>NW_009647401.1:1946164-1976760 GCF_000708025.1 Charadrius vociferus | reverse complement strand
CTCACTGGAAGGTACTAAACATTCATCAAGCCCATCTACCTTCTTCCCTGGACAATGTTGTTACATTATTGTGGAGAGTGGCCCAGTAGCTGAGTTAGGGGACTAACAAGTCCTGACCGATGGTGTACTTCTGTCAGATGTGGTTTTATGTTTGAGTGGTTAAAGATTGATTTAAATCGTATATAGTTTTGAACAAATGACTGGAAACTGCAGGTTTCACCCACCCATTGTCTCTTCTTGTATTTCCCACACAGCGGGTTACACTAGGTTTGTCTCTGAGTACCCAGAGTTACCAAAACAGCACACAGGCAGTTGACTGTTAAAACAGAGAAGGTGAGATCCAAATTTGCTCATGCTTTAAGTCGGAAGGAGTAGTCTGCAGGGGGGGTTAAAATGCTTAGCCTGTCTCATTGTGTTGTACTGGATAAATCACTACAGCATTGGATTTTACTTTACTTGTCTTGAAATGTCGTGATCAGTTGGTAAGAGGAGGAGGTGTGCTCCATGAGAGGAAACCATTGGTTTAGGCAGTTGTTACAGGGTGAATTTTGTCATGGGTTGACAATCCATCCTGATAAACTTTGTTCATGTGCATGCGATAAATGGGAATTTGCTTGCTCTGTGGGTGTAGCAGTGATGTGCTATGCACAAAGAGGTTTGGATTGCTTGCTGTGTATTAACAGACGCGTTGTTATTGCTAATCAGAACCCTGATAACTAAAATTAATAGTGGGCACAAAGACGAGCAATTAAGGACATTCATCTTCCAAATGAGTCTACAAGATTCAATGGTAGTTTAAATTTATATACTGAGGGCACTTAAGCCATTAAAAAGGGTAATGGGTGCCCCGTAGGCATGTGCTTCAAAGCCATATGTCATTATGGTGCTGGGACAGCAGACAGTGATAACTTCCCTTTAAGGGAAACTGCTATTCATTTATCAATTAAATGTCGAAGGAAATGTACATTTTTGCTGTAGAGTGATCATACCAGTGCATTGTAAGTTAAATCAAAGACCAAGATTTATGTTCTAAACCTTTCTGGCTTTATCATGATAGATGTTAATTAGAAAAGTCTCTCGGTGGTAATAGGGCATTTGAACTGGACTTTTAAAGGCATAGATGTTTCTTTGACGCAGAAATACTTCTCTTCTTGCACCTGCAGTCTTTCACAGTGACACTGATGTAGTAACCAACTTAGTCTTGAGTATGAAACATTGATGTTTTGTTGTTGTGCTTCTGTTGTCACAGTGTAACATTTGAGAAGGTTTTGCTAACATGGAGCTGAATATGAAATTTTAAGGTTTTATGGTACAAGGATTTAGCAGGAATTTCACTACAGTGTAGGGGTTTTTCTCTCCTGGTGTTGACCTCGCCAGCCAAAGCACTGGTTAACAAGCGATCCTCGGTGAAGTACAACTAGCTAAAACTTAGGCTGTGTTGTCACTTATTCAAAACGACAAATAGCTCTGCAGAAATGTGGGAATTATTTGAGTTGTCTCTTACTGAAGATGAAATATAATCTCAGTTTGGGACACAGTCTAGATTTTCTGATGAAATTTAGTAAAAGAGACTTCCCCTTCCTCAAATATAAACACTGTTTTTGCAGACTTTCTTCCTGTTATGTGACATTTGAATACTCCATTTTAGGTACGTAAAAATATTTTAATCCCAAATTTGGTGACATACATGCCCAGTCCTCCTTTCCTATTCTCTGTCCAGTCCTGGTTCCAGGCCATGTGCGTCTTGTACAGAGAGCAGAAATGAGCACAGACTGTAGTTCTTCATGGTCCTCATTCTCCCCCTTTCCTACCTCCAGCCCGTTCTCCTCTGGGGTGTAGTGTGGGCTGGTGACAGCCTGGCAGGCATGGGAGGGTGTTCTCTGTTGATGGGGTGGTGGTGACTCATCGTACAGTGACACTAGAATTTACCATAGTAAAGATCTTTTTGTTTGTTTGTTTGTTCTTGGGACCTGCAGTACTTGTCCCATATTTTGTATTCAAAATGTCAGACAATGAAGTCATCTAGAGGTGTTGTCTTAACAAGAGGAATTTTTGTTGTAATCACAGTTGTTAATTGGATTGATTATGCCCTAACTACTGAGGACAGGGAGGAGAGGATGCAAGAAATATCTCCTCTGATTTCTAGGAGTTGTTCATAATCTAATTCTTGAGTTCTTATATAACTTCTTTTCTGGATTAAAAAATACTGCCTCAATAAAGGTGAATGGACTGTGTTTTCTCTTTTGCTGTCTCCTGGTCTTCTTGCCTTTTATTTTTGAGCAGGAGAAGCAAACTCAAGGACTGTGTATCATGAATGGATATAACAGATGCTGCAAAGTTGTATGTCTTTATGCTCTACTTTTTCTCCAACCAGGCTCTTTTGATTCCTTTGTTTCTTCTGTTTCAAACCTTGATCTCTTCCCATAATCATTGTGTTTTCTTCCTCTCTGTTTTTCCCAACCTATTAAATTGCCTTGAGTGAAGAATGTAATAAAAAATTTACTGAATGCCACAGAGCAGACATTACTGTGCTACATGGGATTATTTTTCCCCCCCATCTTTCACATTCCTCCCATTCTTTCTTCCTGTTGCTTCTCCTCACAACTTTTGTTGTAAGGTTTTCATAACCGTTGTTTGTGTGACCCTGAAAAAGCACCTCTAATTTGTGTTCTGTTATGCTAGATTGATTTAATAAAGCAAGATTATCCAGTTCATTCTGCAGCAATTATTTAATTTCTAAGTAATTTTAATAATTTTGTCCCACTGCTTTTGTTTTGGGCACACCATTTATCCTCGTTGTCGGTGTTTGGACTATTTATGCTTTCAGTGAGTTGAAGTTATTGATTTACGCCTTTACTTTTTGAGCCTAGTCCATTATTTTCTGTTTCCTCTTTGGTTTAGATAGCCTGTTGCTTTTTGTCATGCAGACGCTGTGCCGGGTTTCACTTGGGCTCAGTGACTCAACCTGTGATCTCCTGCTCTGACAGAAGGTGCTCTTGGGAAGTTGGTTGTGTGAAGCAGAGACGTGCGGAAAAGAGAGGGGAATGCTGATGGATGATCTGCTTGTGGGTTTTAGCTTTGCACGGGCAAGGCTGTGAACGGTGCCACACGCTGCGTGAGCTCCATAGCTGTTGTGTGCCCTGGAGGAACATCTCTGCTTGACTCTTGGAAAATCTCTGCTTTTAAATAAACTAATAACAAGTTTCTTCCCTAGGGGGATGTACGTTCGATGATGGTCCTGGACCCTGTGACTACCACCAAGACTTGTATGATGACTTCGACTGGGTACATGTCAGTGCTCAAGAGCCTCACTATTTGCCGCCCGAGATGCCTCAAGGTGAGAACCCTCTCCAGATATTGAAGGGATAAGTTTCTCTGTTGACTCAGGGCCTCACTGCATATGGCCTCAAGGGCATACTTTGTGATCTTCTCTTTACCTTGATAATGGAAGTAATAACAAGAAACACAAATAATAAATATAACAATCTTGGTAATTGAGAAACCTTCTTAGATCAACCCCCCCTTTAAAGTTAGGGGGGAAAGGAGAAAGGAAGCCATAACCTCTTCCTTATTCTGTGTGGAATTCCTGTTGACTCACAGTGAAATTCTACATCTTAAATGACAGCTAATGTATTGATTGAATTATTCAGGTATGCATTAGAACAAATGGTGAAAAAAAGGATATGTGCAAAAACCCATACACTGATTCCTTCCCTCCTCTCCCCCCAACTGCTCATCATCTGAATTTTCTGTAATCAGAAAAGCTTTGATTTATGGAAATATTGCCGTTGTTAATTACTATTTAGGACAGGTAATGAATAACTGAAGAGGTACAGCCTACATGACCTTGCCTGCTCACCTTTGATGAACAGCTTAATCGGCACTTCCCAGACAGCATGATATGCTGAGAAAATGAAAGCATTTGAATTTCAGCTACATTTTCCAATTAATAGTACGTTAAGTAATTAATCATGCAGAGGAGGAAAAAAGGTCATGGCTATTTTATTTGTATCTAAAAGGTTTTGTGAAGTGAGGTATGTGTGGAGAAGGAGTGGGAAATGTTGCCACACAGAAGTAACCTAACCTCTGCACCATTCCTTCCCCTGCTTTTTATATATTGTTGTGCATTATTAATGGTGGTTAGTGTATGTAATTTTACTTCTTAACTGTGAACTAGCTGCGTTCCCCCTGCTTTGGAGGCACTGATATGAGCAGCTGTTACCATGCCCTGTATCTTACAAAATAGGTTAAGCAAGATCCGCACTTTACTTAATGGACTGTTTGATGCTTCATGTTTGCATATGGAAGACTAAATTTAAGCCCTGAAGCCTCGGAATTCATGATACTGATGGTCTGGCATTAACAAATACAAAACAATATCTCCCTAGGATGGCGGAAATTAGTTACTTTTCAGTTTGTGTTTTTCAGAGTCTAGGTGGTTTGTTAGAATGGTGGAGGTATTTTAATTATATTGGAAGTACCACTTTCTAAAACATGTGTTATTCTCAGACTTTGTATAGGAAGAAAGCAATTTGAGGAAATGTATTTTGAATGAATCTAAATGACAAAGATAGCTGCTTCTTGCTTCTCCCAAATAACCTACCTGTCTGTAATCCTTAGGCAGTTTTCAGAGTTAAATGATACAGTGCTCTCTGACTTTGGCACCTGATTTCTGTTCAGTTCTGCTACAGACCCCTTTCCTGAGTGCAGCATGTGGACTCCTCTGGAGGAAGTTCTTTTTTCACATCTGTATGTGAAATTGTGGCTGCTCAGTAAAATCTAGGAGAATAAAGTAATGTTTCAGAGATAGTCAAAAGAGATACAGAAGAAACTCTGATTATTATTTTTTTTCTTCCTCTGCTTAGAATTCTACACTTCTTGGACCACTGTTTAAAAGTTTGATGTTTGGTAATTGAGATCCAGACTTAAAGTGGGCAGTATCATCTGATGATCAGTCTTCAGATTCTGAGGATCTATGGTGTATCTAAATACTTAAGCTCTTTTGCATTTGAAATATCAACATTTTAAATTAAGTCTAAGAATGTAACACAGTTCAAAAAATGAGCACTGAATTCCTCCGGTGGGTCTGCAGGAAGTGGAGCAGCAAGAGGTTGAAGCAAAAGCAGGAGGGAAATAACTGTGTGCAATCATCTGCCGTTCAGTTTTTTAACATTGCTGACCCTGCCTGATTGCTGTTGAAACTGTAGGTTAGAAAGCAGTCTACTGCTCGTGAAGAAGTTATCCAAGTAGAATAAGTTGCGGTAATGAAGGTATAGGTAAAATTAAACTACTGCTGTTTTCACTTTGGAAAGTGCTGAGTTTTCTAACCTGTAGAAGCCAGGCATCTCCTAGGGACGTGAGTCAGCCCACTTTTTTCTGCTCAGTCAGAGAAGAGAAGGGGTGTCCAGAAAAGCTGAGCAGTGCAGAAACTGAAGTGCAAGGATAAGGATTGTTTTCTCGCCATCTCTTCTTCTCAGGCTCTATAATCCTTCAGCTAGGTGCAAAGTTCCTTAATGCATGTGTTGACATTTTCTCTATGGATGCCCTTTGTAGTGTTTGGAGCCCTTGTCTCTTACACCTCTCTGGAATCCAATACAATGTTCTGGGCTTGGCTGTAGTAAGGGGAATATGTATTCCAGTACAGCTTTGTCTCAGAAGGAGCACTATTTACCAGTATGTTAAAAGATTAAACCTTGAGTATGTGGCTTTTGGGGCTCTAACTTTACCAGATTCACCCAGAACCACTGTAGTCATGAAGGATTATACTCAATTTTAAAATGTCAATTTTTAGTCTTCAGTAGCTTCAGAAAGTCCTATTTTAAAAACAGGGAAAAAAAAAAAAAAGAAAAGAAGAGGCAAAAGGACATAAACAGGAAAAGGAAAAGGGGAACATGTGACAATTGAGTGTTTTACTTTTGATTCAAGGGAGAGATCTAACTTAATGTTGTGCTGTGGAGAAGGATAAATCATGGGAAATTTCAGACCTAATGGCACATGCTAGATTGATTGGAGTACTATGAAAATGTGAAAACTTGTCATAATGCAAAGCATTTTGCAGGTATAGCAATAGTAAACAGTATTGGTAAGGCAAGTGTAATTACCTCTGAATAATTAATGCAACTTCAGATTTTTTTTATACTGACCTAAATTGTATTTCTCAAATTATGAGCAAAGGTAAAAGCCACTTATCTTCTGTTACGGGAAAAATAAATGCAGTATATAATGATTAATTTCAAAATAAAGTGAACACTTTGAGCAGGTACTTGTGTACAGCTTTAAATACCAACTTGTAAATTGTTTGAACTGCAGCTTACATGATAAAACCTTTGGAGATTACTTATTAAAACCTTGGAAAACACCTGATGTCCAACATTAGGTTTCTAAAAGCACATAAAAGCCACTGTGTTAGATGAAGCTAAAGGTCTGCTGGTTTTGAGAGCAGCCATTAGCAGTTGCCTAGGGAAGAACGCAGAGGTAAGACAAATGAGTAGTGATCATGCCCTGAACGCTCTCCCAGTTTCCAGCTGTTTGGCATTTAGGAATTTCCTCAACCAGAAATGGTCTTTATTCATGATGTTCTCAATGAATTCATGTCTTTCTGTGAGCTTTGTCTTGCTGTCTGCGGGCTCCTGGAGGACTTCTAGTATCTGCTCTTTCCTATAACAGAGTGCTGGCATTTGCTACAAATCATGGGAAGACACAGCTTATTTGCTTATTTTGAACTTGCACGTGATTTCTGTTTGATACATGTTGGCCTCTTGTACTGTAAGAGGAAGTGAGCAAAGCTGATTGCTAATCACCTGCTTCAACCCATTCAGGATTTTTAAATACTTTTTAAATAAAATGCGCACTCTTGTCCTGATATCATTCTAGTTTGAATGGCCCAAGACTATTGAGTTCTTTAGGTAGCATGGATTCCACCAGTGTGGATTTGCGTTTTGTGTGAGGCAGTGTTGGTGGCCAAGTATTCTATTTTTGTAGACTTGGTGACAAAAATGAAGTCAAAGTATTTACCTGTTGGTCTTTGTACCTCTGAAGAAAGACATCTTCTATATGTTGAAGCAAACCCTTTAGACCATGCATTATGTTTTTTGGCTATGGATTTTTCCCAGTTATTTTAGGGGACTATTCATTACGTGTGGATAACTGTGTTTTGCAGAAGACTTGAATAATAATGCTTTCGTATATCACTGGAGATGTGTGAAGGGGTGGTTTTATCCATATTAACAGTACATTTACTGATGTTTTTACCCTTAGATAGAGAGGATAGTTTATTTACCCTGTTTGGTTTGCCTCTTAAAAGCAACATTATTCCGAGGCTATGCAGGGTTTGGGGTATGAGAGCCCGTAATGGGCTGCGTGACGGGGAGCCACTTAATGAAGGGCTTTTTTAATGTAAGGGCTATTACCCTCCTGGATACAAATGCAATTTGAAGAACGTCTAAATTATAGTGGACAATATACATGCTGAGATGGACATCCTGTTTCCGATCTCTTAGATGGATAATGTGCCTGGATTGGATGTGTGCTAGGTTTTTTGAATTGGTTTTCTAGAAATCTGAGGAAAATAGATTAACAGTAGTGGGTGAAGTACTTAGTTGCACTTGTCATCTAGCATGACTAAAGGAGAACAGATTAAATCTCTAAAGATGTTCCTTAGTATTAGAATGTGTTTTGCAAATACAACATTTACTTTTTTTTTTTAGTGAAGAGTATTGTGGAAATTATATATGAGCCATTTTAGATGTTGCCCCATTTTAAAGAATAAAACTAAATTCACTACTCCTTGAAAAAAAGGAGAAGAAACTAAATGGTCCTGAATAGTGAAACATGGCATATTCTGGTTTAGGCTGGTGTTTTGGGGTCCCTGGTGGAAGACTGCATGGTTATTTCAGAATGGAGAACATACACAATGAAAGGCAATGGAGATGGTAGGAAGAGTGTTGACGAGTAATCTTAGGCCACGCTTTCACAGTAATTTCTTTTATATAGGTTTTAGACAGAATGTCGCTGGCTGCTCATTCCTGTGTCCCGTTATTCCCAGAGGCATTCTTATGTTGCTGCCTCCTCCCAGTTGTTCTGTTGTGCCTGTGGTCGTGAACTGGTGTGGATTGAAAATAATAACCAGGGGGTGGGGGTGGGGGCAAGTCAGCAGCATGGGTCAGTTTGTTAACCCAGTTCATTATCCAGCTGGAAAGAATTGTTACACTGGTGCAGCAGCTGATGAGGACCATGGGAGCTGGTGGCATGCGTAGAGGGGTTGTATAAACCTCTGGGGCACCTGAAGAAAATATGAAAATTACACACTTACATTTGCGTGCAACTTTATTTTTCCCGTACAAACAGTGTTGAGTATTTGTGGTGATCTGGAAGGTCAGTTGTGTGCTATTTAAGTTCTGCCTTGTAGAGAAAGGAAATAGCTTTTGTGTCACCTGCATGACTCAAAATGAATTTCAGCACCGGACCAACCTAAGTGTTTATGAAGTGTATAAATGAAAGAGGGGAGACAGAAGGTCATGGAATTTGTGATTTAATATGGATTTCATATGAATGTGTCTCAGGAAGCAAAGCGGTAATGTAGAGGTCGTATAGATGAGACTTTTGGCCTTTTACTTCACTTAAATCTGAATTTTTCACCTGTAGAAATGAAACCACCAACCCATGAATAAATTTTAATTATGTGGATGTGTATGGGTACAGTCAGACAAAAGTTAACCGGGAAGCAGTGCCTGGTGAGAGCTGGGTGTTTCTTGAGGCATTGGAAAGACAGGAGCGCGGTGAGGAGCAGAACCCTCACTGCGTCCTGGGTTGCTGAGCTCTTCCACAGAGATGCTGATCTACAGATGTTGCACCAGCTTGCTCTTTTGCACTACAGAAGGGTGAAGTTCAAACAGAATGCTTTCTGGGTCTCTTTATTTTAATTGACAGACTAACAAAGTTTACCAGTCCACTGAGCAGTTGAGCACTGACTTTTCAAGGTTTTGCTGCTGCATGGTTCACATTGCCAGTATAAAGGCAATAGATCAGAGAAACTGTGCGCAAGGGAATTTATTGACTAGTCCCTGGATTGGCAAATGCAATTCAGGAAGGTAGTGGTTTTAAAGTTTGATCATTGACAGGTTATCTGGGTCATTACATTATGAAATAAATTGTGAAAGCTTGGGTCTGTGTTTGGGGCTGCTAAGGAATTCTGATTGTCTTTCCTCCTTTTACATTCTTTATATGGTGGCACAGATATGTTTTAAGGTGATTGAGATAATTTTTTTTCTTCCTTACATACTTCAGTCTTCATATGCTCCTTGGCCTCAGATGTTGATTGATCCTTTTTTTTCTGTTTAACTTGTCAGTATGCTACAGAGCTGAATTTATTTGAAGTACTTCCTTGATCAGAAAAACATATTTTGCTGCTTTTCTTTTTCAGTAAGCCTTGCGGTTGGTTTCTTGTCTGTATTATTTGCTAGTAGCATCTTTAACAGCAAGTAGCCTACCTCCGTAGTGCAGTGCAAGTAATATCTACCTAAAGAACACCTGTAAATATCCTGATCCTATTTGGTTTGCTCAGTACAGTACATTAATCAATCTATTGACTAATTCCAAGGGTTCCTTGTTGTTCTCAAGCACACTTCACTTGGTGTAAAGTGAAGAGAGAAGAGGTGCAGGGAAGGCTTTATAGATAATGCACAGTGTAGCGGTGCTTTTGTACATTTAGATAAGCCATTTTTTAATCAGGAAATTTAGGCACAGGATTAGGAGAAGTGTATTTTTTTTTTTCCTAGTAGTAGAAATTACTTTCACATATGAGTAACGTGGTGGAGTTTGAGATCCTTAGGGTAGTGAGGAGAGTGCACAGTGAACTTGCTACCCTGGACTTCAGGAGAGCAGACTTTGGCCTCTTCAGGGATCTACTCGCTGGAGTACAATGGGCTAAAGGCCTGGAAGGAATAGGGGCCCAAGAAAGCTGGCTGCTGTTCAAGGACCACCTCCTCCAGGTTCAGGAGCCATACATACTGACAAAGAGGAAGTCAGGCAAAAGCACTAGGAGACCTGCATGGATGAACAAGGAGCTCCTGGACAATCTCAAACAGAAAAAGGAAGCCTACAGAGGGTGGAAGCAAGGACAGGTAGCCCGGGAGGTATACAGAGAAGTTGTCCATGCAGCCAGGGATCAGGTTAGGAAAGCTAAAGCCCAGATAGAGGTAAATCTGGCCAGGGGCATCATGGGCAACAAGAAAGCTTTATATAAGTATATCAGTGACAAAAGGAAGACTAGGGAAAATGTGGGCCCACTCAGGAAAGAAATGGGAGACCTAGTCACCCAGGTCATGGAGAAGGCTGAGATATTCAGGGACCTCTTTGCATCAGTCTTCACCAGCAAGGTCTCTAACCACATCGCCCAAGTTGCAGAAAGCAAAGGCGGGGACTGGGAGAATGAGATACCGCCTGCTGTGGGACAAGACCAGGTTTGAGACCATCTGGGGAACCTGAAGGTGCACAAGTCCATGATGAGATTGATCTGTGGATCCTGAGGCAACTGGCAGATGAAGTTGTCAAGCCACTATCCATCATATCTGAGAAGCTGTGGCAGTCTGATGTTTCCACTGACTGGAAAAGGGGAAACATAACCCCCGTTTTTAATAAGGGTAAAAAAAGAAGACGTGGGGACCTACAGGGACCTCTCACTTCTCTGCCCGGCAAGATCATGGAGCAGATTCTCCTGGAAACTCTGCTGAGGTACGTGGAAAATAAGGAGGTGATTGGTGACAGCCAACATGGCTTCACTAAGGGCAAATCATGCCTGACAAATTTGGTGGCCTTCTATGACGGCGTTACAGCCTCTGTGGATAAGGAGAGAGCAACAGACATCATCTACCTGGACTTGTGCAAAGCATTTGACACCATTCTGCATTCTTGTCACTGAATTGGAGAGACAGGAATTTGACTGATGGACCGCTCATTGGATAAGGAACTGGCTGGATGGTTGCACTCAAAGAGTTGTGGTCAACGGCTCTATGTCCAAGTGGTGAGCCACGACAAGTGGTGTTCCTCAGAGGTCAGTACTGGGACTGGTGCCGTTTAACATCTTTATTGGTGACATGGACAGGGGGATTGATGCACCCTCAGCAAGTTTGCCAATGACACCAAGGTGTGTGGAGAAGTCAACATGCTGGAGGGGAGGTATGCCATCCAGAGGGACCTGGACAAGCTTGAGAGGTGGGTTCGCATGGGCTAAAGGCCTGGAAGGAATAGGGGCCCAAGAAAGCTGGCTGCTGTTCAAGGACCACCTCCTCCAGGTTCAGGAGCCATACATACTGACAAAGAGGAAGTCAGGCAAAAGCACTAGGAGACCTGCATGGATGAACAAGGAGCTCCTGGACAATCTCAAACAGAAAAAGGAAGCCTACAGAGGGTGGAAGCAAGGACAGGTAGCCCGGGAGGTATACAGAGAAGTTGTCCATGCAGCCAGGGATCAGGTTAGGAAAGCTAAAGCCCAGATAGAGGTAAATCTGGCCAGGGGCATCATGGGCAACAAGAAAGCTTTATATCAGTATATCAGTGACAAAAGGAAGACTAGGGAAAATGTGGGCCCACTCAGGAAAGAAATGGGAGACCTAGTCACCCAGGTCATGGAGAAGGCTGAGATATTCAGGGACCTCTTTGCATCAGTCTTCACCAGCAAGGTCTCTAACCACATCGCCCAAGTTGCAGAAAGCAAAGGCGGGGACTGGGAGAATGAGATACCGCCTGCTGTGGGACAAGACCAGGTTTGAGACCATCTGGGGAACCTGAAGGTGCACAAGTCCATGATGAGATTGATCTGTGGATCCTGAGGCAACTGGCAGATGAAGTTGTCAAGCCACTATCCATCATATCTGAGAAGCTGTGGCAGTCTGATGTTTCCACTGACTGGAAAAGGGGAAACATAACCCCCGTTTTTAATAAGGGTAAAAAAAGAAGACGTGGGGACCTACAGGGACCTCTCACTTCTCTGCCCGGCAAGATCATGGAGCAGATTCTCCTGGAAACTCTGCTGAGGTACGTGGAAAATAAGGAGGTGATTGGTGACAGCCAACATGGCTTCACTAAGGGCAAATCATGCCTGACAAATTTGGTGGCCTTCTATGACGGCGTTACAGCCTCTGTGGATAAGGAGAGAGCAACAGACATCATCTACCTGGACTTGTGCAAAGCATTTGACACCATTCTGCATTCTTGTCACTGAATTGGAGAGACAGGAATTTGACTGATGGACCGCTCATTGGATAAGGAACTGGCTGGATGGTTGCACTCAAAGAGTTGTGGTCAACGGCTCTATGTCCAAGTGGTGAGCCACGACAAGTGGTGTTCCTCAGAGGTCAGTACTGGGACTGGTGCCGTTTAACATCTTTATTGGTGACATGGACAGGGGGATTGATGCACCCTCAGCAAGTTTGCCAATGACACCAAGGTGTGTGGAGAAGTCAACATGCTGGAGGGGAGGTATGCCATCCAGAGGGACCTGGACAAGCTTGAGAGGTGGGTTCGCACAAACCTCACGAAGTTCAACAAGGTCAAGTGCAAGGTCCTGCATGTGGGCCGGTGCAATCCCAAGCACAAATACAGACTGAGCGGAGAATGGATTGAGAGCAGCCCTGAGGAGGAGGACTTGGGGGTGTTGGTTGGTGAGAAGCTCAGCATGACCCGGCAATGTGTGCTTGCAGCCCAGAAGGCCAACCATGTCCTGGGCTGTATCAAAAGAAGCATGGCCAGCAGGTCGAGGGAGGTGATTTTGATATCTAATCTAAATCTACCTTCTTCCAGTTTGAAGCCATTCCCCCTTGTCCTCTCGCTACATGCCCTTGTGAGAAGTCCTTCCCCAGCTCTCCTGTAGGCCCGCTTTAGGTACTGGAAGGCTGCAATAAGGTCTCCCTGGAGCCTCCTTTTCTCCAGGCTGAACAACCCCGACTCTTAGTTATATTATTAGATATTAGGAAAAAAATTTTCACTATGAGGGTGGTGTGGCACTGGAACAAATTGCCCAGAGAAGTTGTGGAGGCCCCATCCCTGGAGGTGTTCAAGGTCAGGTTGGATGGGACTTTGAGCAACCTGGTCTAGTGGAAGGTGTCCCTGCCCATGGCAGGGGGGTTGAAACTAGATGATCTTTAAGGTTGCTTCAAACTCAAACCATTCTATGATTCTGTGAACATCCACGTGTTTGTTTTTCATTCATTGACACAGACAGATTTATTCTGTTTCTTGTGGGTCATGAAAGACAAGAACATTTAAGAAAAAGATTACTTGCTGTATTTGCACAAAATATACTTCAGCTTTAAGGCCAGCTGCTATATTTGTTTATGTAAAGTTATATTTAGTTGGTTGCGCCTTTTTTTTCTTTACAGTTATAATACTATTTTATTCAGCCATACCTCTTCCATGCAATAACGGATTTCCAAAAAGCTCATTTGTTCTTGAATAGTTTATCTTTTTACCTGCTGTATGTGTCAAATGAGTGTATTTTATTGCTATCAATTAAGTTTTAGAAAATCTGTCACATTGTTATTTTGAGTAAAGTGCAACCAAACTCCAGTGAAAGCTATATAAAACACTGCCTTCTGAGAAACTCTTCCTTCTCTTTCGTCATTCCTCCTTTCTTTCCTAGTTTAGTATTTAAAGAATATTAGTTTATTTCTCTGAATCTGGACTAATAAATTGAAGCAAGGTGAGAAATCCGTTTGCTACAAATAGAGTTCCAAAGTAGTAGGTTAATCTTGAACAAACCTACCCTTGCCATGCGGGTACATAAAATTATGAACTGTACCATGTGCTGGTGCTATCACAGCACGTGATAGCATTCTCTGTTGTGGCGCAACCTTTTACTGCTTGATGCAGCTTTCTGACTTCTGATATCTGCATGAGGAGAAGTTCAAATGGCATTGGCTGTCACTGGAGCACTGTCGGGGTGGGGAGAAATGACCAGTTCTGGTCAACTCTTACCACTGTTAGTCAGGAGCCCGGGCTGTAAGTGGAAGTGTTTTGTTGCTTAAATGAAGTCAGCCTCTGCTTGGGGAACTGTGAATGTCAGTAAGAGGCATTACCTGAAGCTGCTATTTTGGTAGCATTGTGAAGGGTGAACAAAAAGCAAAATGGTACTGTGCTAGCCTTTCAGAGTTGCACAAGGAAAACAGGGTTTGAATAGCACGTTGGTAGCCTGGAAGGTGTTCCAGATTTTTTGAGGCATTTAGTATTCAGAGTGTGCAAGGCTGGAAGCCTGACACACAGATGAGGAGTGGCGCTTGTTTGATTTCTCACTGCTTCCCTGCATGGAGAGGAGCAACCCAGCCCTGCTTTTCAGTACTGTATCTCCTTGTTGTGCCATTGTTGTACCATCATTTTCACTCTCAGACTGCTTGTGTGTGTGTGCGTATATATATGTTCTTTTTTTTTTTTTTTCCCTCCTGAAGATGACAATAGTTTGTCCTGCTTTCAAATTTTCTGGCTATCTTCGAGTGTAGTGGAAGGCCAGGCCTGAGCTATCATACTGCTGCTTCTCATGTAGCTTCGTTTGGCTCGGGGCACGGGCACAGCACTCTTACCTGCAGAGCATGGCACGGGCTCAGCACATCTGGTGACTTTGTACCCTCTGTTTGCCACTCTTTGGCTGGACCCTTTCACAGGAAAGATAAAAAGTGGACAACTAGTGTATGTGAACTTATTTTATGTTTACATGGCCACTTCAATTTGCTGTAAGTGTAGGTGGCCTCTTCCCTTCCTTCTGCATGTTTCTGGCTGCTCCTGTTCTTTAGTTTTGACATTTCTGTAGGTTGCCCTGACTGGAAACATTGCTCTGCTTTCCTTTCCCACTCACCTGTGTGCAATTTTTAGCAGTCCAATGAATGCCACATTCAAGCAACTGGCTGTCCTGTAGAAGCTGTAGAAGAAGCCTGGTTAGAACGGGGGGGGGACAGGGGACGGACGGACGGACACACATGACACGGACACAGGGAAACAGTTTTCCCTACTTAGAACAGGGAAAATAAAAACAAGACTTGGGAATTATTTGGGGGGAGGCAGTGAAGGAAAAACACCATGGTCTATTAAAAAGAATGGTGTTCAGACGAGATGGAAAAAAGCTCTATAATAGCATGAGTAATGTACAGTTGTTGCTAATGCAGATGGTTATTTCTGGAGCCATAAGCTTCAGAAACACCATGTATTTCTGCGGTCAAGGTGCTGTGGTAACACTTTGAGCATTGGTACCTCCTGGTCTGAGAGACTGTCTTCCCTGTGCTCACTTCTCACTTTTGTCACATCGGAGACAAAGCCTCTTAGAAGTGGAAGCAAAGTGGTGAGATAATTTGAGTTTGTGGCAGAGTAAGGGCATTCCCAATCTCACTTTTAGTACAGGGTCTATTATGCAACTGGGAACTAACATCCAAATTACCTATGTATCTATAACCTCAGCAATGGCAACCCCAACAACAGAAGTAGTAATGCCTCTAAAAACAAACAAACAAACCCTTAAAGTAAGATGAGGTGAAACGGAGGAAGCCACGTAATAGCAACCAAACAGAGGGAAGTGATGCTTTCCTCCACATTTTTTTCATGTACTGTGTCTGAAAATTTCCTGCCTGCTTAAATATTGATTTCTGAGCTCTAACCCTTTTGCTGCTCAGTATGTAATTTATGTTCCCTTGTGCTTTTGCTGCAAGTCTGTGCTGATGCAGCAATCGTTGGTGTTTGCTAATAGTGACTAAAGCTGCGGTAATAATAAAACTATATTATTTTACAGAACAGGTTTTGAATCAACTGAAACGATTTAACCTTCTTTTCTTAGGTTGTGGTGAACTAATGAATCAACTGTATTCAGGAAACAATGAGATTTTTAATTTGGGCGTTTCTACCATTACTTGTACAGATACTTGTTCATATTGCTGTTATCAAGCACATTATGATTAGCAAGGCTTGTTTCATCATCCCTCCCCATCTTTGCTGGGATTATTTTGTTCTGTTTCCTACCTTTCTATATAGAGATACTTTGAAAAGGCAAATCCTTTGTATTGGGGGGTCACACAAACCTCATTTGCAAGTATGTAGGCTATGAAGAGGCAATCGCTTAGGTCTATGTATTAGAGAAGGAGCAGGTTTATGTCAGGTATGGGAACAGATTCAGTCGTGTTGCTTTCCCTCATGTGTGATGTGTGTGTTTGTTTCTGAATCTTGTTTAATCATTAGCATGGGTAATGTTGCAGTCACAAATAGAGTGACATCCAAAGCTGTCTGCTGTTCTCCCATCTCCTCCTGGACTTGAAAGCATAACATCCTTTAAATATGTTCTAGTGTGGGTTATAGAATATTATTCAGAAATAAAATTCATGAAGAACATGACCTGCTGGAAAAAATATTACTTTAAACTGCAGTGCATTTTTTTCATTCCAAGATGTGTTGCTTCTGTCCAAAGGTGGGTGGATTTTAATCAGATTTAAACTGTAGTTAAAATTAGCAAGCAAGAAAACTTGAATTAGATCATACATTTTTAACTTTGATTTGCATTTTACATAGTGTCTATTTTGGAGAAGAAAAAAACAGTAATCCCCCTCCCTCTGCCCCATACCCTTCCTCTTAAAGGGCTCTTGTCTCCTTCAAGAAGCCGTTCACCAGAGCTGTCAGCCACGTCACAGGCTCGGATGGCGTAGCTATCAAAAGCCATGTAGTCCTCTGGTGGGGGCAATGTCTGTGTTTTTTAATACTTGGTGAGAAGCTGAGTTTTCCTGGAGGTGCTTGAAACCCCAAATGCTTCCTTTCCTGAGGAGGTACAAGTGGAAGTATGTGTCGGAGGGAGGGACAACACTGGTGTCTGTCCAAAGAGAGATGATGGGGTGTTTTACAGGTCAGCCCCATGCATGATTTGGGAAGGGATATGCACCTCTTCCCATACTCTCTTTTCAGTTCATATACTCGCAGTGTCACTTTGGTTTACTCCCCCTTCTGTAGAAGAGTTTGAGCCCTTTTCATTATCAATATAGCACATGTGTTGGTTTCTTTAAGGCCTGTAGGAGCAAACAATAGTTTCTTCTGAGAAGAAACCTGGGTCTAGGTGCTGAGAACTCTTTCTGTATACTTAGCTAGTGGGCACATTGCCTCAAATTTACCCCTTCCGAGGTGGGGCGTGCAATCTTCTAATGCTGCTCTTGTGCCCCAAAGTTTCCCCTCATGTTCTGCAGTTTACAATGCATGTGCTGTGCCTGCGCCATCATACTATAAATACATCTCTTGGGTGGGCGTAGAATGTCCCTTTTACTATTTCCGATAGTGTGAACTGAAGCTAAAATGTCACGTGGACAGTGGTTGTGAGCAGGGCTCCAGAGGAGAGCTGGGCCAGGTATGATGCAGTGTAGTTCTGAGCTTGTCTTCTGCAGAGAGCGGTGAACCTGGCCTGCATAGACAAAGCCAGCTGTCACCAGTTAGCTTGGAGGTTAAGGTTCACTCCCTGTGCCATCCGCAATGGCAGGATAGACAGCGTGGTGCACTACCCAGGTCAAGTTGTCCAAGTGTAAGCAAGAAAGAACAGAGGTTTCTGAAAGAGATTGCTTGTAGCAGTCTGTGCATCCGTGGAAAAGCGTACAGAAGACAAATATCCTACCAGACAGCTATGAAAACACCTGTCTACTTTTCACTGAATGTTTTAAACCTGTCCTACCAGACATGAAAAAAACTGCCTGATATCAGGATGCTATTTTGTCCAGGGAGGTATAAGTAAGAAATACTCTGGAGTAAAAAAAGCACAAAGGTGGGATTCATTTCCTTTTTTCTTTTTTTTTTCTCTTTTTTTTTTGTGTGTGTGTGCACTTTTGGTTTTGCTTTTTATTTCATGAAGGGAAGATGCATTTAGCTCTTATTTTGTTTCAGAGGAAATAGTTTTTAAAGCTCTCAGTCTGTTCTACAGCATAAAATCACAGTTTCATAAAAACGTGGACAAAAGCAAAGAACTTGTAGGTGCACTTACAATGTACAATGCTGGACTGTCCAGAGATATTCCAGCTAACCTTATTTATGTTCCTGAGGTAGAAGAGGTGGCCCAGCTCTCCACTTGCTATTGAGTTAGCTTGGTTGTACGCTGCACTGGGGCAGTTGTACTGGTTCATGGACACGTGGATTGCACAGTGCTGGGAAGACGTGCTCGTGTTCATGCATCTAGTATATTGTGTGGAACCATGTATGCACCAAAAGGTGATTACCAAGGGATTTGTGAGTACTTTGTCAATGCTTCAGTATTTTGCAGTTTAAAAAAAAAACCACACACCACCACCAAATAAAAACTTCCTCCTCTTCTTTTGTCTTTCTAAAGAGCAGCTGTCAGGATATAACAGCTATTTACTCTATTTTGGATCAAACCATTTTTAACTCCCTGGAGGAAGAAAACCTAGCCACATATAAACACGAATCAGACATACAGTACTGTTTTAGAGAGCTTTCAACAAACAGTATGAAGTAAACATTTCTCTTGTACATTTGGTTTCTCTTAACTGATTCCCACGAAGGAGCAAGCACGTGACATTCAAACAGAAGAAACTGTTGTCATTAATTTTTCCTGTTTGGTATAGTTGATGTCTGCTAACCCAGCCTTTACCTTCCATCAGCTTCTCCCATTGAGTGTGTGTGTTTGTACCAAGCTTATGGTTCGCTTTGAGATCTCTGAACTTGTGGACCTTCTTATAATAAAGAAAACATGCAGCTGAGTGACATCTGCAGTGCCCGTAGCGAGTGTCCTTTGCACAGGCAGTAGAGATGGCTTCCCATGCTCTTTGTGCCTGCTGGCACAAGTGTCTTGGGAGCAGATTGCTTTGGCTCCAGGCTTTCTGGGTGGGCTTTCATCACTGTCCTCCTGACTGGCAGTAACAGCTCTGCTTTCTAATTAGCCTGCAGTTGCAGGTAGATATTAAGCCAATATAAGTTTCCAATTAGGCTGCAGCTTCACAGGTCACAGTGAGCCAGCCTAATACCTTACTGTTGAGTAAGGGGATTATTATGCTCCTCTTTACTCCCTCTCCTCCCCTGCCTCCCTAGCTAGCTTTACTCATCGGAGCTTACCTAGAGCTGATACAACTCATTCTCCCAAGCAAAATGTTGTTGTTGTTTCTCTGGATTCGGCTGGCTTAGTGAATTGAGTTGACTCATAGAAAGGTCTGACAAGCATCAGAGCCAGCAACACCAGGGAATGAAGGAGCTGGAAGGAGGAGAGGCATAGAAATGAGAGGAGAGGCAGGCAGGGAGTTGTTAGGTCATGCCACCTGCAAGCTGTAAGCAGCAGCTTGTGTTTTGAGTTTCATGATAACTGTGTAATTTCCACCCTGTCAGCCCCGAGTTTTTCATTGCGAGGTCCTGCCAGTGCCCTTGTATTGGATCTTCTGTGAAACCAAGAGATAAGCCTGTTCATCTCTCTAATCAGAAAATGGATACATGCATTTATGTATAAGTGCCATCTCCAAATGTGGGGAATCATGTAAGTAACTTCTTTGGAGGTTTCAGTCAGGTGTATAGTCCAGACCTTTTGAGTGTATTGGTAGCACATTGTTGCAAAACATTCTCCACTGCATTTCATTAAGTGTATAAGGAAGACGAGGTTGTTAACAATTAAAAAGTGATGGTTACCTGACTGGACAAAGAGGACTGCTGCCTGCATCAAGCAAATGCAGCCTACTCAATAAAAAGGTTGGTGTACCATAGCTTGAAGCATTCATGGGCAAAAGTGTAAAAGGAATTTCTTAAGCCAAAAAAAAAAAAAAAAGAAAAGGATTCCCTCTAGAATAAATAAATTTTGCAATCCTATCAGCTGATTTAGTATGAAAAGAAAAAACTCCTTAAAATTATAATGTAAATTTAGCTACATTTGTATAAAATTAATGTTACTCATAAAATATACAATTTAATTTACATATATAATTTATATTTATATAAAATTATATTCATGTAATATTCATGTAGAATTTATATAAAGATTTTGATTAGAGGATGAAAGAAGCAAAGCTACAAAACAGTAGATAGCTTATGGGTAAGGATCAGAGGATAAATCAGCACAGGTGATATTACAGTGAGTGTCTGCTACAGCCTAGCAAGAACAGGAGACAGATGAAGCCGCCTTTATGCAGCTGGTGAAAGCCTCATAATCACAGACTCAAGAGAGGTGCTACCTTCACAAACAAGGAAGATCTGTTGGCATATGGGTTAGGGCAGCCTCAGCTGAAATGACTGTGAGACGAGTTTAAGATCCTCAGAGGAGTCACCAAGACAAACAGCAAAATTAGAGCCTTGGACTTTTGAAGGACAGATCTTGATCTGTTCAGGGACATGCTTGGCAAGATCCCGTTGGGAGGTGCCCTGAAGGGCAAAGGGGCCCAGGAGAGCTGGTTGATCAAGGACAGCCTCTTGGAGCATGGGGATGGTTTGTTGCCTTGCATAGAGAGTTGAGCAAGCATGGCAGAAAGTCATGGTGGATAGCTGAGCCCAAGAAAATGGACATAGACAGAAGAAGGGACAGGCTACTTGGGAGGACACAGAGACATTGCCTGCTTATATAGGAATGGAGTCAGGAAAGCCAAAGCTCATCTTTGACACGGGAAAAGTGGGTGTACTTCATGCTTTCTTTGCCTCGGTTTTCATAGGTGAGACTTGTCCCCAAGCCTGGCAGGTTCTGGAGCCTGCTGGCAGAGTCTGTGGGAGTGAAGCTTCACTTTGCAGGAGGTGAGGACAGAGTTAGGGATCACCTAACCACTTGGACATGCACAAGTCTGTGAAACC
Source organism: Charadrius vociferus (assembly GCF_000708025.1). Classification (NCBI taxonomy): domain Eukaryota; kingdom Metazoa; phylum Chordata; class Aves; order Charadriiformes; family Charadriidae; genus Charadrius; species Charadrius vociferus. The sequence continues at coordinate 1,955,988 of NW_009647401.1, read as the reverse complement.
TGCTGGCATGCATCCAGAAGCTGGCTAATGTCATTGTGAGGCTGTTCTTTGTTATCTTCAAAAGGTTGTGGTCCTTAAAGGACACTTCTCAGGACTGGAAAAAGGCAGTATCACACTCATCCTCAAGGTGGATGAGAAGAAGGATATAGGGAACTGCAGGCTGGTCTGCAGCCTTCCCCTGAGATGGTGATGGAACAGATCATTATAGAAACTGTTTTCAAACACACCAAGTTCAAGAAAGGGGTTGGTAGGAGCAGCCAACACGGGCAAATCATGCCTGATCAGTCTCACTGCTTTCCGTGATATGAGGTGCTGTGGACAAGGAAAAGGCATCGCATCTTGTATACCTTGGCTTTAGCTAGGCCTTTAACACAGTCTCTCATAGTTTATTTATCACTGAACTGGTGAGATACGGGCTCTGCAAGTAGATGATGAGTGGAAAATTGGCTGGATGCCCAGACTCAAAGTTGTGATCAGGGGTGCTAATGTCTTCAGTATGCTGGAGGGCAGAGCTGTGCTCAGAGGGTCCTGGACAGGTTGCAGAAACAACAGGTTACAGAAATGCGCTGTCAGAACTTAATGAAGTTTAACAGAGAGATGCAAGGTCCCGGCCCTGGGGAGGAGCAGCAACCTCATGCACCAGCACATCCTGGGGCTGACCAGCTGGAAAGCAGCTTTGCAGAACCTGGGGGTCCTAGTGGACCATAAGCCAGCAATGCATATTTGCAGCGAAGGTGGTTAACAGCCTCTTGGGCTGCAGTAGGCAGCAGGTGGTCCTTTCCCTCTGCTCAGCACTGGTGGGACATATCTGGAGTGCTGTGTCTGGTTCTGGGCTCCTCAGTTTGAGACCCATGGACATACTGGAATGAGTCCAACAAAGGGCTACCAAGCTGGTCGGGGGCTAGAGCGCAGGACATCCAAGGACAGGCTGACAGAGCTGGGCCTCTTCAGCGTGGAGAAGAGAAGGTTCAGGTGAGACCTTGTCTGTTTTCTAGAACTGCCTGGTTGGGAGATTTGGAAAAGGTGGAGCCATACCCTTTTCTCACAGTGATAGGATGAGGGGCAGTGGAAATAAGCTGGAATATGCGAAATTTTGGTTAGATAGGAAGACATATTTTTTTACCATCAAAGTGGCCAAACAGTGGAGCAGGTTCCTAGCGAGGGTATGGGATCTTCATCTTTGTACATATTAAAGACCTGACAGGCCTGCTGTGTAGTTTAGCCTGATTTGAGCAGTGGGTTGGACTAGAATGCCCTCCAAAGGTCCCTTCTGACCTGAACCACTCTGTGACTCTGTGAAAGCAGGTATATGAGGATGCTGATTAAGAATGAATATAAATCAATTATTAGAAAATGAAGATAATGAAAACTAAACAGGAAAAATAGAATAGCGAGTTGAACAAACCAGAAAGAAAATTGTGTGGGTTCTTGTCTGCCACAAATCGGTGTTAGCAACGGTAGTACAGATCTGAGTGAGTTGAGAATTCTGCGCAGGAACAGTCAGGGTGCAAGCCTCCTTACTCAGGTAATAACATACTTTCTTCTCCCACTGGTAATTGGGATATCAGATGGCAACTGCTGAAAAATAAATACATCTTGAATCTGTAGGATGGTATAACTTACATGCAGGATCCTTTGAATCAAACCCTTGATTCAAGACTTTTCCAAGCCATTGATACTAATTTTTTAAGGTGAGCTAGATTTTTTTTTTTTTAAAGACTATAGATTAGTCCAAGTTTTTGTGCTTTTCATTTTTAAATCTGATTGTGAGCTTGTTGATATGATGTTGTCATTGCATGAGCTAGGATTTTTTTGAAGACTAGAAATGATGCAAAACTTTTGGTGCCATTTAAAATAATCTGCTTGGGAGGCAGTTAATATGATATTGTCAGTAAAGCAGCATCATGGGATGAATGAGGCTTTAAGGTGGTAGCGTAAATAGATTTTTGTTGTTGTTGTTTGTTTGTTTGTTTTATGTAGGTAGTGTTTTATTTACAGAGCACTTCTTGTTTTGGTACATGTGTTCAGTCAGCCATTTATGACTAAGGGTATTAGTGGGACTGCGGCTTGAAAAGCAATGACTCAAAAGATCTCGGGGATCACAGGCAGTCTTACAGCCACATATGGATCTAAGTACAGTTGGAATATTTGTTGGTGGGCAGATGCAATTGTGTCTGCAGTGAGCATTTGCCCTTGCAATATTGTCCATTTCAAAATCAGATGCTGAGAAATGGGAAAGAACAGAGCAGCGAGCAAGGTTAAGGATTCAGAAAGTGCCTCTTGGTGAGATTGAAGTGACGGTCTCTTCAGTCGATCTGAAAGAAATTTCAGCTCTTGTGAGGATGGCCAGAAAGTGGCTGCATGAGGAAAAGGTTTAATTGGTGTTAGCTATTTAACCCAGTCAACAAAGACATCATAGTATCTAGTGATTGTAAGCAGAAGTGATATAAATTCTCCCTCGGCCCTATTTTAAACATTTCTTTCCCCAGTAAGGGGGAAGATTAAAATAATTTTGGCTAGTTTAGATTTATTTGTTGCTTGTTTTGTCATTTCTTAGTTTTCAGTGACTCTAATTGGCCTACTGCAGACCTTGGTTTTGTAGCTTGTTTACGTATTTATTAGTTTCCACATGTGCAATGTGGAAGAGCTGTCTGTTCTGTCTGAAGTGGAGAAGTGATTGCATGGATGTGCGCTATGAAGGTGCAAAATGAGTAATGAGCTAGAATGCAAAACTCTGATGTGGGAAAAACCAGATGTGGGAGGTCACAGCCATACTGGAGAGACACATGCATGCCTCCTCAAGGGACCTGCAATATTTGTATGTTGTTATATATTATTTGTATAATATCTATACATTTAAGGTATGCTTTGATAAGGTTTTAATAAAGAAACACCATATGAAACAGCTTATTAAACTATACAAAGCTGCTCAAGCAGTACTGCTAGCTTCTTGGTTCTGTGCACTAGAGAATCTGTTTTTAGACATAGTAATATTTTGCAATCTTGACCTTTTTAAGACAGAGGATCAAAATGAGTATTTTCCTTGCTGTTATGACAGTTGGGGTAGGCGTGTATTTTGGTGAGCAGGCCTTCGTTAAGCCAGGGATTTGACCGGATCTCTCAGGTAGGCTTCCCAGTGTCAGCTAATGGGTTACAAGAAAAAGTGAAAATCACAGTTAGGGGTTAGTGAGGGTTGTAATTTTTTCATGAATAAATTGGAAATAGTAGCTTTGGGGGGAGAGAAACATGTTATCACAACACAGCATTCAGTGTTTTCTGCTTAATGTGAGCAAGAAATAGCGACAGCATTAAGAGGAGGGAAGCAGTACTTGTACAGATCTTTCCTAAGTGTTTCCTATCGACTTCTGAAAAGGCGACTGGGAAAAAAATCTTTGCTGCTCTTTTTTAAGTCATGTACTGACTGTTACTGAGTTGCTTGGAGACTTTAGCTGACTTTCCTGCTGGGAGAAACTTTCAAATATATCTGACTTAAATAGATGAACACTTATCTTCCATGTGCTTTGATAGCTCCTCTTAACAAGTTTCCTGTTAACAAAGATATTTGCATTTAAATGTTTGTCTCTTGCATCCATCTGCTCCATCTCTTTGATCCTTAACTGAAATCCTAATTATGATAGCATTTATGATTGTTCCCCAAGTAAACTGTGATATCACTCATACAGGATCTAACATCACTACAGCAACATTTGAAAAGGTAAAGTTAAATTATTACTTTTTTTTTTTTTTTCTTTTTAATAAAAATTTGATCTGTACAAGGAATCAAATTTCATGTTTAAGAATGTAAACAGGAAAAAAGTATTTATTCAATGTTCACCTTTATTCAACAGTGTTTTACTGAACTGGAGAGAGATGCAATGTGATGCATGGTTGCCATAATGAATAGGTACTGAGTTCAACAGATGAATAAAGTATGGTTATTACACATCTTACGTTCTTAAAGTGTGGAGTAGGTTACATTGGTTTATATTTTATTCAGATATGCTCCATTGAGTTTTTACTTAGGTAAAACAAAAAATGAATTAGTTGTAAAAAATAGTGAAGAAAACCCTTTGTTTCTTGGAGGGAAAGAAAAGGAAATTATGCAAGCCAGAATCTTGTGGACCTAAAACCTATGATACGTTCAAAATAGCCTAGAAAATTATATTTTTTTAAAGAGTTTCATGAGGGTTTTTTATGATTTACCTTCGTGCAACCCTATAGATAACTGCCCAGAATACTGCAGCATGTTTGCAGATGAGACCATATAGCCTTTAGAATGTAATTTTTTTTTTTTTTTGGTGTCACTGTGTTAGTCCTGTTGAAGGTGAACAAATATGAAAACAACAGCCTCTAAGTTAGTGGTATAAAAGCTTTGTTGGGGTTGTGGGGGGTGTTACATCTCCATGATCTGTCTGTCTTCCTGCAGTTTAAGACTCAGCATGACTTGTTAGAAACGCACTGAAATCTTTTGGGGGTATGTGGGAGTTACAATGAAGAAAATTGACTGAAAGGAACAGAAGACTAAGTATCAGCTGAAAATAAGATCTGTTATGTGTTTCCACCCCTTCCTCTGAATGCAAACTGTAAAACTAAAACCTCTTTGTCTAGTAATTTACTTCTCTTTAAAATTCTAAGTGAGATTGGACAGTTATGTAGAAAAAGAAAATCCAGAATTAATAAAAAACTGATAGCAGTAGTCAAGGAATTTTATTGACAAGATTATAAGATCTGAAGTTGGTGGACTGAATGTTTAAATTTATTTGACAGGTTTCATAAATATTTTATAATTTTGTTTAGAAGTTTATATTTTGAAATAAAGTTTGAGAAGTAAAAAAAAAAGGCATGATCTAATCTAAAATATAAGTATTTTTTAATGTGGACCACGACACTTCCGTATTTTCCATTGTTAAATTCAGCTCCTATACCAGTCTGCCCTCAGATCATTGCCAAAAATATTAGGGAATGTTTTATGCCAAACATTAAACAAAAGTTGCTTTTAATTCATCATTTACCACAACAAAGTCTTTGTTCTGTAACGTCATCAGCATATTAGTTTCCTGTAAGATCTAAAATGCTATAGATCTTGGGAAAAAAAAAAAAAAAACAACAACCAAACTTTGATCAAAGATCTGAACTTGAAATACGTATACTAATTCTTCCCATGTTTGGAGTTGATAGCATAGTGAATGGTTCTTGCATTAAATAAGCAAGTTAATTTTATTTTTTTTAAAAACCTGTGGTAATTTGCATGCTTCTCTAACGCCTCTGTACTTGATTGAAATTTATAATAGGAAGAAAAATTACATATAATGATGTTTGTCTTTGACCTTCCATGTTAATTAAAATGGTAACTATCTCTTGTTCTATCTCATCACCTAAATGATGAAAAACGTTGATTTTGTACTTTGTCATTTCCTTGCCATCCTTTCCCCTTTTTGCTCTGACTCTTCCACCTCCCACTATCCTGAAATGCTTTAACCTATCCTTATGTATATAGGCACAAGGTCATTCAATAAAAGGATGTCCAAAGCTGCAGCAACATGACTTCAGTGCTTTATATTCAGTTTGTTTGCTTTGATTAATATATATACACAAGATCTTAAGGATTCTGCTACTCCCTTCACGTCTTTCCCTCACCCAAGCACCTTCCTGTGTGCTAAATGAGACTAAGTGATGCACTACTGAAGCCTGAGGCAAAAGAACAAGCAAGCATTTTTCATACATATTTGCACCGCTTATAAAAAAAAATTAATGACTTAAGTTTTAATCTCTCAATTTGATGAGATGCCAGCCATTTGCAGAATTCTTAATTGACCTTTGAAATATAAATCAAGGAGTTATTCACCAAATTAATTCTTCTGAAAAGAAGTCCTGAAGATGAAACTCTCCATGAGTACGTGGGCATGTTGGAACACAATGTACATAAGCAGTGTGTAAAATGACCCAGAGTTTGCAGGATGACTTGTTTGCGTTTTATTTACCGAAGACTGACCTAATGTGTAATGATAAATAACTGCTCCCGTTGTGTTACAAGCCAGAGCATAAAGAAAGTTAACGTTGCTACGGTATATGACAAATTTTAGGTTGAATGTGTTTGATTTGGAATTTGTGGTCCTATCATAATGAGAGAGAAGAGAGACACCGAATGGCTTTCTGGCTCAAATTTTGTTCTGGTAAAATTGGTGTGATAAAGGCCAAGTCTCCTGATGCTTTTAGCCTCATAAAATCACAGCTGATCTTTTACATCTGAATGAAATAAATGGCTAGATCACCAATGAAAATGCTTAGATGTTTTAACCAAAAGCAGATATTTTTGCTTTCAAAAGAGTTCCTCTACCCAAGGGTTTTTTCTTGACGGCCTGCTCAAATACACAGTTCTTACGTGATGCTCCATTTTTAGTCATGGGCTTTCTTTCATCTGGTGTGCTCCCTGCCTAACACTAGCACTGTGCTACTTTTCTCTAAATCTGGCCAAATGTGTAGTCTTGCGCAGCAGTGAACTAGGAAATGGAGGAATCTTATCAATGTATGTAAATACCTTCAGGGACAGTGTAAAGAAGAATGAGCCAGGCTCTTTTCATTGGTGCCCAATGACAGGACAGGAGGCAATGGGCACAAACTGACACACAAGAAGCTCTGTTTGAACATCAGGAAACACATTTTTACTATGAGGGTGACTGAGCACTGGCACAGGTTGCCCAGAGAGGTTGTGGAATCTCCATACTTGGAGATATTTGGAAGGTGTCTGGACACATGGTCCTGAGCAACTAGCTCTAGGTGGCCCTGCTTGAGCATGAGGTTTGGAGCAGATGACCTCCAGAGGTCCCTTCCAACTTCAACCTTCTCTTATTCTGTGAAACCTTTGCATTTAGTTTACTTATTTTTTGTAACTGGGGAATACTTTTAAAATAAGATTTACTGCTTCTGAACAGCAAGACAAAGGAACTTTCCCGCTCTGAAAGTGTTGTCCAGAACATGTTGTTGTGGTGTGTTTATATGGAAGCAGATTTGGTTTTGTCTAGGCTTCTACTGGGAATAAAACTAGAAGATTATTGGAAAAACCATTCCCTTCTTAAGTGCTGCACAGCTATTATGATTCCTGTGTTACTTTTCACATCTGATAAAGGCACTGTTGCTTACAGTGAGTGTAACTCAAGCAAAATGTCATCTTATGCCGTTTTCTTTTTTTTTTTTAATAATAATCACAACTTTAGCATGATTTTCCTGATGGATTTCTCATGTCGGCAGTATTAATTTATATACAGTTTCCTGGGGCAACACAGACAGTTTTATTACTGTCATGGCTTTTTATTCTAATGAAAATTCTACAAATAAGTAGCATGCATGTCAATATTAGAGATTTATGAGAGAGAGAGGAGGAAAGAGTAGATTTGTTCAAATTTTCTTCAATCTTTGTCTAAGTTTTTTTTTTTAAATTTAAATGTAGCTGTAAAATAAATCATTTTCAAAGATTTAATCTACTATGAGATAGTACAAGTTTGTAAAATTGCAGAAGGTAGGTATAATTTTACTTTAGTGTTTTTAAAATTTGAGGTTTATGACTTGCCATATTGTATTAAGTGTATGCATAAATTGCAGTGCATTGTGCAGTTAACTGGCATGATCTAGTAATTTCAAGTCTTTAAGCACTTTATTAAGGGATGGAGAAATTGGAGATTTTTTGCTATCCAAGAGAAGAGAACATAATTAAAGGAGGCGCAAACCCACATTTATAAGATATATGGCACATCTGGCAGCTTGTGTGAAGATAATATGTTTGTTTGGCTGTGGGAATGCCTGCAATTGTATCTGCCAATCTGACACAGTAGGAGTTTAGCTAATGAGGTTGCCTAGCAAAAAGTGCATCAGGAGGAAGTCAGGGTTAAAAATAAGCATACATATGAAGAGAGAGCAAAAGATTTATAATGGATGTAGAACTGTTCCAAGTTGTTATGGCAACTAACATTTTAGACCCATAATTACATAATAACAATGCTGCCAATCCTAAATAGATTGCATTTTTGTTATGTGTTTTTCTTCAATATTTTTTAAAAATCTTGAAGTATTTTCTGAAATATTCAGTATTTGAAATACTCTGTCAATGATTATGTAAAGTCCGTATATTTTCATTTCTGTAGAACTACGGTGAACAACAATATACAACTTAATGGAATAAATGTAAAAACTAAAATACAGGAAAACTATGTGTGATTTTGATACCAAAGCAATTTTTTTTTTTCCTTAAACCTGAAAAACAGATGTAAAGATGTAAATCCTAGTCCTGTTAGCTTAGACTTAAATAATGGATTTTTCTAACTTTTAAAAATGAAGCTAATAATGCTGTTTACTCTCTTGGGACAGTTTGTAGGAAAACCTTTGAAAACATACAGAAATAATAACCAGAATGCATAGTGTAGTTATTTGCCCTAATTGTCTCAAAAGAGAGAATAAATCTATTTTATTCCTGCCATCTCTTGAAGTCGTGTTTTTCAGAAAGTCTATTGAATAGATGATATGAGAAATTAATTATAATAGATTTAGAATTGCAGTTCTTCCAAGAGTGAAGAAAAATTTTAAGTATGAGCTTTTTTCATAGCATGGTTTGACTATTTCTTGTCTCTTAAGAATTAACTGCGTCATAGCGCTGTTCTAAGATTTGGTATAAACATTACTAAGTTTGATCATATCGTAATAAAAGTAATAGTGACATACACATTTACTGTTTAGAAGCAACCTTTGAGTGGTCATAATATGACACATGCGTAGTCTACTTTGAGTCTATTCTTATTTTAAGCTTTATTTTTTCTTTGAGGAAAGCAGAATTCTACCTTTTTTTGCCTGATGTAATATAAGGAATTTCCTACATCGCCTGTGCAGGAAGGATGAGACAAATACGGGAAGGTATTCACTGTAATCCAGAACTTGTCACTTTTTTAATCAAGTGGGCTGAAGCAAGATGGTACTTCAGTTATTTGAAAAAAGTGTGAAGATGTTGAAGGCCACCCAAGGAAAGTAAACAGCTCCGAAGACATGCTTAGGTACAGCCCTTTACATTTCTTCCAGGAGGAGCTGTGGCAAGGCACTAAATATTTAAGGAAAAGTGTCATTCTGCCCATCTCAAAAATTGTGAAATTGTCATCCTAGCTTAATTAAGTGCTTTTGTGACACTTAGAGCACTGCCTTGCTCACTGGCTGACATCTTTGTCTTGACTAAGAAACAAGCAACGTGGGTGTACTTAATTGTTCTTCCAGCTCAGACTACTCCATGGTGGTGTGCTTTCAGTTCTTTAACCCTTCAGTTTTTCACGTATGCAAGGACTGAGGTATACAAGTTGCTTGTATAAGGTCCTCAGTGGACCTTAAATTGTTTGTCTTGCCTAAAATTCTTGTAGTGTTGAAGAAGACTCGATTATGTTCTTGCATCATTTGTGAAGGTCATTACTAACGTGACCAAACTGTTGGATTTATATTCCTGCCATGGCAAGGACAAGCAATTGCTTAATACTTCTTAGTTCAGATTCACGAGCATTACATGTACTGAAAACTATTTACTCTTCTGTCTTTCTAATAAGGATGTATTTACAATAAGATTAAGAGAATTGGTATTGGTCAGAGTGGCATTTGATATATCACAGGTATGTGTGCATAAAATGGTTACATCAGGTTTTCTGATAATTTGAAAAGTAGGAATTAATCTGGAAAGAAAGCTGACAGCCTGACAGAGAGGGCTTGAGTTGCAAACTCAAGCTTTGTTAGCCATAATTGAAGAGTGAGGTTACTGGTAATGTTCAAGCTCTTTTTTTTTCTTTTTTAATCTATCAAAA
>NW_009647401.1:1922507-1946119 GCF_000708025.1 Charadrius vociferus | reverse complement strand
AGGAACATTAAATGCAATGTTGCAATATGTCGCTCTAAGACAGGTTTTTAGTAGGAACTTGCTAAAAGCTTAAGATTTAATTAAAACCCCAACTTTTTGTGAGACATCAGAAGTGAAGAGCTTGGAGGTGGCTGTTGGGGGAAACAGACATTGAAAGATTAAAAACAACATTCCAGGTCACGTTGTTACAGGGAAACTGAACATGTTATTTAAGGTGTGTATACACAGTAGAGGAACTTTTCCATATGAGAACATCTGTGGTTGTGTTTATAGGAAGTCCTCATAGCGGGGAACTATCTGTTGCAAGGAATCACTAGCAGCAGCAATGATGTTCCAGACATCTGAAAGACACTCCAGTGTGAAACTGTGGATGTATCAGCTGGTGTCCTGACCATTGCTAACATGGCAAGGTGACAGGTCAGGTGCTAGCCTTTGAAAAGGGCTACAGTAAAAAGTAGGAGAAATAGCCAGTCTTCACAGTGGGAAAAGTTATCAGTAGAGTTTCCGAAGTATGTCCTGTCACCTTTGCTGTTCCACATCAAAAATGTTTTGTGAAATGGAGTGGATTCTGGGACTAAAAAGTTGCCATGTAAAATAAAGTTACTTAGGATGACTAAACTTGCAGGTTATTCCAGAGAGTTGCAGAAGACTCTCATTGAGCGGCTGGATGATATTAAGCTATTAAAGTGTGTAAAACCCAATGCACTAATTTAGTTGTCCAAACTTTGAAATGAGTCTTTTTTTCCACTGTAGAAAGTGCTTAGCAAATAGTGAGTCAAATATTGTGGTACTGTGAAAGGCATTGGGTGGGAAAATGGAAAGCATTTGTAGGCTACAGGAAAATTGCAGCCTTGCGCTGCGTGTGGACCCTGCCTGGTGGAGAGTAGAGGAAGACTGGTCTTATTAGTACTAGTTTTGCTAAATAGCGGAAGAAAAACATGCAATTGCCAGCACTCCCTAGTCCTAGGCAATTTTATGTAGCCCTGAGATGCATATCAATATGTGCATGAAAGAGACTGCAGGGAATGGCCAGCCTGTGGGTTGGTCAATGCTTGCTCAGCTTGGTGTGATCTTCCAGTCCAACTCAGCTTTACTAGAATTACCTTTGCAGACATACAGTTACATCTATACTGCTGTTTTAGATCTGTTAAAATACTGCTTTTTGAAAGCCTTAGCTTTGCAGTAGTTTGTAAACCTTCTTGCATAGCATTTATTTTTGCCATTTTGCTCTGTTATTGTGAGCACACAGGAGAGATGCATTACGTGGTTAAGGAGAGCATGGTCAGGTAGTGGGCATGGGTTGATGGAGTTTTCTTTACCAAGGTGGCTGTGTAAATAAATCAATGATGCTTTCATCTCTTCATGTGATCAGAGCTGCATTAAGTATTATCTAAAATGACATGACAGATCTAAAAAGATAAACAAGCAGAATAAAGACTGAAATGGGGATAAAGAGTGATGAGACTGTTCCTACACTTACTTGAAGGTGATGAATTTTGAAAAACACCAAGTAGTCTGGGGCGACTTGAACAAGAGAAGTGAGAGGGCATGTATGTTGCACGTGACATAAAGCCATGGGAGAAATAGTATATATGAATACAGAAGAGCTATTCTTAGAATACCAGAAGTAGGGTGAGACAATGAAATCAAGCAGCACATCATAATGAAGGTAGGTACGTATGTTTGCACATAATGAAATGTTTTGACAGAAGAAAGTATAGCTGGATTAGAACAAGTGCTTGATGAGTTAATGGATGATAGGACTCTTAGTACAAGAGTTCAGTTCCAAAGTGTGGCTCGTGAAGTTCCTGATCTGCTTGCTGGAGGAATGAACATGGGAAAAAGATTAGTCTTTTTCTTGTGCTGTTCCTTAAACATCCCAAATGGCCAGTGTCAGAATTATTATGCTCTTTTAATGTTTCATTAAATAACATAAGAGATGATTTCAGAAGCTCCTGTTCACTTCTTTTTCCAGCTCTATCAAGGTGTTACTTGAGAAAGTGAGAGAAAGTGGCTGGTTCTAAACTACCTTTGGGAAGCAGAGGTGTTGGCATGCTAGATCAGTATTCAGTTTTTGATTTTGCCAGGTGATGGGCCTGGTGTGGAGTAGCCCACAACTGGCTCAAATGATAGTAAAAATAGCTTTAAAGTGGCTTGTGAAGCTGCCCCTCTAAGTTACTTCCTGCAAGTTCTTCTCTTTGCCAAGCAGTAGGAATAGAAATCACTCTAAACTGTGATTGTTTCTGTGGTGGATGATAGCAGGACCTGAATATTCTTAGTTACACGCTTCATGGCGTAGTGGCAGCTGCAAGAGGTGCGCTGGGAACTAGCTTGTAGTCATGGATGTTGCTGAACAGACTGGCTGTTAAGAGTTGAGAAAGGAGAACTGACTCAGAATCTGCTCTTTAGAGGAAACCTGGATTATTGCAGGACTACACTTTCTGAAAGGTGTGGGGCCTTGTTGGGCTTAGTGATCATTGATTTGCACAACACCTTCAGCATCTTGGATTAGGGACTCTTGAAATAGAAGAAGCTACAGAAGGGAACTGTGAGTCTGCATTCATTTTATGAAACCATCTGTCATTTTCTGAGTGGTAAGTTACATAGTTCTGTGGTGTCTTCAAATTAGTAGAGAACTTGTTGAGTAATCAGAAAGGTATAAATCACTGATTAGCATCTTTAGTCAAGAATACTGTTGTCTGCCTAGAATTGATTAAAAAATATATTTTTATGGTGACAGGATGTAACTGAAACAAAACATAATTAATCTTTAAAGTGCATTTAAAATAATTATCTTTTTGTCTTTCCTTCCTCTTTCTGCACTGGAAAGCAGGAAAGCAATGACCAGCTTTGTTTATCATTCATATAGATGTGAATTTTGATTCAGACAAAAATATTCTATAAAAAAATTACAAACAAAAGTGTTGACAAGCTGTCTAGCTGTAAACGGACAACCATGTTTTTTGCATCCCCTTCTACTACACAGAATATTTGATTTAATAGTCTCATAAAGAGTTTATGAGGAAAAAAATGGATGCTGTCTTTCTGCCCATGATTATCTTCTCCATCTTTTTGAAAATTTAGGCAGCAATGGACCGGTTCTAAAATTAGGAATGCTGGAGAGATGCATCTTCAATCGGCGTCGTTAGCAGTAGAGCGCTAACAAGGGAGAGGAGTCTGGTAGCCAGCTTTTAGGAAGTGATGCACAGCAGAGTTGGCTTGTTTATACATCTTAGGCATCTCCCTTTACAGGCTTTCAAAAATAGTGAAGTCTTTTGTGTATATACTACCTGTTCTTTTGCACTGAGAAAATAAACAAACAAAAAGTAGTGTTTTCCCCTTGTAAGCTATCTGGTCTTCCTAAAGAATGTTTTTATCTCTTTGTTTCAGTATGTTTTTACCATTGCTATGTTTCTCCCTCAATTTAGACTGTAGTTTCTTCAGGTTAAGGAGCAAATTTATATGTACAGAAATAGCCGTATCCACTCAGATTCTCATCTAATTCATTTTCTGAATAAGTATTGTTATGCTGTGAGTTGCATGGACTGGAGAGGCTGCCTGGTTAAAATGTGGGAAACTATTCGCAAACGTCTTAAGTGTAGGACTAGCAAGCTGAATGGTAACTCGCTGGAGAGGATTCTCTAGTAAGTCTGCTCAGTAACATGAGCTCAAGCAGCTCGGTGCTTTCATATGTGCATGTGTGTTTTGAAGGTTTTGTCTTGTTTTGAAGGATTTGTCTCGTTTCTTAACTTACTAGAACATACTGATTGGTCAATTGGAAGTACTAAACTGTATGAAAAAGTAAATAAAAAAAATACATAGCTTTTTGCATTCTCAAGGCTTTTTGCATTCACTGAATATTTGAAAAACCCAAGCGTTATACTTCCTTGTCATTTGTAGTAGTCTGGAGGGTGTTCATGCTAGACAAGAATTGGTTTTTTTACAAGTCGTAATTTCACAGGTTCTTAGTTTCACTGTTTTTGCAAAAAGACTTTATCCAGTAATGAAATTAAGCTGTAATCAGTTCGTCTATTAGTTTCAAAGTTTTTATAGACTTGATCAATGGGGAGTGTCACAAAATACATATCGAAGTTGCTTTCAATGCATTGTTGCTAGCCCTCGTTGGTGTCATTCTGCCCCCCCTTTCCAGGGGGGTGCAAATTCTGAGATACTCTTGAGAGGGCAAATTCTTAGATATCTTTCAGAAGGAGTTGAAATTCAGCAGGGAGTCCAGGTTTGTCAAGACAGCCTAAAGTTTCATGTGAGTAGCCTTTTATGCATTATATGGCTCGGGTTCATATGGGCTCATATTTGTCGTGTTCCCTGTGAAATGCATTTTTTCAGAGATATTAATAATTTGATTTATTTAAGGTTACTACACAGGGCCCAGTTCAGTGTCATGTTGCATTTGCCTTCACAAAAAAAGCACTGTGTATTGAGCAGGCTGTGTTATGGGGCGGCAGCATGCATGGACAAAATCTTTTTGTAAGACGTGGTACAATTCGTAGGGACCAGAAGGGACCTGTGGCAGGCTGACTCACTTCAGCAGCGTGGCAAAACATTGCTTGGCAATAATGGTAGCACAATATACATGCTGGAGAGCAGGAAGAAGATGGAAAATAGAACTGATACTTTGTTAGTGGTGGAAGAGATTCTATCTCCAGCTCACAAAAAGAGAATCTAGAAATGAGTGGGAAAGGTCAATGGCCAAGGGTTTGGTGATAAACAGAATTAAGGGGACCAGGGCTGTGTTTGCTGGGCTATGCTGTCCATTTCTCCAACTGCAGTTCTTAGGTGTTCCACTATCAATGCTGGTGCTCGCAGTTGCCTAGGTGGTTTTTTTTTCATTGGTAGAAAGTGAATGATAACATATTTTAAAGGGTTGGTAGTGTTTCAGTAGGATTGGTTGGTGTTGGAGGGGTAAAAAAATGAGTTCTTGTCACCTCTACTACTGATCCAAAGCTGGATATGGGGATTTCTTGTGAGTGTGGGTTGGCCATAAGGCATATTTTATTTGAAGAACTCGCACAAACAACCCTCCTCATTCCACTCACACCCCTGCTCCTCCAAACCCAGAAAACAAAGGCAGTTCCTCAAAATCTGATTTATTACAGTGTCTTAAATAAAGAATTTAAAATTGCACATTTTTAAGGAAAATAGTCATCATACAGTAGCATGACAGTTTGCTTCATAACATCAGTTTAATACTGCACATTACAACTGCATCAAATGTATGAGAGAAGGGTCATTTTTATGTTATTATTTTCCCTTGGTACTTACAAGAGTGACCAGTCTTTCTAAAACCTCAGAGTTATTATTGAAACCCCTAATACTCAGAATTATTTATGAATGAAGTGCCAGTTTCTCTTCAACCATCCAGTTAACTCCTGTTCTCTGCCCCCTGTTCTAGCCTGTTCTACTTATGAGATGCTGTTTTCTTTTCTCTGCCCCTCTACATTTTGGATTTGCAGTTTTATTTTGTATGATTATTAAATCTTAATAAGAGACATAAGACACTGTAGAAGCAAACTGGGAATCCTTGTGACTTTATTTCAACAATTTTAAACACTTTATACCTCCCCTACTCCTCTGTGACATAGCCATACCCTTCGTTTATATATTCTCTATAGCTAAGCCCTTTGCAGAAATGTATAACATCAGTTAATTTGAAAGGTAGGAAGTTGTTTGGTTTTTATTTTGTCTTCCAAATATGGAGCTAGAAGTGTAATAAGTAATACATTTTTTTTCACTTGCATGTGTGCCTCTGAAATAAGTCCACAGGCATGTTACAGGCTTTTCTTATCTGTAACTGAACAAGCAGATCAGAGATTTGTAAGATACTTAGAAACGATTTAGTGAGAAGAAAAATAATACAAAAGAAGATCTCTGACTGTCGTGTTAATCTCCAAATAAGATGCTGCAAAGCAAGCTTGCAGCCCTTTTTTAGGTACTTCCACAGCCTTTCCGTCAGGATTCAGAGAGGGACAGACAGCTTCAGGAAACCTGCATTGTTCTCAATATGTGTGTTCTCCTCCATTTAATCCTTACTCGGGGAAGGCTGAGGAGAGCCCCGAGAGTGGCTCATTTGGGTTTTTTTAAGGCTGTTTTCACTGCTCGTGAAATATTTGAAGTTTTTCATAGTCTGGAGGCTTAATTATCTAGCTATCCACAGACAAGGACTAGAAGAGTTGTTCCCAGTCTAGTCTTCTATGTGTTGCTTGTGTGCCTACTTATGTGGAACAAAAACCCTTAAGTACTTTGTTTTTATTGCTTATTCACTTAATGACGTCTCTACTGAAATTAAAGTAATAGAGAGTGTTTTTTTGTGAGGTGGATATTGTCCTTAAGTGTATTGAAGTCACTAAATTGATGCTATCTACTGAAGGATTATATTGCCAGATATTTGCTACAACAGCAATCCTGTTCTTGAATTGGTAGCCTAAAAGTGGAAGGGTTTGCTTTCTAAATACAGGCGAGATCTGTGGACAAGAGAAACGTATCCTGGAACTCTTGAAATAATGTTCCAAGGGCATGCTGTTTTGGGAAGAAGATCCTCCACAGGTTCAATGTGCAATATCATTTAGCTAAAGCTCTATTTTAAGAGAACTTCAGGATCACGTAGCATCATCTTTCAACCACCGGTGTAGCTGGAATTGGTGAAGTTGTACACTGCTTAGCACTATTTGAACTATAGCTATGTCTCTCTTGAATCCCTCTTCCTCTGCTTCTTTGTCTTTTCAGCTGTTGGAGTCTCGCGTCTAAAGTCTTTAATTCCTGTCGTCTCGTGTTTTATGACTGTATTTCACTCATTACAGTCCTTTCCTGTTGATACCCCTTCTTTGTTTGTAATGCTCTTGTTCTCCGTTACTTGGAGATGTCTCCCTGCGTTGTATTGCAAGCAGTCTCACAGAATATTACTGCTTTTTTTTTTATACTATATTGTATTCTAGTCCTGGTCCTGTAGAACTCTGTTGTTAACCTCGTTGCAGCCTGACAGTTGCCCTTTTAACAAAGTGTGGGGTTTTTTTTTGTGTCTAGCTATGCTTTCTTTTCACATTTTTATATTAATTTTCATCTCTGCTGTTCCATCTGGTTTTGTGATACTTTTTTTCAAGAGCATACTTGATGTGATTTTTATGAAGAATTTCAGGGTGATGAAAGCCATATTTATATGTTAGCTTCTACTGAATTTGCTTTTTGTTGATTTTTTTTTTTTCCCCTTTTATTTTTGACACTGCCCTTCCCCACCCTTCCCCCTTTATTTTGTTCTGGGCAATAAGGATCTTACCATAGGAGTGTGAACTAGCTGGCAGAATAGGGCTTAAATGTGAAGAAGATTTTTTTTTTTTTTTTTGGTCTACTCATCTCAGAGTGATGTGTGGTCCTGCGTAGAAATTAATAAACTTAACAGAGAATTGTGTAGTATTAAATTTGTCTATTAAATTGGTGAACTCTTAGAAATAATTCCGAGCAATATTGAAGTGTCTGCCTATGCAATTGTGTGTAGGTATGTATATTATTGTCTTGTTCCTTCCTCAGCTTAATTATACAACAGCCAAAATGATTCATGAAAGGTGAAGATGGTTTCTGTTGAATCTGATGGGACAATTACGTGCTTGGAGGTGATGTAGGATTACCCCGGTGCTTTTCATTGTTTTGGGTACCGCAGGTTGGTGTGTGTTTAGTTTGAAATCAAAGGGTAAAGTAAGAGCTTTGTTATATGACTCACTATTACATCAAATGGAAATTTTCCAGTATGCTGCTTAAAGTGGGTCTGGCAGCACGGCACTTTCAATAGTGTTATGATTTATCAGTATAGAATCCTCTTATCATACCAATGTGATGCCCCTATCAGTCTGGAGTAAGTAATCAAATTTTTAAGGCTTTGACTGGAGGTGAAACTTTATAACCTTTGCTTCTTTGAAGACAGGAGCAATTTTTTTTAATTGTTAGAAATGATAAATAGCTGTCCAAGTAATTGTACCGTATAAAGACAGTAAGGCACTGATCACTCAGAGTAGCAAATGTGCTTGCTGACCTTTGAATTAAAGGAGAAATTGTGGCAGATATTAAAAATTATGGTCTGTTGGTAATTTTCCTTCCTAAAAGTTATGCCAATCTTTGTTTTTAAACTCGAGTAGGATGGTTTAGGTAACATTATCATTCCTTTTTTTCATGGAAACTATTGATTCATTAGATATCATGTAATATGAAAGCTTTAGCATTCTCAAACAAATGCTAATTTGACAAAAAAATTAATATATTCTCTGAACATGAATTACAAAAATAAATTATGACAGTTGATTACTTGCTATGAGACACACAGAACTGAATAGGTTGTGCCAAAAGAGAACTGTAGAATTAAGGACAGAGTTTGGAGTAACTGTTCTAGATAGACTACAGGTGTCTGGCATTACATAGGTGTAGATACTACTTGCATTGAATATATGCTTTCATTTGCTTCTCTTGGCTTCACCTTCCCATATCCCTGTACATCCACAATCTCTGAAGGATGCCTTTTGTGTAGAACTATTGAGCTTTGCAGGAGACATTTCTCTTGATAATTCTAGCAATATGCATCATTTTATATGCTGATTTTTATCACACATTGTTCAAATAGGTTCATTAAAATTAAACATCATTGAATACTTCAATAACCACCTGTACTACCTTAATTCATGTTTTGCTAAAGACTGAGCCATACGGTTGCTACAAGCCTTGCTTCGCCCTTGATATGTTGCTCATTACAAAAATGCTTCATTATATTAAAGAAAAAAAAATACTTGCTTTCAGAATATCTTGCATCTCTTAATGTATTATTTTTATTCCAATAAGTTTCTTAGTAGATCTACAACTAAAATGGTAATTAGAACCTGACATTCAAAGAAATAATGTTTTTTATTATCTGTATAGGCATTAAAAAATATTTTTAGCTTTTGAAGGTATTTAATTTTTTTTTGTTTGTTAGTTGCTTTTGTTCAGAGAAAGCAGTTATACCAACCCAAGCTCCACAGCCTAATTGCAGCTGTGGGTCCCTAAATCTCTGAGCTGGCTTATTTATTTATTTATGTTTCATGTAATAATGAGAACATTGGAGAAGGGAATGGGGGAAATTGAGATTGCAGATGTGTAGAGTCAGAATGGCTTTTTTCATTTACAGTCACCGGAATCCTCCATCTCGCCCCTCTCCGTCTGCAGTCACACACTCAGTTACTAGCAGCTTTCCCAAAACTATTGTCATGGTTTTGGCTGGGATGGAGTTAACTTTCTTGCTATGGGCAGCTATGTTTTGGATTCGGTATGAGAGCGGTGTTGATAGCACACTGGTGGCTTCTGCTAAGCAGTCGAGGCCTTTTCTGCTCCTCACACCGCCCTGGCAGCGAGTGGGCTGGGGCTGCAGAAAAAGTTGGGAGGAGATACAGCCTGGAGAGGTGACACCAACTGACCAGAGGGGTATTCCATACCATATGATGTCATGTTCAGTACATAAAGCTGGGGGAAGAAGGAAGAGGGGGACGTTATGAGTTATGGCATTTTGTCTTCCAAAGTAACCGTTACATGTGATGGAGCCCTGCTTTCCTGGAGATGGCTGAACACCCGCCTGCCAATGGGAGGCAGTGAATGAATTCCTTGTTTTGCTTTGATTGTGTGCATGGCTTTTGCTTTACTTATTAAACTGTCTTTTTTGTAGACCCATGCGTTGTCCCGTGCTTTTTCCCTGCCGATTCTCTCCCCCATCCCGACTTGGGGGGAGTGAGTGAGCGCAGTCCTACTTGCAGGCTGAGGTTCAACCATGACAACCAGCCAACCAAAAAACCCCAAACCCAAACAGTTGATTCTTCTAGAAGGTAAGACGTGGGAATATGTGTAATTTCCATTGTTAGTCTCTAATTTTTGCTTGATTAATTAACAATCAAAATGGAAATAGCTGTGTTGCAGTAAACTTTGCTTTAATAGGGGCAAACATTTTCCAGAGCTGTGGGTTTCTTCACTTGCATACTATAGTCTGTAGTTCAGTAAGATGCACCTAAAGAAAACCTGGTGTGTCTACAGCCTCATCTGATCTCCTAGTTTGCTCACGGCTCCTGGTTGTACAGCCCTCTGTTCTGGCCCAGTGTTAGCTGAGCCCCAAGTCCTCAAGGTGCAGTCCTGGGCACTGCCTTTGGCCAGCAACATGGAAGCAGCACTCTTCCAGTTCATGCCTGATGTTGTCCACCAGCATTTCAGCATGGCTTCTCCTTCCAAAAGGCTAGCCTGTGGCGTGCAGCGATAGCCTTGGCATTGTGCTACAAAAGCTGCTGAAGTGCAGTCCTCTTTCCCACCACCGGCATTTTGAACTGAGAAAGCACCAGGAGAGGCATGGCAGAGGGTTGTATCTTGGAGCTTTGAGGTGACACACAGGGCTCAGGGGCGAGCGAGCCAGGCATGCAGAGGCCACCTGCCTGGTCTGGATGGAGTTACCCATGAATGCCCAGGGGACAGGTGTCCTCGCTGATCCCTGCAGGCCAGGGAGTATCTCTTCCTGCATTGACTTGGACAGCTTAGGGGTAGGCATTGAAACAAAGCGTCTTCTGTCCAACAGAAATGATGATCTTCAGTCTTTAACCACCCCTCAATAAGACAGTGTATTTTATGTGGTAGTGAGCAAAGGTACACATGCTATGGAGTATGGAGGAGGAAGTTCTGTAGTATGTAAGGAAGCACAAATTTATTTTCCTAAATATTTAAGGAGAAGAAAGTGAAGCAGTAGATACCCTATGTCTTAACCTATGATGCTTAGTCTGTTAAGCTTAGGGAAGAAATGTCTTGATGAAACTGAAACTGCTTAACAGTAGGTGGAAAAGTTGCTTGGAAAACACTGATAGCATCCAGTTCTTAATGTTTTCATTAGTGCCATGGATGATGGAACGACAAGTGTCCTTTAAACTTTATGGGGATATTCAGGTTATGAGCCTGCAAGCCAGTTTGAGGGTAAGCTGGGGTTCAAAATTATTATGATGGATTGCGGTACTACTAATGAAGAAGAATTGAAAAATAATAAAAATTAAATGACTTGGTGAAACTGGATAGGCTTGCAATGACGCTTGAATTGACTGGTCAGCAGCATGAGTGCAAGATGAAGTAGTAGATCCACACAAATGGTTTTTGTGGTTGCTGTGAATTACTAATTAAATGTAAGTTCACATTGTTACGCTGTTTTGAAAAAGGCAGCCATTGTGATTGCTTTGTATAGGATATTCTTTATAAAACTATATAAAACAGTCTTTTTCTCTTTTTTTTTCTCTCCCTAGTGCGCTTAGAAGAATAGGTACTTGTATTTAGTTTGGGGTGTGGAAGGAGAATTCCCATTCTGAGAAAGCTCAGGGGAAATCAGGAGGAATGACAGAGGGCTAGACAGCAGCATATCATCTCCAGAAAGACTGAAGAAATTAGGATTGTCTTTACTACAGGAGAAAAAAAGGAAATTTTCAAAAAGTAAAGGTTAGTGCAGAGAAGATAGTAACCTCGTCTTCACATTGGCTGGTGATAGGTTAAGCAGTAATAATCTTAAATTGAACTAAGAGAGATACAGGTTGGTGATTAGCTAAAAAGTTAATCGAATTCTGGAATTGAGTGCTTAATAGCTGTCTCTTACCAGAGTCATAAGTGTTCTGCTATCTGCTGTCACAGTTTCCCAGCCCTGAAATGCCTCTATGGGCGTAAATGCCAGGAAGAGTTTTGTCTTCTGTATGTGAGAAAAGAACCTATCAGGTAACAATACACGGGTAACAAAAAAATTGCCTATTTTTATCTATTTTTGTTGGGAAGAGTCTAAATTCCTTTTCTTTCTTCTTTCCCTATTTGTTGTGGATTTCCATTCTGTATAAGGAAGATCCTGGTTAGCCCTTGATTAGTCTTAAGCGGATTGATATGTAAAATAAATATTTTATCCTTTTTTTTTTTTTTTTTTTAAGAAACGACTACTAAATGTTGTGCTTGTTTTCTGAATTTGTTTGATATTCCCTTCATAGAAAGAGATGTTTTTAAAAAAAGTTCAGTGTTAGAAGACAATACTGTGCAATTAATTTCTATTCGTTTTCTGAGATACTTCTTGACACTTGACTAAGTATCTTATTTGGATGTTCAGAACATTCAGAAGGCAGTATTAGGAGTCATAGTTGTTAACAACTTCGGATTTCCTTTATGGTTTCAGCAAATTCTGATTTTGAAGGAAAAGTTTTAGATACTGAAATTACACTCTTAGTTCAGGATAAATTATATATTCCCTTAGGAAGTACAAGTGCAAAAACTTTATTTAAAAGCTTAATTGTAGTTTAAAAAAGAAAATTAAATAGCTCTTTGGATGACTTGGTACTCTGGTATCTGCACTGTGTCATTGGAGAAACCAAAATGTGAAATAACTCAATCACAGAAGAAATTTGCATGAAATTACATTTGGAACATGGGTTCAATTCGTAGTCCTAATAATTAAATACAATGTTTGACTAATGAATATTAGTGGTAAAAGTTCACAAGTGTTCTGAAATGGAGATTTGGTTCTCGTCTGTCATATGGTATGTCCTTTGGTAGATTTCTCAGTTTTGTATTTTGCTAGAACTTCAGGTTAAGCACATTAGTTGGTGCCAAGCATTAGCTGATAACCTCGTGCAGGTAGAGGAATGTTTTATGGGCTTGGATGAATATGCTTAGTGTGGCATTGAACTTCAGTATTCAGAATAAAGAAGGATTTAAATAGCATTAGCATGTATAAACTAGCTATTTGGAAGGAAAAGCTATTTCAAATTTTTATTAATTGGAAAGCGTGGTGTCAAGAGGAAAGATGGTGATCTTCATAAACTGAGATGTTTTCTGAGAACAAAACAAAAATCCCCCAAATAACAACAAAAACCACCAAACCCCATTAATAGCTGCGAACTTCAAGTTTTCTCTAAAACAGCAGTCCTAGTTTATATGCAGTCTTTCTCCTTGCTGTTTTTCCCATTGCTGAACACCAAGCCCAATTATTTCTTTCAAAACAGTATTAAAAAAATGCTAGTATGTTAGCATGAGTGATTTTTATAATAGATAGGGTTGTTTCAATCCATCTCAAAAGTATTTCCCTGTAGAAGAAAGATAGTGTGTACTAGAGTGTAAAACCAATTGAGCTGCTAATATAATTTGAGAGGCAAGGGTTTATAGGGAAAGCTTATTTATTTATTTATCTATTCATTTATTTTAAAACAACTAATTCAGATGGAAAATATGATGACCTCTCAGGCATCCTAGCCTCTATCATGCCTGATGGAAATGCAGCAGACATCAAACTAAGTACAGGTTATAACCATTATTCTGGATGTAATGTATTAATAATGCTAATCAGTTTAAGTATTTGGGAGAGAAGAGTAGTTGATGTCTATGGGATGGAGGGCTGTTAGGAGGAGGTGAAGCATGATGAGAGTTGTCACACACCATAAAACCCATGTGGCTGTTTTAACTGTGAGCTCCAGCATCCAGGAGAGAAACGAATTCTAATTTCTGAACTTAAGTTTTTAATGTATTTTCTAAGCCTCCCTAGAGCATTAAGACAAATGTTTCAACTGTGCGGTTTTTGTCTGACTGTTTTTGTTGGTTTTATTGCCTGTATGAATTCTTTCTGGTGCACAGCAGATGTTTAGGGTTTTTAATCTTGTTTCCATGGTATTTAATATGATGGATTATGAATCCTCATATTCTTGCATAGGATTCCTCAATGTATTTTTCTGGATATGCAGGATCCATGGATTTTGACTGTTCTCTTTAGGTGGTGATGAGTTATTTATTGTGGTTATCATGGATATGCATTATAGGGCTGTTTGGGCTTGCAAGATCAGCATCGCAGTCAGTAACTGGAAATTCAAGAGGAATTCCAGAAGTAGCTGTCTGTAGCTGTTCCTTTTTTTTTTTTTTTTATCCTTTTCCTTTCCATCTATGTAAAATTTAGAGTTTTACAGGACATTTAGTGTTAATGTACCACACTTGTTAAATTGCTTAAGATTTTATTTTACAAATATGCATAACGATGTGTAGTTGATCGCCTGAAGACAAATTGAAGACTTCATTGGAAATAATAAACTTCAAGGTTTCCATTCCCCGCCCCCCCCAAGCAAGTACTTAAGTTCACTAAATAGTACTACAGTTGTATTTATAAAGACATGAGTCCTGGTTATTCTCAACTGGAGCGTGAATCACTACAAAGTAAGGTACGCCCTTCAGAGGGGAGGACTGGTGATATTTTGAACAAGAGGTAACAATTTGCTATTAGATCTGTCTTCTGAATGTGTGGGTAAATGTTATTTCCGTGATTTAAATAGCATTCTATAATGGTTTTCAAAACTCTTATCAGTGGTATCTCTTATCAGTAATTGGTTCTTAATTCATGTTGTGCATTTAATCAAAGGAATATACAGGTCCTTACATGTACATCCTACACCTGTAAAAGGAATAAAATCTGAAAGTAAAAGGTGATTCTTCAGGTTGCTGTTGCATAAAGCAGTGTTCCAAGGAAAATTGTTTTCATAGCAGGAAAAATTATTTGGTGCCAAGAAAAAGTGGTCCGAAGTAAAGGAATGAATATTCTTCCAGTTACCCCCCCCCAAAAAAAGTCTAATGAAACTAACTCCCATGCTTTAAATAAATTCTAAGACTTCTTTCAAGAAATAGAGGGCATATAATTTCCTCTTCTGAAAGGTCTGTAATACCAGTTGTAATCTGCTGTTGCATATGGTAATGATTATGGCTTTTGAGCCTTCATTTAACTGTTTGTGATCCTTGGGAATGGTATTCTCAGCAGATTGTTAATTTTTATTTTGTCCTGTCACATGCTCATCCAGGGAATGACCAGTTTAATTTCTGTTTTCAATTTCAGTGTCTTAAGCTGATAGGAATAAGTGTCTTCTCAATGTACTTTAAATACTGTTGCTTTTGGAGAAATGATTAGTGTGTTAAAGACACTCTGAATATGAATGCTGCTTCAAAAATTATATTTTCCCATTCAGTTGAAATCTAAATGCCACTTAGTACTTAGGAGGGGAAAAAAACTCTAAAGAATTTGCAGGATTTTTTTTTTAGTTGGCAATGAAAATAATCCCAAAGCTATATTTTGAGCTGTCATTCTCTAAAGAATTTCC
Organism: Charadrius vociferus; assembly: GCF_000708025.1. Classification (NCBI taxonomy): domain Eukaryota; kingdom Metazoa; phylum Chordata; class Aves; order Charadriiformes; family Charadriidae; genus Charadrius; species Charadrius vociferus. The sequence goes on along the minus strand of NW_009647401.1, from coordinate 1,930,973 downwards.
AGCTACTTGAAAGAAGTTACTTTTAACTAAAGTTGGTTTTCTTTTTTTGTTTTCTGGGGAAAATAACCCTTATCTATGTATGTATTACAGCTTCAATTTCCTCTCATATCTTGACCTGGCTCTGGTGCTTATTGGGTCCTTCCAGGAGTCAGTTCATTTCCCTCACCTGGGAAGAAATCAAACTTTGCTGTCCCCTTGCCTCTCTCAAGAGGGGAATGGGGGACCTGGGTTGTTTTTTGATGGATTTGGGTGTTGATTTGGTTCATGCAAGGGTCGGATGAGCACAGATGGAGGAGGAGATGGGGTGTATCTGTTATGCTGGAAGAAAAAACCCTGTGTGCTTCAGCGGCGGCAAACTTTCAGGTGGCCTCTGCTGGCATGTGTGAGTTCTCTGTGAACTCGTGTTTGTGCACTGCAGCAAACGCACAGTACACCGAAGACCCACGCAAATGCTCAGTGCTGACTTTTTTCTATGAGACTGTCTGCCTTCGAAACTTCTAATATTTCACTTTAATTTCTTTCCAAATAAAAAATACCCAGCAGATGAAGTAGATAATTTGATCTCTGCCTGCTTGTAACCTTCTCAGTAAAGAAAAGTGTGTCCCTTCATAAGCAACAGTTGAAAAAATCTAAACGCCCCTTGGTTTTAGAGTCTCTCTGCGTGTTCAGTTTATGTTCAGCAGTAATGGTGATACTGTGTCATCATAGTCCTATAGGTGGACATAGAATGGCCAACACCAGTCTTTCATCCTGCAATGTCTAGCACAAAAATGGGTGGAACAAAACCAATGCTCAGGGAGATGTCTGTGCATTACTGCTCATCTTATCCAGCCAAGTAATATCAGAGCAGTTTACAGCAATGGTGAAGCAAAATGGATTTCAACTCTTTGCTGCCCCTGTATTTCATACAGTGAAGTTGTTGCAACTGTTTGTAGGTGTCTGTGTCTTCGCAGGATTGAATTTTCCCCAGGAGGTGCAGGATGCCTTGAGGTTTGGCAGCGTCAGCTCCCGCTCTGGGAGGAGCTGCACATTGAAACATTTTTCGGCTGTGCAGGCATTAATGTTACCCAGTTATTTGGTAGCCCAATCAGATAACTTCATACTCAGTTGATATTATTCTCGATTTGAGCATTTCTTGCTTCGAAAATACATTTTCTTCCAGACAGACAGCTGACTAATGTACGCTGCTTGTTGGGCAGCCAGATCAGCCCCTGGGTGACTGAGGAGCATCCTACAGTCACCGTTCCACCACCTGTGGGTTATTTATGGCTTTACAACAGAATTTCAGACAACTTGGAGCTGTTATTACTTTCATCGTTGCCATCCATTCACGGGCACTGATGTTACAAATTCATGACAGAGTGCCTTGCTTAATTCCGAAATAAATATGAAACTATTCCATGTGCCTTTTGGTTACTTAAATGCAGCTTACTGTTCAGTAACATTGTCCTTTCATAAGCTTGCCTGATGCACCATATCAAATGTCATTTTCTGAATGCTTTGTTGGATGAGACTGTTCAAAGGAGCACATCGTAAGATAAATGCTCTTTTGTACAGACACTGCAAGCTTCCATTACAAATTTCAGTTGCTGACATTTTTCTGTCTCAGATTTTGGAGTGCTTAAAGCTTATGTATTTGCTAACGATCCATCTCACAAGAAAAAGCAGGGTGAAAAGACTTAAATTATCATACCTCAGAAACTGGTATCTCATCGTGTTTTCTTTCTCTGCATCAGTACAAACAAATCCACAGGAAGCTGGTGTTATGTATGAGAAAACTAGGAATTCAGACACTTCAAAAGTGTGTATTTTTCATGTTTATTCATATGTGAAATGTTGATAAGGGGAACAGAACTTTTGCAGCTGCTTATAGCCTGAGGAATGATTTTCAGTCAAAACTTCTTCATAAACTTTGCTCCAAATACTGGCATACCTTGGCAAACATTTTCTTCTTGTTATGGAAGAGACCACTCATGAGGGATGGTAGTATCATGCCAGCAGTATCATAGGCATGAACACAGGTAAAGTGTTGTGGTGCCTGTGATACTAATTCTGTGGTTGACCTGGTGCTGCTTTGATTGACCTTGCCTGGATCGGTCCTACTCTGTGCTGCCTTGTCAAGCTGCCCCCCTGTTCTTGCTTTAACTCTGTGGGTGTGGAAAATGGGGGAGTCCCAGTTACACGACCTTGCTGTAGAGCGGTGCTTTTGGCATGATCGAGTACAGGCTGGAGGGCAGGACCCCTTTTCTCGTCATGTGAAATTGCAGTGTCTGTGCAAAATTGATGAGCTATTGCAGTCCATTAGGCTGAGCTTCTGTTTGAATGAGTGAGAACTCTGCCTTTATTTACATTGTGCAGCTTAATGATCTGTTTCAGGTTGGTTATTTTAATAATACTGGTTCTCTATGGGAAATAGAAGAAAAAAATAACAGATTGCATTCTTATTCTCCAGAAAAATTTCCTGTCTTCGCGTTGTGTGTTTTTGTTGTTCTTGTAATCTTTGTAGTAAATTCAGAGTCTTGTCTTGACTTGCATTTGAGTTGTGGTACGTTGGCAGTGAACTATGCAATGACATTGAAATTGGTGATCCTGATTCCCCCCCCCGGCCCCTTTCATTTTTGACAATCTGTAAAGAAATTGAATCACCCCTTCAACAATTTTGCAAGCAGGTGAAGTGTGTGGAAAGATAACTCTGCATCATAACCATTTAAAGAAATTTTGAAGAACTCTTGTTTACAGCAATAACATTATTTTTAATGAAAGCAGCTGACTGAAAGGCCAGTCAAGCTATCATGATATTACATATTTTGTGTGTGTATCAAGTAATGCATTTTAAGTGGGATTACAGTGGTCTAACATTTATTTATAGATATACTCCTTAAGACATGAAACTGAACTGATGGGGCAGGGCATTAAAATCTGAAAGCTTGATATCGTGTCTAGTTTTTCATCTAAATTTCTTTAATAGTGTGTTTTCTCTGTCCTAGGGTGGCAGATATTCACTATGTGTTGGATAATGGAAGGAGAAAGAGGAAGAGGAGGCTATAATGGTTTGAGGCTTTTTAAACCCAAGCAGATGGAGGTTTACTTGGAGAATATTTAATTTATTCACTGGCTTTGGTTTGTGCTTTTTTTTTCTTTTGAAAAGAATATCCTTCCTGCAAGAAGAAAAAGTTAATAGTTTTTGAGGTTTTATCATTAGCCTTTACTTTTTCCCTTCTTGCAAATTACAGAAATACATGTAAAGGGCCCTCTGAAATGGTCACAGGGCTATTACTCTGAAGAACAAAATGAGCGTAAGGACTAGTGTAGTACTAGTGGGAAATGTAAGTTTTCCATGAATTAATATAAACTTTCCTGAACTACTTTTGTTTGCAGTGCACTTCCAATTGCAAGCCTATTTCTCTATTTCAGTGCCAGTTCATTGCCCACTGTCTCTTATAAAGTTTGCCCAAAACCTACTCGCAGACTATAATGTTATATAGTAGCTATTAAAAACATGAAATAAAAAGGTTACCTAGTCCTGAGCTTTAGGATAATGCACTTAAGTACCTTGACTCTCCACCTTGTGTCATTGCCATTGCCATGAAGTAAAGAGAACCTCGTCTTTTAACTTTATGGGAAAGACTTCTTTTTCCCAGATCATTTTCCGTGAATCTATTTAAGCATCTTCACCTTACTCCCTACTACAGTGGGAGTATATCTGTGTTTTTTCCCCATCAGCAAACTGCAAAGTTAAATCCACTTCTGTACCCGTAAATCTAGTTGCGTATGAAATTGAGAACTTTCTGAATTATTTTTTTCACCTGAAGGTGACCTAATCATGTCCTAGTAAGTGAAGGAGCACAGTAGCAGGTGAAGAAGTTACCACAGTGTGGCCTTGGAATGGAGATGGTTTGGTAGTCAGTACTTTTTTGAAGGAAAGAGGTCTTGCAGGAGTGGAAGACCAACCTGCTGAAAATTGCAAGTTTCACACTTGAAATAGAAACCTGTTTTTCAGGGAGCAAGAAAGTGAGAGAAAATAATTTGATCAGGAAACTGATCTGCCACATTGGTATATTACAGCAGGGATATTTCAGTTAAGGATTTTTTACAATTTTTTTTTAAATCTTAATGTGATTTCCTACCTGCAATTAACTGCTAGATGATAAGAAAGCTTGTTTTTCAGTAGGGGATAAAAGCTAAGGCTTTTCACAGGTAATTAGTTAAGGAATTAATTTATTCTGAAATGATCTGTCCTTGCCACTGAGCTAGGACATCAAGGTCAGTGTTTATCAAAATAAACAAAGCATAGTGAAAGCTATGAGGAACATACAGCTATATTTAATAAGATGACTAAGGAAAAGTCTGATGTCTCTTATTCCATATCTATGTAGATGTTTTTTAGTGAGTTCGTGAATAAGTGCTGAATAGTCATCAACGTCTTCCTGAAAGTCAGATTCTAACGCTGAATTCTTGACGTGAGCTGAGTGAAGGCTTAGGAGACAGTGCTATTTACCTGTTTCATACTCTCATGTTTCTATTCTGTGCAGGAAAGAATTGGATTGACCTTTTACATCAGGAATAATATTAGGAACTATTAACTGGCAAATAAATAGAAAGGGACTTCAGAGAAGAGGAGCAAAAATGGGAGGGTGGAGTTTGATTTGGAGAAGTATAAACTATGGATGAACAAGAAAAATAATGCTTAATGTTTTAAAGATTGTAAACTTGCAAGGATGGGGAAGACTTTTGGGAATTACTGAAAGGGAGGGTGAAGCAACATCAACATCAAACTACATGTTTCAAGAGAAATGTTACTGACGAGTTGTGATGTATTTTGTAACAGCCCTACTGCCAGAGTAACTAAAGACTTTACACTTGGTCACAGTGAAAAATAGATGGTGATGTCCAGGTGTAAATGATGACTTTGGATACTTTTCACCTATAATTCCTTAGAGCATCATCCAAAGATGAAATCTATTCTTTCTGTCTTGTAAGAAGAAAAAAAACCCCAACTTTTCCTCTTTCATTTTAAGTTTCTCTCTCTTCATTGCCCAAAATACAGATTCTTATATTTTTTTTTTAATAATTTGGTTTTTAATGAGGCAACTCACTTGCAACTTCCTTATTGTAAAATCTTAGTGGAAACAGAGCACAGGTCAGTTGTGTATTTTTTTTTTTTTCCTTTCTTGTCTGCAGGGGAAGTAGGTGTATGTAGTGTTTTATATCTGCTTGTGCTTGATCTGTTAGGGCACCAATGATGGCAAAAGTCACACAGCTGGGCTCCACTAGGACTTAATAAAGAAGCTAGTATATGCAGTATTTAACTGCAGTTTAAACCAACTTCTACTATTTACCTTTTTGGCAACTGTGGTGAGTTGACCTTGGCCAGACCCCCACCCAGCCACTCCTTCACTCCCTTCTTCAACAGCACACGGGGAGAAAATAAGATGAAAAAGCTCACAGGTTGAGACAAAGACACGGAGATCACTTCTTTGGGAAATCACAACTACTGACCATCATAGGCAAAACTTGACTTGAGAAAAAAATTAGCTTAATTCTCCACCACAAGCACCAGGGAAGGGGAAGAGGGGCCAGGGGCTGCGGTCAGTCCGTAGCACTTGGTCTCTGCTGCTCCTTCCTCCTCACCCTGTTCCCCTGCTCCAGCCTGGAGCATTGTTGTGAATAGTTAGCTCTAACAGTTGCTCTAAATTCTCACCGAAAATTTGAAATAGATAGTTGATCTTGGGGATTAATAAGCTTGTGAGCGTTTCCCTCACTTACACTTTGCGTTTCTGCCAAGTCCAAAAATATCTTGCCATTTAGCTTATGATCGCCTGTCCTCTTGTTATTTCTCTGTTTTAACATTAAATATCTGGGTAATTGCTCCCTGTTGTTTGAAGTTGTTTGCTGGGTTTAGCTTACGACCTCTTGCTTTTGTACTGTGCTAATATTGCCGCTAATAATAATCCAAGGAGTTGGTTAGCTATGCAAAGTGGCCGTTTGGCTGTTTTGTCATCCCTTTATTAAATACATCTATTAATTGAAAATTTTTGACTTGGTAATAATACAGTATTACAGATTGTTTTCCTCCTGTGTGTGTGTTTTGTTTTGTTATTCATATGCAGTTATGCCTATGTTTCATTGTTTGTACATAAATATAAATGCTATCTGTCCATTTACATGGTTGGTGTGTTGCAGTAGCTGTATGTTAGAACAGGTCAGAAGTTTGCCCAGAACTGCCTGGGATCTCTGTACACTAGTATCTAAGTGTACGCTGGCGTGTACATTACCTTTCAAAGTCTTGTTTTTGATACTCACATATATTTTGACATGTATTTGGATAGCATTATAAATGACTGTCTCGTATCAGCACAGTTTCCTTTCGCTGTAGCTAATTAATTATTTAAAAATTAAAGGAAAATCTTCTGGCACTGGTTTTATGTAATCCTTTTACTTCATGTCTAATAGCATTTATGAAATTACATACATTTGTTTTGATATGCGAAGGGGCATTTTGTGTTAATTATCTGAGCACATATTTTCATAGGGATGCATCCCCCTTCTTCCAGCAGGCATTACTTTATAAAAGTAGTGTGTAGTATTAGCCAATACCTTTCAAATTGGAAAACTTTATAGCTTGTTCTCATCAATGCTATGCTACTTCGAACTTAGCTGGACATCTAATTATAAATCTTTTGTTTCAAACACTATTCTTTCTCTAATTTCTATTATTCATTGTTTATGTGGCTTCATTTGTTTCAACAGATTGCATAGCAACTTGTGCCGCATACATAGCACTACAAAATACAGTTTTCAATGTTAAAGGAAATGCTTGTTTAAAAAAAAATGCAGAGAGATTATTTAGGACTAAAGTTAGCATACAATTTTTAAGTTTTGACTTAAGATATTACAAACATGTATGAATGGGTGAAAAAGCCCAATTCTTTCAATCCTATTTTAGTACATTGTATTTCTTTACAAATAAAGAACCACTTTCTTTTAAAAGGCATAAGAAAATACTTTCTGTGTTTTTGAAAGATAAAAATTTGATGTAAAGTTTACTTTGGCATTGGCTTCTGATTTTCTTGGAGTAGGTGGACAGCTGAGGAGGGAGTGAGGTTGTGTACGTTCATGGGATATAGCCTCTTAAGTTTACAAAAGGGGGTGAGGGGAAGCAGTTTGCGAGATGCTGAACAGATGCTTTGGCTTTGTGACAAATGGTTTATGAATGCTGTCGAGCATTTCACAAAATGCTGTAGGACTAACACATGTAGATAGATATATGCAAATTTACTGCTAAGTATTTTTAAATGATGAAAAATGAGGCTGAAAAAGTAGAGTACTATAAAATGTGTTGATATACAGAAAAATGTATGTTGGAGCTTCCAAAGACTATAGTAGATTAGCTTAGTATAGGAGCAAGATCTTTAAATCCTTCCAGTTCATATCTTATAATTTGGTTGTGTTTTTTCAGTTCCTCCCAATGGTTTTATCTTGACATAAGTTGAAAGAAACATTTTAAAAATTCTGCAAAAGTCAATTCATATACTCTGTTCTTTCCAATAACGGATTCTGCATATAACTCTAAATATTAACTGGGTGCTGATGTTATGTTATAGTAGTTTTCTTTAAACTTTTTTTTTAAGATTAGTATTAAAAATCCATATCCCAGCACCGTAGTGTAATAAGAGCTGCTTTCATTCGATAGTATTACTTTCTCTTTTGTTACAATTTTTTAAGGACAGGATTGCTTTATAGGCCAGTAAATTAGCATGTCACACAGATGACTTAATCTTTATACATAAATTTTCATTTTTTGAGCAACAGCTTGTCATCAGTTTTCAGAATGGTTAATCACAGAATGATAGGGGTTAGAAGGGACCTGTGGAGGTTATGTAGTCCGACCCCCCTGCCAGAGCAGGGTCACCTACAGCAGGTTGCACAGGACGGCGTCCAGGAGGGTTTTGAATGTCTCCAGGGTTAGAGACTCCACAACGTCTCTGGGCAGCCTGTTCCAGTGCTCTGTGCCAACCTCAAAGTAAATAAGTTCCTCCTCATGTTTAGATGGAACTTCCTATGTTCAAGTTTGTGCCTGTTACCTCTTGTCCTATCACTGGGCACCACTGAAAAAAGCCTGTTCCTATCCACCTGGCACCCTCCCTTTAAGTACTTATGGGCATTGATAAGATCCCACATCAGTCTTCTCTTTTTCAATCTAAAAAGACCCAAGTCCCTCAGCCTTTCCTCATAAGAAAGACGTTCCAGTCCTCTAATCATCTTTGTAGCCCTTTGCTGGACCCTCTTCAGCAGTTCCCTGTCCTTCTTGAAATGGAGAGCCCAGAACTGGACACAGTACTCCAGATGCGGCCTCACCAGGGCAGAGTAGAGGAGAAGGATGACCTCCCTCGACCTGCTGGCCACACTCTTCTTGATGCACGCCAGGATGCCATTGGCCTTCTTGGCCACCAGGGCACATTGCTG
>NW_009647401.1:1868003-1922388 GCF_000708025.1 Charadrius vociferus | reverse complement strand
CTCTATCCCTTCATCCAGGTCATTGATGAATATGTTGAACAGGACTGGACCCAGTACTGACCACTGGGGAACACCACTTGTTACAGACCTCCAGCTAGACTCTGCACCACTCACCACAACCCTCTGAGCTCTATCTGTAAGCCAGTTCTCAATCCACCCCATTGTCCATCCGTCTAACCCACACTTCCTAAGCTTGGTTGTGAGGATGATGTGGGAGACAGTGTCAAAAGCCTTGCTGAAGTCAAGGTAGACAACATCCACTGGCCTGCCCTGTAAGTGTTTAGAGCATACTGGAACACAATAGTTCCTTGTTGCTTAAAAATCAAAGGGCAAAGCTTGATGTACAGAATGGTAATAACTTATACAAACATATACTTCAGAGATTTTCCAGCAATAAATGCTTATTCATGTACATAGTCTCAGGAATTCTATGGGGCTACTCATTTGGACAAGCACTCGCAATCTATATATTTTTTTTTTTTAAATTTAGATTAATTTTTAAATTTATTTTTGATGGACTTCATTTGAACCTTCTTCAGGAAGAAGGGCTCTTTAATATGGTGCTTTTTAGGACTATAGGTAGGAGGAAAAATCTGTCAGCATGAAGCTTCTGGAATCATTAAGTAGGAGGGTAGGTAAGTTCAGGTTAAGAAACTTTCCTGCAGCAAGGATTCAGAATGCATGCTGAGTTGGATTTTCTCACTTGGTTGCAAAGTTTTGCCTGGCAGGTGGTGTCTCAGAAGGTTTGTTCTGTAGGGTTCAAACCCTTGGTAGTACTTGGTATGGAGTTGTTGCTCTTGAAGAAATGGGGCTTCTCTAAGGCTAGGATAGATGGTGGCACTGTCTTTACTGTCCATTCTGCAGAACACCAGGACAAACTTTTTCAACATTATGTCCTGAATAACCTGTTTGAACATCTGATTTCTACTTTCTGCCTTTGTAGGTAGACAGGCTCAGCTTCTTCTGTCTTCTGTGTACTTTTAAAATGAGTTTACAAAATGGGCTCCCTTCCAGCTACAGAAACTTCTGTTATCCCCTCAAATCTATTGGCAAACAGAGCTGCAAACCCACCTTTGCAGGACAAATGTGGCTTGGTGTCCTAGATGAGCGATTTCTATTGCTAATGTATCCAAAATTCAAGTCTGCCTCTCTTTCTGGGTAGAGAAAGGTGTGATAAAGCTGCATTGAGGGATGTGGACCTTATTATTCCATAATTTTCATTTTCAGGAAACCTGTGGAGCAAGTTGAGAGAATTTTGGCCTCAGTGACCTCAGAATAATGATGATCCTTTGCTCCTCTCATTATTTTCATTCAGTCAGTCTGTGATCCTATTTCTAATTATCTGATCCTAAAACAGGAGAGAGAAAAGTTTGTAGGTGGAAGCATCTAGATAGATCCTCAGAGATATGCAATGTGTTCTGTAGATGCTTCTTCAGTGGTGTTTCTAGGCATTTTATACCTTGCTGGGTTTCTTGCTACTTGAATTTTGAGATTTTGGGATATGAAAACCTGTGCATTCCATCCTTTTCACAGTGAACACTCAGTTTCTTGGCACTTACCTTTTTCCTTACTCCTGTTTTGTTTTTTTTTTCCCCTCCCACTCCCACCTTCTTTAGGATCATATATGATAGTGATTTCCTCAGACCACGACCCCGGAGAAAAGACTCGACTCCAGCTTCCAACGATGAAAGAAAACGATACTCACTGCATCGATTTCAGCTACCTTCTATACAGCAAGAACGGAGCAAACCCGGGCACTTTGAACATCCTGGTTAGGGTGAACAAAGGGCCGCTGGCTAATCCCATCTGGAACGTCACTGGCTCCACTGGCAAAGACTGGCTTCGAGCTGAGTTGGCTGTCAGCACCTTCTGGCCCAATGAGTATCAGGTAAGCTTGCAGTAAATTCTCACCGCTTTATAGCATTCACAGTGACATCCTTTACAGTTTGTGCTTGTTTTCGTCTGTTCTCGTAGAGTATTTTCCCAGTGTCCTTAAAGTGTTTTGTTCAGAAGAAATAATTATTTGGGGATGGGTATTTTTTAGAGGAGGTGATCGTTCAAAGTTATCTGTTACTGTATAATAGGAAAAAAGTAACCTGGAAACAAGCCTCATTAAAAGAAATGGTACAATTAAAGTCCAGGAACATCAAAAATTATAAACAGCCAGAAATAAATTGCCTGTGCAATTGTAATTTGTACCTGTCTTCCCTCCTCTTTTGGATATGCCTGTGTTACTGTGTCTAATTACAAGACCATAAACTGTGGGGTTTTTTTTGTCCACATGACATTTGCTTCATTTGCTGTGCAGGCAGAATGGTGCTCACCTAATGAGCAGCTGCTCAGGACGTGTTTTTCTCCTGTTTGCTCACTATGGGACAAAACCACCTGCAGTGTAGGGCTGTTGTTTAGAGAGAAAAATCATCTTGTTATTACTAGATGCTGTTATTTGATTTGTTTGATTAACCTGAGGAAGTACCTGCAGCTGTTTTGCTCAGTATGTATTTGATATGAAGGATGAATCTCATACACAGGCATTTTTGTCCTGGTGTGTAGGAGGGGGAAGAGTTGGATTAGATGCGCTTATCTGAGTTGTTACACTGTGAGGTGTTAGGTCATCGTCATATGCAGTGCTTACAGGCCCTCGTCTAAGGATGCTTCAAGTCATTAGCGCTCTTGCAAACAGTTTGGATGTCCAGACTGGTTATCAAATGACTTGGTGACCTCTTTATTAATGAGGTTTTCTTGAAAAAAATTTTTGTGTTATAGGAATGTCTCCTAAAGTGCCTTTTAAAAAGTTCTTTGCAATTGCCCACCATCAAAACAATCTCCATAAAAAAACAAGCATCACTGCAAGCAGCCTTTCTTATAGGTTGAAACTGGTGTAATTTACTATCATTTTATGTTTTTCTTCAGGTTTTGTTTCCTTATTTTTAATATTTTTATTTATAAAGAAATTTAATCCATCAGTGACATTGAAACTGGGTGAAATTTGATTTAAAGTTCTGAAACTTGGTTTCATAAAGCTTGGCTTCCGAGGAGGTGTTTTATTAACCCTTTTATATTGCTAGAAAGTAGCTTTTGGTGTGCTTAAAAAAAACCAGGAGCCTTTTATAGCAGTATAGTAGTAATCAAGTATAGCAGTATTATATGCAGTAAATCAGGTTTCTGCTGACAGATGGCCAGGCTTGACAACGAGATTGGTGGTTGGGGCCTTATCTTAGCAACATGGCCATTTTTCACTTATGTTATAGCCTTCACATTATCTCTCTATAGACGGCGCTTAAATTCGTTCTTTCCCTTGCTTGGTCATCCAGCAGAATATTGAAATCATGTGTAACACAGTTTATTTTTAAATTAAAAATAAATCTGGAGTAGAACTATTAATGCAACCTGCTGTGATTTGTGTACAATTTGCAGAATTGCTTTTATGAACAGGAGGGGAAATCTGCATGCTGTCCATGCATGCCTCTATGTTTGCACAAACAGGATTGCAGGATTGGTATTTTTTGTGGTTTTAAGTGGTCCTTTGAGGTCTCAAATTCAACATCGCTCTTCATTGTTCTTATTAATGTTAGTTTTGAGTTGAGTTATTCTTCAGCATGGAAATCTTTTTTCATTTTTCTCTTAGGAGTTCTTTTCTGTAGAGCTCTAGCTCGTGATTTTGGCACTTTGATCTACCTGTTGGTCGATGAGTTTAGCTAGCACTGAGGGAAATACGTGCTGGTTTTTATAACGAGATGGAAGTGGTTCTTTACTAATCTGGGAATTGGATCCCTGCCTGTACAAGCAAGGTCACTGCTAAAGATCACTGTGGAGCACAACTGTTTGCATGTACTTTGTTAATCAGGTCAACTTCATTGCCATTTCCTTCACTTTTAAGTGAGGGAAGAGAGTAGAGATTAGCAGGGGCTGAATAGCACAGGCTACGCTATAAGAAAGTCTTGTACGGCGACTTGGAAGTTAGCAGGATGGCCATGTTAATAGTACTAGTAAAGTGCTGCACGTAGGCTAATTAGCTCATAAACAGCATTGCTGTGCTCTGAAGCTTTATTGCTTCCTGTTCAAAACTAGCAGAGTGTCTTTGCATGTCACTCTAGTACACAGTATAGATACAGCTTATGCATTTTTGGATGGACTTAACGTTTGCTTTTACTTACGGGATTATTATTTTTTTTAAATGATCCATTTACTTGCCTTTCTTTAACCATATTCTGTTGAGCAATTTATATATATAGATATAAAAAATTTATTTATTTTATGACAAAACATAGTACAGTTTATTATAATATAGCTTTACTGGATCAAACTGAATGTTTGTTTAGCTTTGTATCCTGTCTCTGATGGCAGATAACAGTGGAAGCTTAAAGAAGAGTTCATGAACAGGACAAACTTATGGTCATACCTCCCCCAGAATACACTTCCAACCTTGAGCCTATTTGTGGTTCAAGAAATTTGAGCTTAAGAGCCAAAGTAGTGCCTTTCTATATTCCTCTTGGTCCATGGTGGGTTTTTTGCAACGATTTAATCTTCTAGCGTCTAGAGTGTATATGACATGAAATTCTAATGTTAGAACCATTCCTGTGGGCTTCTCCAAGCATGGGGCCTGTAATTCTTCAGTTGTCATATTTTGCACTTGGGGAGTTTTGGCAGTCCTGTAATGATCCGATCTGTCTTCTCTCTCCTGCTAGCAAGGCATCTGCATCTTCTATTCCGCTTGTTTAACATGCGGATGAACTGTTGAGGAAAAAGGTTTGATTACAGAATCCCTTGAGGATCAAGGGTATTATTTGATTTTGATCCTTGTTAGTTCTGGAATCTTTTTTTTTTTTTTTTTTAAATCACTCCATTGAAAATATGCCGCCTCTGGCCTGCCTGGAGCTTTCTTCAAAAAAAAAAAAAATTTTGGGATTTTTGTTGTATAAACTTTGTCATTGCCTGGGAGTTTTGTTTCCCTGTTGTTTGTGCTGGTTGGTACTGTAACTCATTAATTTATTTTAGTTGAGATGTTTATTCCTGTCTGGATGCATTGTTTTGTCTAAAGCCTCTGTTCGTTTCTCCAAGTTCTCTCCTGCTTTTCACAGTAGGAATTATCCAACTGCTGAGGGCTGTCTCTTCCTTTCTGCTTCTCACAGTCAATTTCCACTTCTCTTCCCTGCTACCTATGTCATCCTTCTGAATTTTTTTTGTTTTGTTTATTTGTTTGTTTTCAAACACTGTCTCCCAGAAGTCCCTTATTCCAGTTTTTTGTGTCCCCCTGCAGCAAATTTCTTTTGCTCCCACTGTGTCACATCCGTACTCAATCACATGAGGTCCGCTTTGCAATGTAAACCACGGGCTTCCAGTTTTGGTTTTATATTGCATCTCTCTGGGTTATGTAACCTTTGATCAGAAACTGATAAAGAAATTCTTGACCTTGAACCATAAATCTCAACCTTGTAAAAAAATGAATTGTTTGTTTTCTTTAGGGTTCTTTAAAACTTCATTATACAGTAACAGTGCTCTAGTTTAACAAAGAGGCTGGCTAAGATCAGCGGCTTGATGGGATTTATGGTTACACTTGGAAGTCAAGCTAGCAAAGTAAAAATATTGAACTGCACTGAGCAGAAGTTATTTTATCAGTTCAGGATGATTTATGATGTGTGACTATTTAAAAAAGTGAAGGAAAACTCTAGAAAGCGAAACAATTTTCTAGCTGAATTGTGAATCCTGATTTGGATAATGAATCTGTTCTTTATTTTAATATTGATGATTTACAGGATTTATGAAAGTTTAAATTGCTCAAAGATCTTGGAAAGTTATTTTCCTTTATAATCTTAAAAGGTCTTGAAACTGTAATAGACGTATGACAGGAGGATGGTAGACTGACTGAAGATGCACTGTTGGTGTGTACAGTTGGGCCATGTGCCAGATAAGGCAGGAAACACATTTCTTGTGAAAAAGAGAATTTGTTGGCTTTTTTGGATATCAGATCACTATCCTAAACTTGTAGACACATGAGACTGTAAATAAGCTGCATGCAGAAAAGTTAGGGAAAGCGGAGGATTAGATCTAATTTAGTCAGTTGATACAGTTAAGAAAGGAAAGCAACAACTGAAATGCTGGTGGAAAATACAAAGGTACATACAGCCTGTGTGAACTGCATAGAACTGAGTTATAAACCAACTTAAGAAGAAACCCACCCTCCCAAACTCCCACTTCCTGAGACAGATGTCCTTGATTGTGTATGGTCTCTAACCTTGAAACAGTATGCAGCATCAAGAAAATCCAAAGAAGCTCTTTAAAAAAAGAAAACATTTCAAAGGACTTTTATTTTCAAAGGATTTTATTTAAAATATACTGGAAAACAGAAAATTACTTAAAATAATATTGAAGACATACTGGATGAATAAAATTTGCAACTAGTGTGAATTGGTTGACTAAATAGATAAGAATATAACATAGAAAGTGTTATATTTGAAAATTTTAAGAAACACTGGTAAGCAGCCAACCAGTTATTGTTAAAACTTGCTGGGTAAGTCTTGTACGTTGAGTTGTGAGGCAGTGAAAGTCCACTTGTGGAAGTCTCCGTGTGAGCAGTGTTCAGCACCAGAGGAGCGGTGTGTAGCCATGCATGAGAGGCAATGCTCAAATAGGCTAAGTTTCTCTGGTCTGGAAAAAGACATGGTTCAGGGAAATATGAGAGAGTTCTGCAAAACCATCACTGGCATGGAGGGGAATCCTCTTCCAGTTCAAGAATTAGGGACCTTTTTGGTCTGGTGGGGGAACCAGACTGGAATGAAGCAAACGGAGGTGGGTCACACATCAGGCTGTGGACCCATGAAAGCGTCTGTCAGAAGTAGCCGTTGTGGATGCTAGAGGACTATAGAGGCTTAAGGAGATGTTGGGCAAGTTCTTGAAAGAGAAATATTAGAAATCAGTAATTGGACAAATGAGTCCAGTAAGTTTCATGAGCTGAAAGTAGCTGGAGCAGCATTGAATGTTTTGGGGGCACAGAGAGGTGATGTGCTTTTTGCCCTCTTTTTACCTTTCCTTATGAGCTGTTGGGGTAAGCAGACCTTTGGCCTCAACTGCAAAGCCATGGTTAAATTTTATACAAAGCGCAAAGGCCTCTTCCTTACCCCTCCCACCCCCCTCCCCCGGCTTCTCCTCCCATCTTTCCCCCCACAAGCCAATGTGTATTTAATTTGTTTCCATATTTCTAGGTAGACTAAATGTAATTTTTATGTTCTGTGGTTACCTAAATCAGCCTGGTCATGTTCTGTGAAAGTATTTGTTCTGGCTGTAGGAATGAAAACCAACTTCATCTGCCACTACCAGCCCTACGCCCATTTCTCTTGTTTCTTTTCCCCTTGTCATCTCCTTTCAATGTAACTTTGGGTAACAGATATTTTTAGACTTTTTAAAATTGGGATTTACAATTAAGCCTTTAAATTCTTTTGGTTTCTAAGGATTCTCAGAAATAAAGTACGAACCAGAACTTTTGTTTTGGTGAGTGGCTAGAATATAGTTCTAGCATAGATATAAAAATTGTTTAGTAAAATGTGTTAGTAAAAGGTTGGATAGCTTCATAATTAAAGAAAACAAAATTAATATTTATTAAGCTGAGACAGCTTTTTTTTTCTTAATCTTAACAGCTTGTGTTTGGTAGATAGTATAAGTCATCAAAATGCTCCTCGTATAGGTGCATTGTTCTCTAGCACTCCCTTTTTGTAATAACAATACTTCGCGGCTTTTAAGAATTTAAGGTGACTGTCCCTAAACTATTTTGTTCCTAGTTTACTAATACACAATGAAATGGCTTATACATCTATTTCTTTCTTTCCTCTTCCTTCTTTCCTCCATAGTTTTCATCAGTTAAAAGGACTTCCGTCTCACTGTTTACCACTATCACTAATGATTGAAAATTAGCCCCCTTTGGAAATATCTCCAAATAGGAATGATGTTGCTTTATTGGCAGAAATGCTTTGTAAACCCCTCAGTGTTCTCCTGACTGTTACTTGCTATGCAGCACTTAATCAAAAGCCTTTCTTTATACAGTTTATTGAAGAGTTACTCAGAGAAATGCTTTTTTATAACAAACTTCCTTATTGCTTCTCCAAGACTTGTTAGTACAAACAAAACACCATCTCTTTTTAAGTGTTAGGATAAACATGAAAGTGTGTGAGCATATCTGTCACATTTTTGTCTCATTTGTTACGAGATGTTTATCAATTTGGTGAGGACGAAGAAAGATTAAGTTGCAGCAGAGTGATTACCAGCAACATTTTAATAGTTTAGTTCTGTAGATCACAAAGCACTTACAGCTCTCAAGGGACTTCTACAAATACTGTCTTATTCCAGTCTTCAAACTGGAAAATCACAGTGCAGAGTGAAAGTGAGCATTGCCCAAACAAGCCTAGTCATGGCTGAGGTGCCAGCCTCCAGGTTTTCAGTCCCACTATAAATATTGGAGATTTCGTGCAAGCTCTTTCTTTTTTCTTAGAAGTGACAATGCTGGTTTTGACAGTTAGTTCAGGTCTGTAGTGGTGTTTCAGTAGGGTACGCTCTACAGGCTGGCCACAACGTGCTTTTTTTCCATCCAGAGTTAGTTCATTCATGAGCACAGGAGGTTCCTGAGGGATAAGGGATGATGGTGGTGGGAAAGCAAGGAAATGTTGGTGATATGTGTTGTCGTCCTCTTCCCCCATCTGTTGTGTTGTATCTCTCCCCCCTCCTTTTTTTTTTCTTAAGAACTTTTAAATTGTCATATGGAGATGTATATATAATATCTTTCCTAGCTTGGTGGATTTAATTTTTGTTAGCGTGTTTCGGAGATACCCGATTTTATTGGGGATCTGCTACATTAAAAAAAGGGAAAATATGATAAATTAGTATCAAAGAATTTCCACAATTAAAAATAGCAGATTATTGTTTATCAGGTAAAGTGTGTCAACCTTGTCTAAGTCAGTGACCCAAGCCATACCTCCTCATTGCAAGCAGAGACAGCTCTGCCTCCACAAAACACCGAGAACTCCATTTCAGCAGGGGCGAAGAAGAAATTATTTTGGTTCACAGAATTCACAGAATGGTTAGGGTTGGAAGGGACCTTTGGAGATCATCTAGTCCAACCCCCCTGCCAGAGCAGGGTCACCTACAACAGGTTGCACAGGACAGCGTCCAGGCGGGTTTTGAATGTCTCCAGAGTGGGAGACTCCACCACCTCTCTGGGCAGCCTGTTCCAGTGCTCTGCCACCCTCAAAGTAAAGAAGTTCCTTCTCATGTTAAGATGGAACTTCCTATGTTCAAGTTTATGCCCATTACCCCTCGTCCTATCACTGGGCGCCACTGAAAAAAGACTGCTCCCATCCCCCTGGCACCCTCCCATTAAGTATTTGTATGTATTAATAAGATCCCCCCTCAATCTTCTTTTCTGTAGACTAAAGAGACCCAATTCCCTCAGCCTTTCCTCATAAGAAAGGTGCTCCAGTCCCCTAATCATCTTTGTTGCCCTTTGCTGGACCCTCTCCAGCAGTTCCCTGTCTTTCTTGAACTGGGGAGCCCAGAACTGGGCACAGTACTCCAGATGCGGTCTCACCAGGGCAGAGTAGAGGGGGAGGATGACCTCCCTCAACCTGCTGGCCACACTCTTCTTGATGCACCCCAGGATGCCATCGGCCTTCTTGGCCGCCAGGGCACATTGCTGGCTCATGGTCATCCTGTTGTCCACCAGGACTCCCAGGTCCCTCTCCACAGAGCTGCTCTCCAGGAGGTCAGCCCCCAACCTGTACTGGTGCATGGGGTTATTCCTCCCCAGGTGCAGTACCCTACACTTACCCTTGTTGAACTTCATAAGGTTTCTTTCTGCCCAACTCTCCAGCCTGTCCAGGTCTCGCTGTAAGGCAGCACAGCCTTCTGGCGTGTCAGCCACTCCTCCCAGTTTTGTGTCATCAGCAAACTTGCTGATGGTACACTCTATCCCTTCATCCAGATCATTGATGAATATGTTGAACAAGACTGGGCCCAGTACTGAACCCTGAGGGACACCACTTGTTACTAACCTCCTAGACTGTTGTTACAGTCTAGGGAATTTTGGGGTCTGAGCAATCACTTTTGTTGCTCTGTCCTTAGTCCTATGCTGAAGAAAAAAATGAATTTGCAGAATTTTGAAGCTAAAGTGGTTGTATGTCTAAAAAGGAAATTTTAGCAATAATGTTGCTCTTTAGAAACTAATGCTTTTCTATGTTTACTCCTTCACTTTTTCTTTGTTTAAATTTTTCAACACTGTCTTTTCCACTGCATTGCTTTCTGTTATATTACAGTATTACAGTCTGTGAGTAGCTTTCTTTTGTTCTACCATGTTCTGGGTATCCTTTGCTAAATGTATGATCTGAACTTAAAACTAGGATAGAAGCATCATACTTGAAGCACTGGAATATTGTAAGGAACTGTATGGCTATACAAGACATTCAATTCTCTTTCCATTGAACAATGTAGTGTCAATGAAGCTGATGAGCAATTTGACTTTTATCACTGTTCCCTGCAAGATAGTGAATATCTTCAGGGCAAGGTGACAAAAATTTAGTAGATGCTTGGCATTTCCAAAGGCAATGAAAGATTTGGAGGTTAATGTGCTATATGAGCCCACGTTATAAATTATCTTTAATTACCCAAAAGTCTTGGGTGGAATACTGACTGACTGTAAACTCATGAAGACTTCCTTTGAGATAAATATGTAATATTTTTAGCCAGTGCTTAATTTCTTATAAAATACATGTGGCTTTAACCAGCGCTCTTCCAGGAAACATTCCACTCATCAGCAAGGCGGTATGCAAATTTTATATTAACCTTGATTACCAAGATTATGAAAAGCCTGTAGCATTCCCTTCTCTGTCGTACAGCAGGCACTGTCAGGCAGTGAAGTGGAAAACACACTATTGCTAATCAGCCACATCGGAGTGCCTGATTCAGTTTTTCAGAAATACAAGATTGACTTAAATCATGGTGTGTAAATAAAGAAGTTCTGGGTGGTTCCTTTTGTCAAGGTGTGTGTGGGTTTTTTTTTAGGATTTTTGTCTGTAGTCAGAAAGCGTAATTACTT
This sequence comes from Charadrius vociferus, assembly GCF_000708025.1. NCBI lineage: Eukaryota > Metazoa > Chordata > Aves > Charadriiformes > Charadriidae > Charadrius > Charadrius vociferus. Next base: position 1,911,311 of record NW_009647401.1, on the reverse strand, counting down.
GTTATGCAAGAAGCTCAGATTTTGTGATATTTTTATCAGCTTCTGCAAGACCCCATCCCTTTCTAAGAAAAATTGTGAATATCATGCTATCAAGAAGCTGGCAAAGAGATAGTCTTCCACTTGGCTCTCCTTAAGCTACATTTTTATTCAGTGAAATGAATGAAAGAGGGTTATGGCAGAAATCAGTGATATATGCTTGAAGTAGATGGTTAAAGGAAAGCAGAAATTGATAATACTTTATTTCATTGTACAGGTTCTGAAAAGATTGAACAATGAATTGTGCTCTGCTAGGGGTTTCCAGACTACGTCTAAGTGAAAGTAAATAAAAAAATAAGTATAATAGTACAATATTGAATCATTATCAAAATTTCACCAAAATTTCTGCAATTCAAATATTGGAAACTAATCAGCCTCCAAATTTATGGGCCTTGAGGGGTCAGGGACCCTGACTTAAAACTATGAACTCATTACTTCATCACTGATAAGATGTATTGTTAGGTAATTTTTGCTGTGAAGCATTGTATGCTGCTACATGTCTGGATTTTTCCTGACCCCTTATGTTGGAAAAAAAAAAAACAACTGAGAATTATGCAGCCACTTAATTTTCATTTTGTCCTTTCCTGCCTTTTATTATTTAGAGCAAGATGAAATGCTCTAGCAGGATTTCTTTTTTTTTTTTTTTTTTTGGTTTGTGCACACTGTGCTACAATGCGTTTTTGTTTTGATTGGATTCTTTGAATGTTTTCTGTTTTTCTAATGCTAAATGGTGAACAAGCCTGAGGCTTGGAGTAAAGTCAAAAGGTTTTCTTCATCCAGAGTAGTATGTAATAGGAATCCCATGTTGACTGGTGATATGACCTCCTCATAGGGAAATCAATGCCTCGTGTCTTTATAATTCTCTCTACTCTGTATGTACTTCTCCAGTTTAGACTTTGTCTGAGGTGACATTGAAAAACCAACTGAGATGGTTGCTCTGAAGGAAAAAATATTCAAAATTCAAAGGTGGGGGAAGAAGTGTATTGATTACTTTGCACTAGGATCACATTCTGATCAATTATGTGAGGTCTGTGTATTTAAAAAAATAAACAAGCCAACAAACCAACCAGTATTGTAGAATTTTCCCCTTTGCCCAAACAATATTGCAAAGCCTTTTGAAGACACCCTCCTTGCCCCCTCCTGCCAGAGTGAATTAAATTATACCCCTCGTCTGGATATTCTGAAACACCATCTGAAGTAGGACAATTTTCTGGCTCTAAGGTAGTGATGGGAAGTTTGCAAATAGTAATTGCCCTGTGGGATGCAGGGCGATGGCACAGTCAGGCAGAGAGCACTCTGGGCTCAGAGCCAGGAACTGTTGCATTGTAGTCTTTGCAGACATATTATTTTCTTCTTTGAGAGCTCTCTCTCTTATTCTTAGTCAGTTGTGAGGCTCCTTCGCTATTTCCTTTAAATGTCTTTATGTGCAACTCCCAGAAGATTTAAAGAATTGCTATAAAACTTGTTGGAGTGGATTACTTTAGCGAAGTACTGTGGCTACCTAGAAGAAACCCTTAGCAATCTTGTGAGCCAGGCTGGCTTCCTTTCCTGGTGTTTTGTTTTTGGTTTGTTTTTTTGTTTGGTTTTAGTTTGTTTGTTTGTTTGTGGGTTTGTTTTGTTTTTGTTTGTTTGTTTCTGTGTGTTTTCCTTTGTGGCCTCAGGGTCTTCTGGAGTCTTTTGCATGTGATCCCTGAGACCTTTTCACATAGTGTTTATTTGTGGCAATAGGTTCTGTAGCTGGAAACCTTTTTGGCTTTAGTGTTTACAGTTTCTCGCTGAGGTTTCATTGTTGCACACACCAGGATTACCGCATCTCTGCCTGCCTCTCGAACAAGTGACAGCAAATGGAAACTCAGCCCGTAGCTTGTCCTCTGTGTAGAGCTGGGGCAGTTCATTAGAGCTTGACAACTGCAAGGCAGAGCGAAGAAAAGTCTTCCACGGTGGTGGAGGGGGCAGGTCATGTGGGTATCCCTGCTAATGCAGAGCAGAGGAATTCATGGGATTGTGGTGGTGTCACTTTACTGTCCGGCTGCAGTGCGACGAACATTACCTTTACCAGGGGCAGTGGTGCATGCCTGTTTGGTGCCTGTGTGAGTTGTTACTTTTAGAAATTTTGTAGCATCATTGGTGGGTTTATTCCACACACACACACACACACACACACACACACCCACACCCCCCAGCTGATCAACTTTTTGGCTTGGGTAACAAAGTTGAGAATTATGGCAAAATGCAGTCTTCACCAGGCAATGACTTTGGGGTATCTCACAGGTTGTGCATTCTTCAGTAGATGTTGTCTGTTTGGAAGAAAATAATTTGTCAATTTTTTTTTTTTTAAACATATCAAATAATACTTTTTTAAATTATTTGAATTATTATTTCAATTAATATATGAAGAATTATTATTGTGTGCATGCAATGACTGAAATTTCAATGCTGCAGGTTTTTAGTTCTTCTAATATAGGAGACACACGTCTGTCACCTGTAGGTAGTAGAAGTTTGCTGCTATTTACGGATGAAATTTACAAGCAAGGATAGCATATTTGTTCAATTTGAGTGATTTTATGATAAGCTTTTTTAAAATAATAAGCCTATAATGTCAGCCTTCCCAGTGCAATTTTGAAGTTCTGGAAGAGGAATCAAATATTAGGGATTCTGTGGGGTCACTCAAGTGGTGGTGGTCTTGAGCTGTAAAACAAAACAAGAAAAGGAGCAATAGAAGAGAAGGAGAAAGGAGTGAGTGAGAATATTGTACCTTTCAGCTGCCAAACTTCAGTAGAAAATACTTTATTTCTAGTGTGTGTGTGGCAACTGATGGCTGCCCTTTGGGCATGTGTTATGCTCATCTCATGTAACTTTGGTAGGTTTGATCATTGGTTGACTTGGTTGGACCGGGTTAATTGCAAAATTTATGGTTGACTTGGTTAGCTTCAGAATTGCGTTTCATCTGAAAATGCAAAAAGAAAAAGTCCTCACAAAAACTTAAGTCCACTAACTTTATGGACTTCAAGGCATGAATGGAGACAGATAATCGTTTTTTTTCCCCTCTGATTATTTTCCTCCTTTGTTTTTGTGAATTTAAAGGCAGACACACGTGCTCACATCCCTGTTTCTCACCCCCATCTTCTCTACTGGACTTAGGTGATTACTGTAAACTTTCTAGCTTTCACAAAAAGAATTAAGAAACATTTGCAATCTATGTAAGTCTGTGTCCCGTCTCCCCCGTCCCCCCTCCCTTTTTGTTTTTATTTATTTTCAGTTGTGCTTTTGTATCAAATGTAGGTGCACCGGTATGTGTCTGCATTGCCAATTGTTTATCTCTTTTTTTCAGAGGTTTTGTAGCTTAAAAAAAAATAATCAATTTCAGCTAGTGATGCACTTGAATTGCCATGTTGAACTTGGATGAATTGAACTTTGGCGTTTCTCTAATTCTGGTTCATGACAGTGCAGCCACTGTGCTGCTTGTCTGGAGAGGAAGCGAAGGAGCAGTGACGTCCTCCCTTAATCTCCGACTTGCCTTCAGAAGGGCAGGGAGGACGGCAGCTCTGTGGTCCATGCCTCTCTCTCCGGCTGCAGGCAAGAGGACCGTGACACTGGTTCTCCCCGTGCCACCTCCTCTTTTCCAGTTTTCCCAGCTGCTGCCCTTGGATAGGGTCTAGGGGAAGTCAGTGTCGGTCTTCCCTCTGTGCTGGCACAGGTCCCTACCCTGCTGTGCAATTGGGCAATCACACTCCCAGGGCGATATTTGGTCTTCTCCTTTGGCAGAGTGAGTATGTGCTGCCCTTTATGCTGTGCTTGTACTTGTGAAGAACACGCAAACCCACAGTACAACATGTTTCTTAAAAATAAATAAAACAATAATTAGTAATAATGAATAATGATACCACCAACAAAACAAACCCGCTTCCCTTTTTCCATGATGCTAAGCCAAGGGGATGACAAGTTCCTGTTACCAAGTTTCCAGTTCTTTAATGTAAATCTTAAAAGTGGGGTAACAACCTGGCGTTTGGTTTTCTACTGCTTTTAATGAGAGAAGAGTGAGCCTACCACTTAAAAAAATAAAAATCTCCCCTGTGTGAACCGAATTATTAAAATATTTTCTAATGTATTGAAAACTGTGATAGGTTTTCAATGTGGTGATAGTTTGGTTTTGGGTTTTTTTTTTTTGTTTTGTTTTGTTAAAATGCATTGCAGTCAAATTTGCAGATTACAAAATAATGTTTTCTGTCATAGATCTTGACAGGAGATCAGTTGTTTTTTTTGTGCAACTTAACATAGAAATCATGCAATAAAACTGGAATTTGCTTGGTTGTCATGTTTCAATTTTAACCAAAAATGGTAAACATCAAATGTGATAATGGGTGTACATGTGATAGGGTTTTTTTGTGTATATGAACATGTTTTTGCATGTGCCTAGGTTGGGGTTTTTTGCTTTTGGTTTTTTAAGGATAAAAATGAACCGTAAAGTATCACCTTTGGTCCTGCGTGTAATTGTGAGATCTTAACACCTCATATATATTTGAACAATCAAAGGGAATACAGTTTAACAGCAGCTGTCTGGTTTTCCATAAAGAGCTGAAACATCAGCTGTACTTCTCGCGGTAGCATTGAATTCAGTCTGAATTACACTGCTCAAGTGTTTATTTGTTACTAATTTGTCCAAAGTATAGCATGTAGTATAACCAATATTTTTTTTGAGAAGCTATGTGAGTAGTTTCAGTTTTATGTTTGTCTTGACTCAGAAATCCTAGTGAAATAGAACATGGCATGCATTTTAATATATTATTTGTTTACATATGTTAGATAAATATTGCATAATGCGTTGAAACAGAAAAATGTGTTAAGTGGTATTTTGTCACAACAAAACAGTTAAATTAGACACATACGCTTTCTTTGGCTGCAGCTTTATAGAACCATCAGTTAGGTTCAATATACTTGATTAAAGAACTGCCCCCAAATGAGAAAGTTTCTTCTTTTCTTTTTCAAAATCGTAATAGTAGAGCTTGTATTTTCCAGAAATTTTCTTTTCTATTTTCTTTTCTTTTTTTTTAAATTTTCTTTCTTCTCTTGTCAAGGGTTTAATGGATGGTAAGGCAATACAGACAAATGTGCATGCTTCAGGACCTTGTTGACTGTGGTCAGATACATCTGCTTCTACAGTGAGAGGGCATTTTATTTTGAGCACGTGTATGTCTTGCTCATTTTCAAAAAGGAATGGCAGTATCACTAGTACAAGCAATAAGCTTAGTTTCTTGTTCTGTGAATCTGAAAACCTCAATGTAATCCAGGTACAGATATTCTTAATAACCACATAGAGGGTTATAATTTTACTCAAAAGTAAAGTAAGTAATTTTCTTCTCCAGTTTAATTAGATTGTTAATTAAATTGGGAAAACTGGCTTGTCCATTTTTTAAATCCATAGTAATTTTGCTACAGTAAGTCTACTGTAGTGTTAAAACGGGTTCTGCAAGTGCTGTGTGCAGCTGAACCTGCAGAGCACGTTGCCATGTGGAAACCACGTTGGTAGCTTCACTTAACAGGCAAAATTTGGCTAACGCATTCCAAATTCTTGTCCTTTCACATTAACCTTTTCTGATGCGTTTGAAGAAAAATACTTTGGGTTGGGCCCGGATGGGGGCAAAGCAAAGCGCACAAAAAAGAAGCTAATTGTATCATTCTGCAAGTGCTGCCTTTTCTGCTCAATGCTATTCCAGCCTGAGTGGATTCTTCCTATGCCAGTGAAAAAAATTATCCAAAAACATTAGTAATAATTAAAAAAAGTAATTGCAATCCCCCAAAACAAAGCCTAACCCAACCACGCAGCAAAAAGCCTTTGCAGGCTGGGCTAGCGAGTTGCCTGGGGTCGCTGAGGAGTGTGACGCTTCCCTGCGTGGGTGTGGGAAAACAGGCAGGGTTCCATGGCCGGGGGGAAATGAGGGAGCGCTTTGGGGACCAAGGCGGCCTCTGCACTTTTTAGCTCATAGGTCAGCACGGCGCTGCCTTTGATGCTGTGACCTGTGCTTGCTCAACCAGGGCCCCGGCAAAACCACCTGGGACTTGCAACTTGACGCTGCACTGGACAAGCCAGCCCTATTGATTTGTGGGGAAACAAAAGGCTTTATTTCCATTTAAGATTTGGGAGGTGTTTTGGGAGGGGTGGTTGGTGCAAAAGCTTGCGCCAGCGCTGTGTGGCGACTTGACTTTACTTTAGGCAGGTCTTCAGCCTTTGTGTTTGGACAGGGAATTTTCTAAACCTGTAGCAAATGCAAACTCCTGGAGGGCCTTGTCTCTGAAATCTGCCAGCGAGGTCGGAAGGGATAAATCACAGGGAAGGCTTCAGCATCAGTGGAGCACAAGCTGCCCAGGCCTCATCAGGTGCCAGCGATGAGCCCTGGAACCCCCTGGCAAACTGGACCCTCTCACTGGTGCCACCCACCATGGCCCAGAGATGGTCAAACCAGAGGGGTGCTGGTGGAGAGGAGGTGATGGTGGGATGTGGTGGTGTCACACCTGCACTTGGCAGTGCACAGAGAAGTCGTTATTAGGTACAGTGCAGTGCTTAATTGTTTAAAATGTCAGCAAAGAGGGAGGGTTATTAGCAGGGGTTATGAGTGGCTGGAGCACTCGCCACCTGAAGGCGAAGGCAGGGAGGACAGCGGAAAGTTGTCACCACAGCTGCAACTTCACAGAGCTGGGACATCAGTAACAGGCAGCAAATTTTTCTGGATACATTATTTAACAGCCAGTTAAATTGCCTGTGGAGCACTTAAGGCCACAAGAAGTGAACGCATGAGTATTTCTAGGGAGAATTTATTTTTGGCAAAAATTGTTAACGATTAGATACTTGCTTTTGGAGAATATATGTCAAAAGGAGAGTAGGATCTGCTTCTTTAAGTGTAGTCAAAGTGTTTAGTGTGTTTATTTGCCTAAATCACAAATTTGCAATTAATGTACTTTTTAATTTATAACAAAAAGACAAGTACAGTTTTCATAAAAATGGGAAAACAGGTCAATTTCAAACCATATAAATTGGGAAGTTTAATAATTTGAATATTGTTTGGTAGAGTTGATTTATTCCAGAGTGAGAATAAGGCCAGATATTTCATGCCACCAAAGATCACGTAGGGGAGGTGTGCAGCTGCAAATGGAACTTGTCTGTGTAAAAGCCCTAGGTTGAAATGAGTTTTTTTTCCCTAGCACTTCTCCAAAAGTGCTAGGTGAAACTAAAGCTGAACACCTGAAAAATTATCCAAGAAGACTTACCAAGCTTAGAACCGGGACTTCTGATTTTCCATTGGTATCTCTCATAATTTAAAATCAGATCGGTTTATTAAAGCAAATGACAGTTTGTGTTTTAAGTTAAAATGCGGCTTCATTTGACTGCTTCACTTCTATTAATCTAATTACTATAATTTTAAATGTAGTAAATTTTCATGGTGTACAAAGGAGCCTTATAGCAGGTCTTAATTGCTTTTCTAAATTCTTTGGTTTCAAATAAATATTGTGATTCTAGATGATAAGTAATTTTTACCTGTGTTATTCAATGTTGAGGTTTTTACGGGTGTTTCCTCCTTTAGTTCCACAGTGATGATATTTAAGATGTAATTATAAATTTACCATTTAAGCTGTAGAAGCTATTTTATCTCTGCTCCAATATAGTTACAAAATGAAGTTGGCTGCGTAGAGAACAGGAATAAAATTTGGTTGCAAAATTGGTACAGATTGCCTGCAAAAATATACTAAGTATTCAGGAAAGTTTTGTAGAATTTTTTGCCTACAATATTTTCAAATAAAACATGAAGAAGGGGTGCTGAATGAGTCTGTAGTCTAGAAGATGCTGTTCTGGTATAAAATTTTTCAGGAAGGGATTCATATTTTTCTGACATTCTCCGGGGACAATTTTCACACACACTATTTAAAGTAAAGCAAGGATCTGTGGTTTTTTTTAGTAAATCGAGATGTGGTTATTAGTGGGTTTTAATATGTTTTCACTTATTGTCATTTCTTTTGCTAGCTAAAATACTTAAGCTTTGATTTTTTTAGTATTAGGGAGATGTATCAAGTGGCTGCCACTGAATGCAAGTTCCCACATAGCAGTGGTAATAGCATTTCCTATTTACTTACTCTTACTGGCGTGGCAGGTAGGAGTACTTAAGGGCAACTTAAAGATGGTGGTTTAGTTTCTCTTTCAGGTTTTCTCTTCAAAGCCAATTAAAATGAAAAATGCCCCCTCCCCTCTGTCCGCCAGTTGTGAGTTGCTGTGTTATCCTGTCTCTTTCACTGTGCTTGGTGGTGGCTTCATAGGCAACATGAGACACCTCTTCTGCCAAATTATGGAAGATTCAAACTTCTAGCAACTTTCTTCTACCTTTTCTTCCTTGTCATCGTCTAACTAATTTGCAAATTCATCACCCATATTACAGCGGTCAGTATTTTAATTTTACAAATGAAACTTTGCTATTTTTCTCAAAGGAGTAACTTGTTCCTTCAGACTTGTTTCCTTTCCTGTAAACAAGCTGTTGGTATTGTGCTGGTTGTAAGCTGTCTTTTCTAAGAATGATTGATATTAAGCCAATATGCTACAGCTGGTGCAGACCAAGGAAAACAGTGGTCCTGAAAACAAGTAACAACATCTCAGGCTGAACATGAATTGGTCTGTCTCTTCTAGTTAGCTGCAGCATCCCAGGACATACATTTCCCAAAGCTAAATGTAAACAGTTTCTAAGAACTGGTCCTTGATAGCTGATTTAGATATTTTGTGCACCATTAATCTTCGTCATGTCTTACAGGTGTGTATCCATCACTGAAATCAGCCTGTTGAGAGTGTTTGGTAACACAGATTCAGTATCTACATGTGTCACTACAGCACCTCTAGGTTTTCTGTGTTACATAGAAAAGAGGATGAGGTCCGTTAAGTGAGCAGCATAGTATAAAGTTAAAGATTATTTGTGTAGGGTGTGTTAAAAGTGGTTTATTGACACCTTCCCAATGAAATCAAACCTGACAGCTTAGGTGTATATAAGCTGAAGTCAGGAATAAATTGCTGTCAGAATACAGTACAGCGTGACTGCCGACAGACAACTACAGTCATATGGTGGAACTGCAAGTTCAAGAAGCCCCCAAAGTCTGCTGTGCTAACCAGGTTCAGCCTCTTGCATTCCAATTTGTAACACAGTCAGCAGTTCCAGTTTGTTTAGCATCACAGTGGAGACGGACACACAGTCTGTGCTATGCAACTTAGTCCATCAAAGGCCTCAAATGCAGATGAAATGAGCACAATCCACAGCTGGAGAATAAAGGGATTCTTCATAATACTAAAGCAACCTGCATGCTGAAGATTTTTGATAGACACAGTGTTAGCTTAGCATGCATTTTCACACAGTAAACAATGAGAATTAATGAGGTATTTTACTAGAAAATAACACGATGAGTATGTTTTGTATGTTCAGCTGCTGTATGGAACTGGAGTTCGTGGAGCAGAGCTAATACTGCCATATGTAATGTCAGTTAGCAGCGCTGAGGTTTAACTATTTTTTGGTGTCTTCAGTGGTGATTTCTAATAGAAGAATTTTAAAAAATATATATTCAATGATTTTTGCATTAATCTAATATAATTTCCACAGTTATAAACATTTGAGACAAACTTAATTCACACTTAGTGAGTGGATTAAAGCATACACCTGCTATGTATACGGGTATTCCTGCATGCCTTTTGAACATACACATTAAAAAAAATAGTTAATCTCCTGGTCCAGCTTTTCTGGACTGCTTTCAAGAGAAGCTCTTGACTTTGTTAGTCAGGGCTATATTGGCTTGCTTCTACTTGGGACGAGTCTACCTCAGCGGTGCCCTGTGTGTTGTGAGTTTTGTTATTCTTCTTGTTGAATGGCAATTTCAGGAGAAAACTGAAAAATTCTCACAAGGCTGCAATTGCCATCTTTCATCTTAAAATCACTTCCACTAGAAAGAAAAGATCGTTACTCCCAGGGTGTCGTTATAGGTAGTGTACTATCATGCCATCTTAGTTCAGGTTATTTTCACTTACTCAAGAGGCCAAGGCAGGAAGAATCTGAGATGACAGTGATGCTAAACTGAGCTCATCGGAGCTGCAAAAGTTTTACACTTTGCCAAAGAAGTGGCTGAACTACAGTGAAAAGACAATTACTTTTCTCAAGATAAAAGAACCTTTTGATAGAGATTTGGTTTTTCAAAATATTTAGTCCAACTTCCTAAATTAATATGAAACATAACAGTAAAAAGGTTCTGTATCTATCCATGTAGCTACACTTGTTAGCCATGTAATTTCTTCTTCCTCCCATTTCTGAAGGACAAGGCTGCTCTGGCAGATTTTGCATTGTGTAGACAGTGGTGAGTACACATAAGTAGACCCCGTCGTGATGAATGGTGTGGATTGGTTTATATTTAGTTATTTGTAAGCACCCACTATTGAATAGTTCTTTATTTGGGTATTTCAAAATATCATATTTATGTGCAGTCTTAACTACTGGTTCTGTAAGAATGCCCTCACCTTGGACTTGTTTGTGAACAGCTGTACTGAGTAACTGCATGTAGACAAGACTGTAATCTTTCCTGATGAGTATAAATACATATTTATCCAAGTAGCTGAAGCTGTTAACAGATGGCAGATGGAAGTAAAAACATATTGTGTGTGCTGCTCCTTCTTTCTGCGTTCTACCCTCCTCCTCTATTTGGGGAAACCAGAGAGAGAATTATCACATGTTCTTGAAAAGTGGCTGTAACTGCTCTGCCAATGAGCTTTCAAACACTCTGCTTCCAACAAAAGAGTTTTAATGTTCTCATGCCTTTGCAGAGTTGGAAAATGTTAAATAACAGTTCTGAGAAAAACATCATAGCAACTCCTTGTCATCTATTTAGAGCGGAACATAGATATTTGCAAGACAGAATGTCAATCAGGATTTGAAGTGATTCTTTTTTTGTCCATTTGAATAGAGAAGTACTTAGTTCTGCTGATGTTATAAAGATCTTAAAATACTTAACTTACTATGCAGAACAATGATTTTTAAACAATTTTGAGGGAGTTACAGAATCTTGAACCCCTAATTATTTTTGTATGAAGTTGAGGGAAAACCTTCCTGCCTTGAAGCGTATTGAGCGATACACCTCCTTAGTTACTCTGCCCAAAGAGTCATTTTTCTGTGCCTTGCAGCAATTGAATCATCTACAATTTTGGAAGCTTGCTTGGTTTGGGATTTTTTTTTTTCTTTTAACATCAGTCCTGGCAAAGGACTAGGGATTTTTTTTTTTTTTTTCTTCTTTCTTCCAAAGTGTATCTAAGGCCATTGGTCATTTGGAAGTATAAGTGCTTCTTTTTTAATAAGAAACATTTGAGAGGGATTGAGGGTGACAGTAAATTGAAAGGACAAATACTTCTCATGTTTATTGCCATGTCATTAAGTGAGTGTGAGCTGCAGTTACTCTTAAGCAAGTTGCATAGAGTTAGCTGTCGGAGGTGAGGTTTGAGAACCCTTTGGCTTCTACGTGGTTTTTATTTTTCTATTTCACTGGGGATTTGTTTGCTTTTTCTGGTGTTTCAGTTTTGTATTACCTTATTTTTCTCTCCCCATGATAACTCATCTTTCATTTGAAGTTAGGGTTAATGGTGGGTTTAGTATACGGTACTGGACAAAAATGGTAGGAAACATTCAGTGATTTCTCTGCTCAGCTTCTTGCATGAATTATAGCACATCTTCAGAGAAGTAACTCTTTATATTTTTTCCATGAGAAGACTTCATTCACCCCCTTGACTCATCTAAAGAGCAGGAAACCTTGTGGGTAGGATCTACATGAGAGCTGTACAGACAGATTAAAACTGTCAGAAGACTGACATTTGGAAATTCCAGGAACTGCAGTTTGAACTGGAGACAATAAAATAACTTCACTTACTGAGGGAGTAGGAACACCCTTGGGACAAGGTTGCAAAATGAGGCAGTCAAGCCTGCCTGCAGTTTTATGTGAGTTTATGAACGTGATCCCCTCCCCACCATCCCCAGGGTGGGTCAGCCAGAGTCTTTGTGGCCTCAGACAGCTTCCCAGTGTTTAGTAGGGGAAATAGTAACTGGTCACAGGAAAGTACGAAGCTGCTTCGTCTGTGATTCCAATTTTGTTATTGCCCTAAAAAGGTGAACTTGTTACAATTCTAATTTGTTTAACATAATTGTTTCCTTCATGTGTAGACAGACCTGTATTGCGTGAGTGTTGGAAGAAGGTAGGGCTGGAGGAGGGGTGAGGGTACTTGTGCCAGCCCGGGAGCCCCAGGAGGGTCTCTCCCCTCTTTGTGGCTGTGCAGGGCCACAGCTCGCACTCTGCACACTTTGGGACTCATTGGATCAACCAGCTAGTGTAACCCATTAGCCTGGCAGAAAAAACCTAATGCTGCAATAAAAAAAGTCAGTAGAACAATGTTGCTTTGGCTTCTGGAAGGATCTGATGAGCTTTGATGCTGACAGAAGGCGGGAGGTGGACCGTGCAGGCAGGATCAGTGAGGTTAAGAGGGAAAGCTGCCCTCGCTGATGGGAAAGTGCTCATAGGGTCAGCTGCTCATTAAAATGTTATATAAATATCCAAATTTCCGGAAAGTAGGGTTGGTTTTTTTTTTGCCTTTGAAGATTGTGTGTTATAATTTATTAGGCCATTTCAAACATTTACCTATCTGTGAATCCCAAGTGTTTTTTAACATGATCAAAAGCTGAAAATTACAAATGATTGCAATACAGACACTTGTTAAAAACTGAAAAATGAAGGATCTGAAAATAACTCTATGAATAGCATCTATATTGTCTAGTACTTCTTTACAGTGTTTTTGGAACAACTAGGGATGTGTTCTTGGGGTTCTGAAAGAAAACAAAATGCTATTTTAGGGGATTATATATTAAAACTGAAGCATTCTGTGTTAACTTTACAAGTGCCTTTTTTTTTTTAATGTGTGCTGTGTCACAGAGATCCCTTTAATTGATCCGTGTCAGTCACTGTTTACCCTAGAGTGCTCACTTTCAAAACCTTGCTCACTGTTTAAATGGGTTTCCCAATGCAGTTTGACGGGTTACTCTCAAAAAAAAAAAAAAAAAAAAAAAAATTAAAACTGTTGGGTCAAGTTGATACCGAATTTTATATATTGGTCTGGAAAAATATTTTTTTGTTGTATCTCATATCATTGTTTCTAAACAGTCTTCACTTTCCATTCTGATGCTCAAGTTGGTATAATTCAGAGTTACTAATACCCTCCAGTCGCTAGTCTAATAGTAACCACTACTATCTAAAGATGGTTATTAAAAAAAAAAAATTATTTTTAAAAACCTGAAGATCTTTAAAAGCATTTGGAAGTAGCAATTACTATGTAGTAAAGATGGGAAAGCTGATATGGAATAAGCTATAATTAACAGCTTCTGCTGCAAGTTTTCAAAAGACAGCTTTAAGTATGTTTTTCATATTAGAATGTAAAGAGAGACAACTCCCAGCGATGAAGCCAGTTTGTTAAATATGGGGAAATTGCATTCCTATTCTTTGAAGAATACGTGAAGGATTGAAAACAGGAGTTTTTCACTAGACAGCTGTTTTGTCTCGCTTGTGGTAGATGAGATGTCAAGTCCATAGTTTAGTTTAAACTTCACTTGTGATTCGAGGAATGTTAGAGAGTAAAACAACTGAAAAGCAGCTTCTCTTGGGACCTTTCAGAGAAGTTAATTATTATTAGCTACAGTATCTAATGACCTTTTATCATTGTGGCCTGTTATGATACCTTCTCCAGTGCACAGCAGTTTTTATTTTGCTTCCAACCATATTAATTATAATAATCTTTGTCATGGCAACCAAGTCTTACAATGTTTGGTTGCTAAGGGTTTTGTTAAAATGAAGATAAAGTACACTTAATTGGGGAATATTTTTTTTTTTTTTCAAAAATGAAGGCAAAGTACACTTAATTGGGGATTTTTTTTAATTAGTGTGACTTTACATGAGTGGGTTTTTTTTTTTTCCCCCTGAGTTTTCTGACAGGCCCAGAATCTTCTTTTTTGCTGAATCTGTAGGTTCATTTCTACTTTTTGTTTCCTTTAGTAAAGTTTTAATAAAGGGTAAGATATGCAGAAGAGGAAAAAAATTAAACTCTTTAAGAAATACTCCAGTAATATTCTGTCATCCTTAAGGAGATATTGGAAGAATCTTTTGCTCCTAAGCAAGTAACTCACTGAAGGAGTGTAACTGGGTGCAGAAGTTCTCACCAGTTTGTTTACAGGGCAGCATCAGGCTCTTTAAAAATTGAGTCAACCCCATAAAAGCATTAAAATGATGACTTTTCAGAGAAGCCCCTTCAAAAAGTCAAAGATGTTTTGAACCTGATTAGAAGAAGTATTATCCGGGGACCGTACTCCTGACCTGGCCAGGATGGTTACTCTTACTGGGATTTCTTAAGCCAGTAATACTAGTTGGTGTGGTAAATGTTAAAAGTAATGTAATGTTAATGTTAGAGTGCAATGAGGAGAGTAAGGTTTCACTTCTATTCCTTGAGGTGACTAGTTGGGAAACCTACCAAAGAGAAACCTCTGTCTAGCAGAGGAAAATTCAAGCTATAATTATCTCTATAGCTATTCAATAGGAGTGATGCTGTTGCATTCCATAGGAGCAGTCTCACAGGAGAGAGACCTTTCTACAGCAAAACAAAAAAATACATTGAAAAGGAGCAGCTGAAAGGTTAAAGCAATTGCAGGCAACATGGAATAGCCCTCCTGTGTTAGAGGGTCAGGAAGAATAAATGTAAGAGGACCAAAAATAACCCAACACCGCTAAAACCAAAAACTATTGTGACTTTAAGACCAGAGTGAAGGTGACTATTACAAGGAAGAGGACATCTTTTAAACAATGCAAGTTAAGTCCTAATGAGAGTGATAAAAAAGGGAGTGAGAATGTAAAACAGTAACACACAAGGCCCAAAACATTAATGACTGAAATAAAAATAAAACCACTTCGCACCTTCTTCCTGCCCCTGCCCCTTCCTTCTCCTTTCCCCTGGCTTTTGTTACTGAGTACAATGTCATATGACATGGAATATCCCTTTGGTCAGTTGAGGTCAGCTCTTTTGGTTGTGCCTCCTCCAAACTTCTTGCCCACTCCCAGGCTGCTTGCTGGTGGGGCACCATGAGAACGAGAAAGCCTTGATGCTGTGCAAGTGCTGTTAAGCAATAGCTAAAACATCCCTGGGTTATCAACACTATTTTGGTCACAAATCCAAAATACTGTAGCATATGAGCTGGTATGAAGAAAATTAACTCCATCCTCAACAAAGCCCTTACAAATAGCTAAGACATGAATTAAGTGTACAAAAATGGAGTATACCAAAGTCTCCATCCACTTTATGGAAATAGGTTATTTCTCATACATTCTTGAGTTCCTAGAAAAGAATCCTCTGAGGAAATGTGTAAAGATGATTCAGTTGATATTTTTGGAGATTTGACATGAAATGTTTAGACTAAAAGTTCTTTGCCAAGGCTTAAATTTGCTTGTGAAATATGTCAAAAAGACAACTTACAGGTCAGTTGCCTATCAAATAGGAAACTGTGGGTAGGAGTAAAATTTGTGGTCATAGGTTGGAAAGGTGAGAGAAAAGCTGATATTAGAGTTTTGGAAAGATTTGTTCTGGAAGTCGTGCAGTTCAGCATCTTCACAAATGAATTAGAAAATGGATGGTTAAGCAAGTGGCAATCCTTTTCAGATAATTCAAAATTATTTTGGATAGTCAAAACTAAAATTGTCTACAAAGGATATGCAAAAGAGTCTCTTCCTGGACAAGAGTGAGCCAGATAAACTTAATAATAAAAATATTACAGAATAAATGATGAGCTTGAGGGGGAATTCCAACTAATAATTTGTATCTCATGATGATCGCAGATGATGGCAAAGAAACTGTTGCCAGGAGGAAAGAGAAATTGGAGTCACTGTGGCTAGTTCTGTAAAATCTCATTGTTCAAAAAGGTGATCGTGAAGAAAAATAGAACATTAGGAATTGCTAAGAGAGGAATAATACTTAAAGAATGAAGTAGAAAGTATTATGGGAATAGTTCTAATAACGTGAGTTTTTAACTATTCTGAAACGGTGCCTGCCATACAGCTATGTAAACTGTGGTGGGGGGGCTTTGTGTGTTTTGCTTTGTTTTGGTTGTTTGTCCTTTTTATTTCTCCTTAAAAAAAAGGCAACTGAACAAAGAAAAATAAGTCCCCAAACTTTCAGGATAGGAAAAGATCCTTAAAGAGCAGGTACTATAGCGAATATGTGGTTTCGTGAAATGTATGTGTCATAACAATTGGAAAAAGTATTTTCTTACCATTTATGGTACGTCAGGTAAACTCTCCTATAAATACTTTTTTGGTGTAGTAGTATAAAATATAGAACAGTTTCATTGAGGTTATTTTTTGTCTGTTTTATATTTGAGAACGGTTGACTCATAGGTTTATGAATAAATGTAATGTTCATCAAAGTGTGAAGAGAAATGTTAGAATTCTCTTTCAATTTGGAACTCGCATTTTGACAATGAAAGTGATAATTTAGGTCAAAATACAAGAATTCGGGAGCTTCTGCTTTGGAAAGTACATTAAAGGATAACATCATTATTTATAAACTTCTGACATTCTTACAGAGGCAAGAGAGACCAGTGCCATAGGTATTCAAGTGGTACAAATGCGAACAGTTTAGTGTACTTTTTTGGGTTTAAGTGGTGTAGAGGAAAGGCAAAGTTGTCTAGTCTCAACCTATTCAACTTTCAAATACTTCAGAATACGTTCTAATCTAAAGAGGCCTTCAGATATCAAATACTATCCATGCTGCTGAATGTCATCCTCTCTTCCTAACTTTTTTCTTTAGTGCATTAAAGAAGATGTCTTCTTGAGGACTACTATAGTTTTTGATTTTCTGTTTTAACCATCTTTGACACTGAAAGGGAAAGCAATAAAATGATGGGAACCATCATTTCATGTCCCATAAGTAATTGTACTGAGGGGGAAAAAACGTGTAGATGTCATCAGATTTTCTCACTGTCGTCTTGTTGACAGCATATTCTGGCTAAGAAAACATACCTCTCGTTAGCTGGAAGATGGAAATCACTGAACTGCTGCTTAAAAGGGCAAATGTTATTTAAAAATTAATAGAGCTTGGGATCTCTCCTCCTAATAATTAGAAATCTCTGGACAACGGGCTTCCTTTTTCTTTTGTGTAGATGGGTTCTGAGCCTTTGCTCTTCTTTCTTCGAGTGGCTTTCATGAAGTATATGTGTATGTGGATAAGCATACAGATACATAGCGTACTTTCTAAAAGTATATGGAAAAGCAAGCTGTAAGCCAAATTGATAGAATTATCTCAAGTTCCTAGTGCTGACCTTGAATCTACTGCCTAAAGGATGTTAAAGGGAAGATGGAGCTGTATTCTTCTGAGAGGTGCATGGCAAAAAGATAAGAGGGCAGCAGTTGCAAGTTTCTGCCTGGATGTAAGGAAAACCGAGTAGTTAAGCACTAGACTGAGCGGGCTGGAGCGGCCATGGAATATCTCCCTAAACTTGATTGCCATAGTGAGGTTGCTCGTGGCCTTAACTTTGATGTTGGCTTGCTTTGAGCAGGTGGTTGGACTAGATGATCTTCAGAGGTCCCTTCCAAACTAAATTATTCTATGAATCTATAGAAACAAGTCTACTTACAGCACCCTTATCTACTTGAGGTTTTTTTATGGGAGGAGGCAGTGACATATGAAATGGTACTCCTGGCAGTATGGTGTTCTTGTAGAACATTCTTAATTAAGGAAGGTCTTGGATATGCAAAAGCAGCTATGATTTGGATTTGCAAGCTTTTAGAAGGGTATGTTTTCACTCTTATGCCTGGTCATGGGCAGAGTTTGTAGATGGAATGATAATTCTTTATGCTGTCCCATCATTTCATGTGTGGAGCCACATGCACCACTACTGGAGTCACCCAAGCGCAACAATTCGCTGCAGAAAATTTTGGCTGCTTGTTTTTGGGTGAACTGGAAAGGGGAGGCTCATACAGGGTATTATAATAGGAAGCAGTGGAGCAAATATTTGTGAACTGAGTACATACAGAAACAATCCCATTAATTTCTTTATCCAACTGTGTTAGCATCAGAATGATTCAGTTCTAGACTTGTGTTACATTCATGCCAACATTTGTATGTTTAACTGTATTAGTTTGTTAGTCTGCACTTTGCACACTGTCCTGAGCGTACGGATGGGTACATCACTCTGGGACATATTTCACAAGCACAACTAGTCCTGTAAAAGCAAGAGCCAATTCTCAACACCTGGACAAAACCAGCTGCTCTTACCTGCAGGGGAAGGACTCGGAGCTTTCAGGGAAGAAGGAATGAATGAGTTCCTCAGTTGCACGATGTACTGGGAAACAGGCAGGCATGAGGAGCATAATGAAGGCAAAATTTTTTTCTTTTTATATCAAATGTAAAAAAATGAAAAAGAGGTGTAAAGCACTAGCTTCTTTTGAATTGAGCACTGTATGAGGTTGCAGAGTCTAAGCTGTGTGTGATCTTCGTGGGTGGGCTGAAAATGGAAACGCTAGGTAGTGCTCTTTGCAGTCATTGACATGCGATGCCTCTTTGATTTGTATAAAATAGATTTATATTTTATTGATTCATAGCCGGCATGTTGTTATAGCAGCAAGCAGCTTATTTACAAAGCGAAATATGTAACGTAAATGACAGTGAATCAAAAGAAGCATTACAGAAAAGTGAGCAGCCTGATACTGCAAAGTAAAGACTGAAACAAACGAAATGATGCCAGTAAAATAAACACTAATTTGTTTGCTTGCAGTATATTTTGAAGTGTACACATTGGACCTTCTTAGATAACAAGGAATAATTCTGGGTAGGTGGTACTCCAGACAGATGATGAACTATTCTTTAAAGAATACGATTCCGAGATTTAAAACCAAGAACAGAGCCAAAACTGAACAGACTTCAGTCATTTAAGGGATAATATGGTCATTAATATGCATATGTATATTTATAGCACTTTAAGAACTATATCACTTACAGGTAGATGTTATCAGATAAATAATTGGTCTCTTAGATACAGGCCTTGTGAATTCTTTCATGATAAAAATATTCTTTATTTTTAAGAATAATTATGTACTTCTAGTAAAATAGGTGATTTGGTGCATCAGGCATGAATTTCTTAAAATTTTTACTTGGCCTCTACTTTTGAAAGGATTTACATCAACATGATTGCTTTCCATTTTTCATCTTTTCTAGCTGTTTGTTTTTTTTTTAAATGCCTTTGTAGTGATTATTGTGAAGTTCTGCAAATCTTTTCAGACTATACAATTTTACTCATAGTAGTCCTTAACCCAATAACTCTGGCAGTTTGGTTTTCTTTTTAAAGGGGAGAAACTTGGCACTTGTTGGATTCTTTGCTGCTATAGTAATACCGTCTGACCACTTTCTTTTTATCCCTGCTTTACTTTTTTTAACCTGTGTATAAGAGTTTTAAAAAATCAGTATTAAGTTAGTGTCACAGCTAAGTTCAATACATTTATCTCAAGTTGGCAAAATGTGCTAGATCTAGGCTAAGAAAGTGTATTTCCTTGCCTGTCGTGCAGTGCTTATTTTTGAAACATGAACTGAAATCTTTTTTTAAGAACTGCTCATTTGTCATAAAAAGTCTTAAGTGCATTTCTTACAATTAGTATATATATGTGAGATAATAGGTTTCTTTAGTAAGTGTATAAAATAATTTCTTTTTTTTTCCTGACTTGCAGGTCATCTCAACTGAGGAGGAAACAGTTGTTGTGTAACTTGTAATTCAGATCTAGAGTGAGTTAGGATTAGTAGAGGAGCAAGGAAGGCTTCATGGTCCAGGATACAAGGAATCTCATGCTTCCAAGTACAAATCACGTACGTTCTCCGTGTCTGTGGGGAAAGCAGCAAATCTGCTGCTTTAGCAAGTCCTGCCCTATCTGTGAGCAGCAGCATACCAGGCTGCATTTGCAAGCCTTAGCCTGGGAAACTGCTCCCTATCCGGCTGAGAAAGTTGGAGTTCGGACTGTGTTAAGAAGCATTAGCATGTTGGGTGAATGCGAGCGTGGCAAATAAATGCAAAATCAGAACAAATAGAAAAGATAAGTGAAAGGTCCTGTATGTGAGTTGAGACATGTAGTTCAGGAAGGCAGGGATAGAACACAATCCAGTGATGGTTGCGATATATCCAGGACAAGGGCAAAGGGTCATATGATGTGACTGTAAATGGAGGTTTTGAATAGGTGACTGTGTTACATGTAGAAGTGGAGAATGCGGTCATCCTTGTGTCATGTCAACAGGAGATGCACAGCAGGCAGTGTAGAAGGGAAAAAAATTGCTTCAAATCCTTTGAGACTTTGCTGTGGGTGTATGAGTTTGTTATGCTTAGCAAGATGCTTTTATGAACAGCACAGTGAGATTGCCAGTAAATGCTTCTCTGCATGTGCCTTTTTGTTTTGCATGTGGGGTTTTTTTATTTCTTTTAGAAGTGGATTAAGGGCTTTGTTCTTGGAGATGTATATAATTGCTGGATTTGCTGAAGTTACTCAGTGAACTGGTCGCTCAGTCATTTAGAAATCTGCCCGGTAAACACTGAAGACTTCTTATTATGGCGACGTGTCTTTGAAAAGTGACTTTAAGGTAAATTGGTCTCACGGGTTAGAACAGACAAAGCATATGCTTTGCTCGCTAGGACAACCACAAATCATGAATTCCAAGACTTCCCCACCTCCCGAGGAGAAAATATGGTACAGTCGTTAAGAAGCAGGATTTCATGCTCTCTTTCAGCAAAGATGCTTAACTTTTATACACAGGTTCCAGCCTCAGTGTATGCTTTCAGATAAGCATGTGACTGAAGAATATTGATTTATTTTGGCTTAAGTAATTTAAGTTTCTATTCCAGACTTCTACTGCCAGCTGTGGGACACTTTCAGCTTCTGGCTTTATTTTTACTGTACCATCTTAAAAATGAAGATATAGTCTATGTAAGAAGCTTTCACGTATCTGTTTGAAAAATGTATCAGTAGCCCTGGATGAAGTCTCCTGGCTTTTCATGAATGAAGTCGAGCACTTTAAATGGAAAGAATCAAATTACTATCCTTAAAGATCTTTGCAGAGGATAGCAAAAGATACCTTATCCTTTACAGAAAGGGCAGGAAAGAGAGAGAGAAGAGATGGTCAGGGAAACTGTGGAGGAGGAAAGAAAAGGAAAAAAAGCTGATGGTTTGGGGAAGTAATTTGGGCATTTGTCTACTTAGACTTTAGTAAAGCCTTTGACAACATTTCCCACAACATTCTCACAGAAAAGAATGGTGGCTCATGGCTTGGATGGGTGTATTCTTTGCTGGGTGAAAAAACTGGCTAGGTGGCCGGGCACAAAGAGTTGTGGTGAATGGAGTCAAATCTAGTTGGCAGTCAGTCACAAGTGGTGTTCCCCAGGGCTCAGCATTGGGGCCAGTTCTATTTAATACCTTTATCAGTGATCTGAATGAGGGCATCGAGTGCACCCTCACTAAGTTTGCAGATGACACCAAGTTGGGCAGGAGTGTCAATCTGCCTGAGGGTAGGATGGCTCTACAGAGGGATCTGGACAGGCTGGATCAATGGGCTGAGGCCAATGGTAGGAGGTTCAATGAGGCCAAGTGCCAGGTCCCGCACTTGGATCACAGCTTCCCCACGCAGCACTACAGTGTTGGGGAAGAGTGTCTGGAAAGCTGCCTGGTGGAAAAGGACCTGGGGGTGTTGGTTGACAGCTGGCTGACTATGAGCCAGCGATGTGTCAAGGTGGCCAAGAAGACCAATAGCATCCTAGCTTGTATCAGGAACCGTGTGGTGAGCAGGACTAGGGAAGTGATCATCCCCCTGTACTCGGCACTGGTGAGGCCCCACCTCGAGTACTGTGTTCGGTTTTGGGCCCCTCACTACAAGAAAGACATTGAGGTGCTGGAGCATGGCCAAAGAAGGGAAATGAGTGGTTGAGTCACCATCCCTGGAGGTATTTAAAAGGCAACCACATAAAACAGACATGGTTAAGTGGTGGACTTGGCAGTGCTAGGCTAATGGTTGGACTCTATGATCTTAAAGGTCTTTTGTAACCTAGATGATTCTATGATTCTACATTTCTCTGTGTACTTTGACTTGATTTGAATTGAGCAAACTTACATACCAAGACATCATCTTGATTATAATGGTTTATTTTCTTTTTTTATGGAATGTCTTTCTGATGAAATTGCTTACTACAACTGGTTTGGCCACTAACCTATGAAAAGGGATGCAACCCTTTAGTTTTTCAGTGATAACAAATTGTCACGTGACCTGATCTCATTTTATTGTCAAAACTATTCATTAATGGCCTAAGTGTTTTTTGTCACTTTGGTATTTCTTACTGGTCAAAAAATCTGCTAATTCAAAAGAAATTACAAACTAAGGACTGTGCGAATTCACTATAGGAAATGTTCATCTTTGAGTATGATAGATCTTGTTTAAATTTTAAAAGAGCATTGCAAATCTGTCTATTAGTATAATAGTAATTACTTTCATGTAGTTTAGTTTAGGTGTAACATTATTTGTGTTGATCTGTGGTGGTAGCCCTTGTTATAAACAGGGCTATTAAAATTGTGGTTTTTTCAACTTTTACGTGTTGTATAAAGCATAGCATGTGCTCGTTTAGCTACTCTGATCTGACATATGAGTAATAGTCTTACTCACGTACAATTATTGGAATACACTCTTCATTGGTTAGTTTTTAGAGATGACATGAAAATGTCTATAGGTGTAATATTCCATTTCTTTATTTTAACTTTCCTCAGGCCGTGTGCACTAAGAAACTTAATTTCAGCTAACTGCCGTGAGCTTGATTTCACATTACATCAATTTTAAGAACTGTTGCTGCAGTGACAAATTTTATCCAATCAGCTCATTGTCTTTCTTTCAGTAAAAGCACTGTTGGAAAATAGAAAAGAAAAAAAAAACAAACACAAAACCTCCAAAAAAAACTAAACCCTGATTATTTTTTTTTTTTCTGGTTTATCCTTTGATTAGCTGCTCTGCTGTTCGCTGAGTAGAAGAAGGGTTTGAAACTAAATAAAAATTGAACAACTGAGACTACATAGTAAATATTTACAGGTTTTGATGTATGGATGTTTAAGAGCACATGATTCAGGATGCACTAGAGGAAGGAACTCCAAGAGTATTTAAAGAATGGATGAGCTGTTTTTTTGCATGCTAGTTGGTGTAATGGTTTACGTTAGAGCTCTGTAAACTAATAAAAGCATGAGATGCTGTAGTAACTTAAACACGCAGAGGCACAATGGTCCGCTGAAGAAAAGCTGCGTGGAAATAAGCCCGTTGTGTCTGTGTCAGGAGCATTCCCTTTAAGAATTCTTCTGGGCTTTCCCCCTTTTAAGTTAAAATGTTTGGTAATTGCAAAGCAGCTCTTTGTATTTCTTATGTATTTCCATTACAGTTAAGTACTATTCTACATCACTCGTTGTCTGGTTTGGTACCTGATAAGTGTATGTTTAGTTAGTTTCTTTCATAAGGATCAAAAATAGCCTTTCAACATATGTCCAGCTTATCTATTCTTGTATTTCTTTAACTCATAGTAATGGCAGGATGGTATTTGAAGCATAGTGGGAGATTCTGGTAAATCGTCTCTGGGGTTTGCAGTTTGTAGAAGTGTGCTTTAAAGCCCTGGAACTTCTTAATGACTTTTAGTCATTAACTGTGTACCTCAGTGTTACCTTCTGGTGCCTATCAAAAGTTTTGTTTAGATACAAGATATAAAGTGTTTTTTGGGTTGAACTAAGATGTTTTTAAAATGTCCCACTATGCATTAATTGTTCTTGAATTGTATATACTACCTGTTCATGTTTCGTTGTATTCAGAAAGTTAATTGTGGTGAGAAGAATAGACCTTTTTTCCTGTAGGCCTTAATACAGTATGTGGGTGAACTTTTTATAATAAACGTGGAAATCTTTCTTGAAGGTCTCTTACAGTGTCTTGAAATCTTTTATGTTTCCAGAGATAGTGGCAATAAGACTGTAAGGGGGGGGGAGGAACGTGTGTGTGTGTGTGTGTGTGTGTGTGTGTGTGTGTTAAGACCCAGACACGTACATAATACATTGCTGAGCTTACAATGAAAGCATTTTTCTCAGAAGCGCATCCTGGATTTAAGCATTGAAGCATTCAACAGCTTACAGTAAGGTCGTAAAAGATAAAGAGGAAGGAGGAAAAGAAGTCATGACTGTTAGGAAGGGATTGTTCTACATACCTTTCAGGCACAAGATGAATGGCACTTGAGTTGCCTAGATATTCTGACATCCACTGAATTTATTGTTCAACAAATACCTTGAATTTTTTCACATCCAAAGACCTGTTTATAGCACAGAGATGGATCACACATTTTTTTCTTCTTTTAGTTTGTATTGTCCTTATTCATCACTGACTTTTGTCAGGACTGTGATGTTTGACTTTCTTTTTGTGCACAGGATTGACTAAACTTAAGCCAAGGATAGCTGGATGTGCCAAAGGACAAAATGACTATTACTCAATATGTTGTGTTTGCCATTATTAAACAGTAATCATTGTAAGGGAGGGAAATAGAAATGGTTTGAATAACCCTGTCCTATCACTGTTTGCCATGATCGAAATGAAAGTCAGCTTTTGCCAAGTTACACTGGTTATTTCCCATGTAAATTATAGAGGAGAAACTATCCCCTTGAATATCACTGGGTTATAGCTGTCAGCAAATGCTGATAACGTAAAGGTGATCTTTGAATATTTTGTAATATTTTTGGGTGTTAGTCTTAGTTAATAAAACATTTCCTCTTTACCGCCTGTAAAGGAGCTGGCCATAAAAGTTATTGAATCGTATTTACGGTTCTCTAAGCAAGGTGTGCAAAAGTAATTTTAGTAAATGTTATGAAATAAATTAAAAGGGATAGGTTTTGTGTGGTGTTTGTTTTAAAAGAATTAAATCTGGGTAGAGATTCTGTGTTCAAATGTCAGGAGTTGAGGTCTAAAGTAAACCTGGGCAAGGAGCTAAGTCTACTGTTCAGGTTTACAGTGCCAGATTGCTTTTCAGAAGTAATAAAGTCTTGCTGCTTTAGCTGACACATGACTGACTGATCCTCTCTGGAGCCTTACACCACCGTGAGACAGAAGATCTGATCACACCACTTTTCTTAAATCTCCCAAGTGTTTCTTATTTCATATTTTGTAAGTAGTTGGTTATTCTTAATATCATTTGTTATGTATTCTTAGCCAAAATATAACTTACCTGACCGAGTGATTAAATACAAAATTTAATGTTTGGCATTTCAGGTCAGGAAAGTTGAGGAAAAAATGCAGTGCTGGCGACAGCATGTTTTGCATGCGAATGTGTGTGTTCTGGTATCTGGTATCCAATAACTTTTTATCAGCGTTCTGCAATTGGCATGTCTTAAGCCCTGGTTTGCAACAGGATGGCGATTGCAAGAATAGGGCTGACACACTCACTGAGAGAACATAATTGTTGTTGCTGTATAAACACTTTTGGGAGATAAGATGTGTTTGGAACCTCTGGAATCCAAAAAGCTGGGAGATGTAACCAGAAAGCCTCCAAACCTTGGTCTGAGATTTGGGTTTGTATATCTGGTCTTCTGCTGCAAGGGGAGAGGGTCTGAAATGCATGGCCGAAGTACTTGGAAGCAAGGGGAAATTCTGTTTATTGATGTTTTTTTCAGATTAGTCAGCTGTGTTAAGTTTTATCCTCGCGCTCTGATCCTATCAAATAAGAGTAGAATTTGCCTTTCTTATATACAGTGAAAAGTGTGTATGGGGGGGAGCAAGTTAAATTTACATCTGTGGGTGAAATGGAAATGGGCAGAATAACTTAGAAAAGTACTGTCAGTTGAGAAAGTGTTAGAGAGGCAGCAGCAAAAGGAAGTACAGAGCTCCAGTTTCCAAACTGATTAGAGACAGATTATTAGAAGAGAAGCTGAAGAACGTGCACAATACAAATAACTGGTAAAATCTGTGGCTATTTTCTTCCTGAAATTCTTTAGGTATTGGCTGTCGTATTAATGGATGTTTTGGAAGTGAAGTAAAACCTTGGACTACCTGTAGTGTGATCTGGGGGCATTGTATGTGTTTTTTTCCTCCCTGTGTGGTGATGCCCATTTTCATGACAGTAATGGGCATCACCAAATGTTATGGTGTTGCCTGTCACATCAGATGTGAAAGATTAATCAGTTGGAGTTTGAGATTAGTGCTAACTGCTTCTTACTTTGGTGTCTTTGTGATACCTTTGTGATGCTTGTGTTTCCAGTCTCATTGTCCCATTTATTTTATTAATGCATTGGCCTTTCACTCAGTTGCCTGAGATGGAAAAAGCTTGCTTAGTGCACCAGAAGTTCCCCCATTCTCCCTGCCCCACCCTGTTCTTAGTTTTCTATCTCAAAAGGAGTAGAAATATGTTTCAGTCTATCACTATTTTAGTGCCCGAGGGTGTCAGTACTGTAGCAGTTGCTGTGCTTGTTTCATTGGCTGTTCTCAGCAGTGTGGTCCAACCAATGGAGCGCATCGTTTTGATGGAGCTCTGCACTTTGACTAGTTTTCAACTTTTTCCTCAGAGAAGGTAGCAAATGGCTTTTCAGTCAGGGTGTACTGACAAAGAGCTAATGCGCTCTGCACTTATTTCTGGGATCCATCACCATATCAGTATGGTCGATCAGAGGTAGGAAATGGAAGGGTTGTTAAAAGAAGTTGTGCTGCAGCTGTCCAGGTTGCATGTGTCTCATGGAAGGTGCTCCATCTTCAGCTCTGCTAGTGCTGCACCCCATCTCACAGCTTGTGTTTCGAGGCACGAAATTTGTTCCCACTTAAGTACTTCAGGAGCTTGTGCTGTTATGTAAGTTAATATCGAAATGGAAAAAGAGCTTAATTTCTAGACTCTCCATTGTCTTCTCTTGATTGAGGCAAAATAACAGGGACCCATTCTCAAGGGGAGGAGGGGGGGGCGAAGAGAGAAAGGAAAGAATGAGACTGATAAAGGCCAAGTAGAGCTCCTGTGAAGCCCCAATGTTACAGGAACAAGAGAAACCTCAGGTGACATCCCGAGAGAAGACCTAAAAGAAAATAGTGCTACGAAAGCCAATTGCACTCAATTTTAGAAGAGAGGGCAGTAAGAGCTTGTCAGATGAGGATGGAAATGAATCTAAGTTTTGTTGGGGAACAGATTTTTGGTGATGGTAGTTTTTCTGGGGAAGACGAACCAAGGAAACAGAGCAGTGAAATTATACATTTGGAGACAATTTTACTGAAAAGAAGGATAGAGAGAATTAAGAAAGATGGAGCTGTAGTTGAAGGGAGCCTTTTTTTTTCAGATGGGCAAACTGAGTGTATTCTCTTGGGAAAGAGCGAGGAGGACAAAGATGGGTGACGTAGCAAGTAAAGGCAGATGAGGAGACAGTCTGGAAAACACAACACTGTTAAGAAATGACTGATAGAAGGGAATGTTGTGATAAGGAAAGGAAAAATGAAGACAGGAGAAATAAGGAGAAAGCTGCACATTAATTTTTTCTCTGAAATTCTCTTATTTTTATTTCTTAGGAAGGCTGTTTGGAAGTCTGACATATTAAAAAAAATAGAGGAGCTATTAAAGTATGTATTAATATAAACTATGCATTGAAAGTTATTTTAGGATCTCCATGTTTATTTTGGTGGAATATTGTGTGATGTACCTTTGAGTTAAGTGAGCATTTCTTTTGTGAGTGGAAGAGCTTACTTAGTGCTGTAGGTCGAGTGCGGGTATAAAACATTAATCTAAAGCTGCCAGGAAGCATGGGGAGGAGAGCCTAGAGTTATGTGGAAAAGAACTGGGTCTGCTTGTAACCAAGGGAGAGGAGAGAGGAATGTAATACTTCCATGTGGATCCATTAAGCAATTATAGGAAGCTTGATTTCGACAGCTCTTCACAAAGGACTTTTATGCAATCCAGATTAATTGCTCTAAATGCTGTGTTGCTGAATATACAAGAGAATACCTGAGAATGAGAATGTTGGTACCTAAAAATGGCATCCAACAGTCTGACAGTTTATCAGCATTCTTTGGATAAACATAGTTAATGTTTGCTAGGACACAACCCCCTTTTCATTGTGTGTGATCAATACCTTGTCTAAATTCAATGTATGTGTAGACACATGTAAGCACATGCATGCATACATCTATATAACAATTATTAAATGCAGAGACGTTTTACTATGCTATAATCAGATGCCTTATTCTCTTCTAGTGTGCATATGCTGTGTACATATATCTCGTTGTACTTTGCTTTACAGTTTAGGCTTGTGACTTTATTTAAAAGTTTTGTGAGACTTGGTGTTCAGAAGAAATTGTATAAGCAGATGAAAACCTGTAGTTTTTCACACAGAGATTAATTAGGGGTGTTGAGGTTTGGGCCAGACTGGCCACTGGGATGAAGGACAGACGCTCTCCCCCACCTCTCTCTCCAAGGAGGAGGGAGAGAAAGAGACTTATGAGTTTAGAAGAAACTAAACTACTTCAATGAAAATATTAACAAAATTATAAAAAGAAAATAATGAAATATACACAATATATACAAAACCAGTATCAGGCTCCCAGAATGGCAATCACGTCACCAGCAGGCACTGGAAAAGTCCCAGACTGGACTCAGTGACAGACAGGAACTGGATTCCAGATTTGGATTCAGGAATGCAGGGATCAGCATCAAAGGTGGATGAACAGAGTCCTCCTTGGACGCCGGCCATTGAAGAAAGAGGGCTGAGCCTTTGATCCCTCAGCTTTTATACTGAGCATGAGGCAGATGGGATGGAATACCCTGTGGGTTGGTTTTGGGTCACCTGTCCTGTCCGCTCCCCCCTGCAGGTGGGACCCCTCTACGCTTTTCTGCTTCCGACCCTTTGACGGGGCAAATAACTAAGTTAGCTTCCATTGGCTGTTATGGCAGTAAGTATAAGCAAGAGCCTCTCTGCATACCATTTCTTGGCATAAATTCTGGGAAATCAGGTCTTATCATTCTGAGAATGAACAGTGTCTCCGCAATATGCTGTTAATTTCAGAGAGCTTCAGAGAGTTCAGTTAGTTAGAAGAGGCTTAGCTGCAAAGTAAAATTACTGAACAGAAAATGGATTCTGTTTTACCTCGAAGCAGGACAAGGGGTAATTTTTGTAGCTCTTCTTTAGAATTGCGGAGATAAATATTTTTGCATATGTATTTAAGTGTGAGCATGACGTAAATGTGACGTACTCTCTGGTGATCTTTGCTAATTTAAATTTACATGGATTTTCAAGTAGGAAACAGTAGAGAATTTTTTGCAGAGACGCTGGTGCTGCCTTCAGTATCTGCTGTGGTGAAGCAATGTACTCTTGGCTTTTGCCTGGGATTTGCTTGTGGTTGTTAAAGTTGTGTTTTAATGTTGGGAATTTCCTGTTGCCTGTGGTGAGTGTAACAGATGATCTGCAAACCTGTGTGACCTGAATGTGATGATAATTGTGACTGCAGAAACCTCAATCTGGTGAGGAGGGAATCACCATTTCAATTGCAATCCCTAATTTACTCCCACTTAAGAAATGCCTTAGTCATCTTTTATAAAATATCCTGTAAGTGAGGAGCGCCATGTAGAACATAATGCAGCATGCTGTGATACAGATATAACTGGATCCACTGGTGGGACAGTGCCCCCAGCCCCCTGTTGGAAAGAAGGGCAGCTTAAATATAGGTTTTGGCTTTCCTGTAATTGACAGTGACACATTCTTTAATAACTTACAATGGCTTACAATAATGAACGATGAACCTTGAGAGCAGAGATTGTAAAACATGTTTGTTTTGGGATTGAAGTTTTATCTTCAGAAGGTTACTAGTAAGGACGTCCTTCTTTCTTATCTGCTTATTGTAGATAAAAATTGTAATTTTATGAGGTGAAAGGTTAGTATTCATCTATACAATCTTCTTCTGCCATTTATTAACCCATCTGTTAGACAATGATTTTATAGGAACATTAAGATATTTGTCTCAAATTAAAGGAGCTATGTTATAAAACATAAGCTGTTTCAAGAAGAGTAATTGCTTTGGTTCTTCGCAGCTATATTTTGAACAACTTAAAAGTTGGTGCTTTATCCTGAAAAAGCTCGAAGGATGTGAGTATGAATGGTTCTCGGTCATTCTGTCTTTTAAGAGACAATATTCATTCTGGTAGTGTGCATTTCTGCTGCCTTCTTTCTGTGGACAAAAATGATAAATTTATGCACAGTACCAGAGACTGTAAGCATTACTCATTTTGGTAGCCAAAATTGCTGAAATAGCTTACAAATTACACCTATAGAAGAAACAAAGAATGTATGCTCAGTATCTTCAACACTTAAAAAATGAAAATGGATTTGTTTCAGAATGGAGAGATGCTTTTCTCTTGCATCATTCCTTTGACTTTACTTTTTAGTTTGTTTGCTCAAAGGCTGCTCGATGTAGCAGATGTCTTTGCATATTGATCATTAGAGGGAAGGTAGAAGAGAAAAGGACTAATAAGATTTTAGTAGGTATATTCAAGGTAAGGGTTTTAAGGGGGACAGAGGAGATTCTTTGCCCCCAAGTCTCTGTCTTGTTGATTTTTAGCTTCCTGTGATGTGCCTTACTTGACTTGTCAGTAACTTGTCTTATCCACTCTGATCCAGTTTTATTTGTTCAGCTCCTTAAGAGCATCTAGCTCTTTCATACTTCTCCCTGCAAACTGAGTATATAAGGTGAATAGCTATAGCTTTCTGCTCCAAATAAATGGAAGAAACTACAAAGACTCTGTATTTAATTCTTGTCTTATTAATGATATAATGCCTGAAAGCTCTAAAAATACCCTAGAAAAATATATCTGGAAAATCCTTTCTGAGTTAATATAACATATTGGCCTTGGCCAGTGGTGGGGTAAACTAGATCTGTATCATTCCTGACTGATGTTTATCTTACTGATTTCACAGACAGATTCCACAGCCATTACTTCTGGTGCTTCGTCATCTTTACTATGCATTTCTGATGTAGAAGTACTTTGAAGAAGAAATATTTCACTGTCACAATCTCAAATGCAAGTTTCTGCTTTAACTGGGAAATTAGGAAATTAATCTGACTTGTCTGGTTTCATTAAGCTAGGCATGTGATAGTACAAACAAGTAATAGTGACAGTTTAAATAGTTTCGGTGTTACTGGTCTAGTGTTTTCAGAAGCAGGAAGATAATTTTCGGAGACTCTTGTTGAAACAGAATCTGAGTATCTGGAGTTCTGGTGTATCTTCAGCCCTTTTCAATGTCTTTCTCTTTGTAGTCTCTCTGAAGGCAAAAGCACCAAAATTTGGTCCCAAGTGTACACCCTAGAAATGACATATATGAGAATGTCAGTTAATGTACTATGAAAGATTCAGTTAGTGATTCTATTTTCCTGGGTGCGGGTCTTTTTTTTTTTTTTTAGTGTTTTCTGGTGGTTTTTTTGGTGTTTTTTTTTTTTTTAACTCTACACAACCATCTTAAATTTAAAGCGGGGAAAAAAAGTTGTGGATACCATTGTATGTCTATGGAGATGTATTCTAATTTTTTTAAAGAGAGATATTAGTTTATGCAGATAGAAGCACAAGTTGCTTTAAGCTCTTTCTTCTTCAGGTTCTCATATTTTCAGTGCACCGTGCTTTGGAGAACCACCTTGTTCTCTTGCTTTTTCATTCACACATGTGAATTTGGTAGGCTTCACTGTCACTTTGCCAACCGTGAGCAATTTATTTCTTTCGATTGTGGTAGGAACAGAAAAAAGAAGTCGAACAAGTTATTAGGTGTGGCTTGGGGTTGTTCTTCTATCCTAACCCTATGTGGGAATTATACTACTTATGCTAAAGTAAAGGTGTTGCCTGTCAAACTGATTTGTGCAAAACTACTACGGAGCAATGAATTACTGTGGGCATGGTTACCAGAATTTAGCATGCATTCTGTTGCTTCACTGTGACAAAAGCCATTTGATACTTGATTTCTTTGCTGTAATGTGCTTCTAGAGAACTTGCTTGTGCTGCCTTCTCCATGCAATTGGTCCACCCGTAAATTATGGTCCTATGATTATCCTTCATACATATATATATATGGCTTTCTTGGGTCTGTAGTCATTACTGATAAACAAACGGTCATCACAGAAAAGGCAGGAATTGCCGCTCTCTTAAACTTATGGTTCATTAAACCAAAGCGCAGAAAAGCTTTGAGGTACAAAAGACAAGCAAGAAAGTATCAAAAAGAGCATACAAGGTAGTTTAGGAATCATTTAGGTTTCAGTCAGCTCCATAATCCAGGGCAGCATGATCCTTTAGGCCTGGATCCTCATATGGAAACAAATGGGAATTAATACAAGAGGTTTTGGGTTTTGGGTTTAAAAAACCTTCATTATTATGGCTGTTCAGATGTTAGCATTTGGCAACCAAGTCTCTGTGAGCTCACTCTACAAGTGCAGAGGGTAGGACAAGATCGTTTGAGGTATATTTTGTTGTCCCTTGAAAAAGTCGCTACTTCTCCATGGACTTCAGCTGTTTTGACTGGTTATGGATGACACTTGTAGCTAAAAATGGTTGCTGGAGTATCTTTCATGGCTCAAAACTTGTCTGTGTTGATAGATTATATTATGTTTTTACTAGGCTCTAGTGGAAGGGGATAGCAAGCCTTTCTGAGTTAGGTAGTCCAGGTGACCTACACAAATAGTACTCCCATCATCCCAGAAATGATTCATAGGCAGGAATTATCCTAAACAAGCAGGTGTTAGGGGCTGGTAGTCTGGCAAAATACATCTAGCAAGTATTAATATTTGTAAAATACATATATGAAAAAATTCAAATCGCACTTTCTAAAGAGAAAAGGGCTATATGCAATCCAAACTATGGTGAATGTCTGGAAGAAATAAAGTCAACACTGAACATTAGCCCTTCTACTTAATATCAGTGAAACCCAATTATTTTGGGGGTCAACAATTCCACAAAATCACAGAACGGTCAAGGTTGGAAGGCACCTCTTAGATTTATCTGGTCCAACCCTCCTGCTCAACCAGTGCCACCTAGAGCCAGTTGCCTAGGACTGTGTCCAGACAGCTTCTAACTATCTCCAAGGATGGAGACTTCACAACCTCCCTGGTTGTGCTCACTCACCCTCACAGTAAAAAAAGCATTTCATGATGTTCACAGGGAACCTCCTGTGTTTCAGTTTGTGCCCATTGCGACCTGTCCTGTCACTGGGCACCACTGAAGAGAGCCTGGCTCTGTTCTCTTCGTACCCTCCCTTCAGGCCCCCCAGGGCCTTCTCTCTTCCAGACTGAGCACTCTCAGCTCCCTCAGCCTTTCCTCATATAAGGGATGTTCCATGCACTTCTTCATCTTTGGATGTCTCTTCATTGGACTCTTTCCAGTACATCCATGTCTCTTTGGTACTTAGGAGCATGGAACTGGACCCAGCTCTCCAGGTGTCACCTCACCAGTGCCAAGTAGAGGGGAAGGATCTCCTCCCTTAACCAAGTGGCAACTCCTTGTCTTATTCAGCCGAGGGTACCATTGGCCTTCTTTGCTACAGGGGCACATTGCTTGCTCATGTTCAACTTGGTGTTCACCAAGACCCCCAGGTCCTTTTCTGCCAAGCTGCTTTCCGGCTAGGTGGCCCCCAGCATATGGTGGTCCTCAGGCATGTGTTCCTTGCTTCAGACTTTCCTCTCGGTCTCTGGGTCCTCGGATTTCAGAATGTCCATCTTAATAGAAAAAACAGGTGATGAAGGCAATCAGTACCTCAGTCTTTTCCATGTCCTGTGTCACCAGCAGGACATTTTCCCTAGTCTTCCTTTTGCTACTTACATACTTGTAGAAGTCCTTCTTGTTGCCCTTGACATTCCTTGCCAGATTCAGTTCAGCTTAGTGGATGTTGTGCAAGTCAAGACTGAGAGCAAGGAAATGTTTTGACGTCATACCTTCTGTGTCTTTAGACATAAGCTGTTTGTACAGATGGCTGTCATCATCTGTGTTTGTCCAGCACCAACATGTTGCGATTAATGCAAAAAATACAGAGGATAAAATAAGACTATATACAGAATTTGCAGATAGAACTATTGCTATTTCACCTTGAAGTACATTTTGGAGAGAATATGTCAGAGTAGTTTCCTACACAAATAGTTCTAGTTTCAGTATTAGTATAGGCAGATGCTGATGCAATGAATATCTGCACAGTACTGTTCGACATTACCTGTCCATTGCTTTGCGTTGCTTTTTCTTTTTTATAAAATTTTTGCCTTGGTAGTAATTAATCTGTATTTTTAAAATATCTGTTAAACTGTATATATTAAACTGCCCTCCACTTGTATTAGAACATATTTTGTTCTAACTTTCCAGAGTTAAGGTGTGTTGGCGTTATTCCACACTCTGAACGTGGTGCACAGAGTAGGAGGTTTTGCCTGGTTTTGGTGTTTTCTTCATTCCTGTCGTAATTTAGGACAACTGAGTGTCTATGGCTACTGAATTCTGCTGTTTTTCAAGCAGGCTGAGTTTGAACACTTTTGGAGGAAGTGGCAGAGGGTGATAGCTTCAGTTATGTGAGTTTTATTATGGAGGAGCAGAAAAGATAAGGGAGAGGAAAGGAAGCAAGGTACCTGTCAGCACTTTGGCTGGTGATTGCTGGAATTACAAAGTGGTTTTGAAGAGGATCTTTGTCTGGAGCAAGCAAATGCATGGATATGGATTTGGCTTTTTGCATAGGTGCTTCAAATTGTTTTGTTTGGTGTTCTGAAAACAAGCAATTTAAGATAATATTTCTCTGATATGGATTGGATAAAGTTGTTCTAGAAAGCAATATGTAGGATGCAACATAAACCTATGAATTCTGTCTTCTGATTTCAGTATGTTTGGCTTGTTTTTTTGCATTTCTTCATAATTCTATGAAGTTCCTTTTTTGTTTGTTTGTTTTAAATTGAATACGGAAAACATTCCCTGGTTGGGAAATGAAGAATTTTATTTGCCTGTACAGTATTCATGCAGATATTAGAAATACCAATCTTGTGATATTTTGCTCTCCCTCTTCAAAAAAGAACGTTTTATTCAATAGCCAATTTGACCTTGGGAAATCTGGAAAACTTCTTTTCTGTGGTAGAAAGGACTGAGGGGTTTTTTTCAATCTTGTTACTTAACAATCCCATACGATGTTTAAATTTTACTTCAGATGAAATATCTATTTCAATTACTTTATTATACTCATTCACCTATTTCATGTCACTTTTCTCAACCAGAGGAATTTTGAATTTATTATATTAATATTCATAGATCTAGAAGGAAACTGAACACTGATCTTTCCATTGGTTTTAAGTATGTGGAGAGTTGGTCAAATTATTTTTTCATCAAAAATCTCAGTAAAAATAAAACCATACTCATTGTTAACACTTCTCTAAAAAGGTTTTGTGGGTTTGCTATGTTTTGAAATAATGAAAATAACGTTTTGGTAAGGTCAGCATATCTTGATTTAGAAATGCTGCTGCAGTCCCTCACAGTAGAATTCCTTTCCAACACTTCTTAGAATCATAGAATAGTTTATGTACTGCCAAGTCTACCAGTAAACGATGTCCCGAAGCACTACATCTACCTATCTTTTAAATACCTCCAGGGATGGTGACTCAACCACTTCCCTGGGCAGCCTGTTCCAATGCTTGACAATCCTTTCCATGAAAAATTTTTTTCTAATATCCAATATAAACTGCCCTGGTGCGACTTGAGACCATTTCCTCTTGTCCTGTCGCCTGTTACTTGGGAGAAGAGACTGACCTCCACCTTGCTACAGCCTCCTATCAAGTAGTTGTAGAGAGCGATAAGGTCTACCCTCAGCCTCCTTTTCTCCAGGCTAAACAACCCCAGGTCCCTCAGCCATTCCTCATAAGACTTGTGATCCAGACCTCTCACCAGCTTCGTTGACCTTCTCTGGACACACTCCAACACCTCAATGTCTTTCTTGTAGTGAGGGGCCCAAAACTGAACACAGTACTCAAGGTGGGGCCTCACCAGTGCCGAGTACAGGGGGATGATCACTTCCCTAGTCCTGCTTATCATACTATTCCTGATACAAGCTAGGATGCTATTGGTCTTCTTGGCCACCTGGGCACATCGCTGGCTCATAGTTAGCTGGCTGTCAAACCAACACCCCCAGGTCCTTTTCCACCAGGCAGCTTTCCAGACACTCTTCCCCAACACTGTAGTGCTGCATGGGGAAGTTTTGACCCAAGTGCAGGACCTGGCACTTGGCCTCATTGAACCTCCTCCCATTGGCCTCGGCCCATCGGTCCAGCCTGTACAGATCCCTCTGCAGACCCTTCCTACCCTCAAGCAGATCGACACTCCCACCTAACTTGGTGTCATCTGCAAACTTAGTGAGGGTGCACTTGATCCCCTCATCCAGATCTCTGATATAGGTATTAAACAGAACTGTCCCCAGTACTGAGCCCTGGGGAACACTGCTTGTGACTGACCACCAACTGGATTTAACTCCATTCACCACAACTCTTTGTGCCCAGCCACCTAGCCAATTTTTTACCCAGTGAAGGGTACACCTGTGCAGGCCATGAGCCGCCGTTTTTTCTGTGAGAATGTTGAGGGAAATCGTGTCAAAGGCTTTACTGAAGTCTAGGTAGACAACATCTATAGCCTTTCCCCTGTCCGCTAAGAGAGTCAGCTTGACATAGAAGGAGATCAGGTTAGTCAAGTAAGACCTTCCTTTTATAAACCTATGCTGACTACGCCTTGATATGACTTCAAGGAATAATGGTTGTGATTACTACGTGTGTTCAAATGTATCAGTAATTTGGCTGGAAATATATATGGTTTGAGACAGAGCATTATTTGTGGTTTGTTTTTTTTTTTTTAAATAAATATCCCCGCATGTTAGGAAATTCCCAAGGGTTACTGAAAGTCAAAAAAGGACTGACCTCTGCTCTAGCTTTAGAAAAGTAGAGCGGTGTCATGCCACATGTGTACTTCTGCATTTTCTAGTAGCTACCCATGTTCAGAAGGAGTGCTTCTGTCCTATTGTAAAGTATTTTCTTAAAGGTTTGGTCTATCACAAAAATAAATGAAGTGTTAACTATTTCATATTGATTCTTAGCTTGTCTCGTACTGCTCTTGTCCCAATTTTAGCCTTTAAACATCATGATTTACAGTGCTATCAAGGTTTTTGTTTACCATGGTTAAAAGTCATGCCTTTGCATGCAGTGTTGTTATTATTTTTGAATCTCAATCATTTAAGAACTTTCACCCTTAAACAACTGTTTTGGTTTATTGATGATCTTGTGTTTACAGACTATGTAAGGATGTTTTTTCTTCAACTTCTTCAGTCAGTCAAGAGCAGGATGGGTTTTTGTAAGACTGTAAATAGTCCCAGATGATAAAATACTATTGCTGCAAAGCCAAAGCAGCTGTAACTCTTCTGTGTGTGGTGCTTCATCCAGATGTTTTCTAGGCATGAGCCTAGAAACATTTGGCATAAGTAACTTAAGAGAAGTAAGTACAGATAATTGGAAGGATGTGAGGGTTTTTTTCTGATGTTCTTAACTAACACAGGAATCTCGAGGATCACTGAGTCTGGTCTCTAGCTTCCCCTGCATCAGATAACTGGATCATACAGGTCCTTTCAAAAGTTTATTATTCTTGTTCTTAATTATGTGTTTTCCTGCAGCATGTATGTTGTTTGTGGAGATCAAATATGATTATCAATTCCTGTCATGTTTAAATTGTGTAGCTCACTTAAAGCTCACTTACAGTTCTTGCTTCCATGTAAGGAAACAGTTTTAGGGTTGGGGTCTTTATTTCCTTTTTTTCTTCTTCTTCCTTTTTTTTGGCCCCTGAGATTGAGTAGTGGAGCTAGCTCATTTAAAACTAATAAAATTCTGTGAAGGATTACCCTTTGGGACCCTTGGTAGGCATGTTTTCTGGGAGGTTGCTCACCAGAGAGTGTGAACTGAGATGAATCTTGGGAGTATAGTCTTCCCCATGTTGAGTGGACCTTAAATACGAATTTGGGCGTGAGAGGAGGTGTGTATGTCAGGGTTCCCTGGGCGTGACTCTGAGACAGTGGAAGAATCTGTGAGCTGACAAGCTCTACTGGTAAGGGTACTAGTGAGAAGTTAGCCTTAACTCCTTTGGTTTTCAATCTCAGGAGATGTATTACTGAGGGGGGGGAAAAAAAAAAACAAAGCACTAGGGTGTTAGCTGACTTGGCAGAATTGAGATTCCAAAGTTTTCACCCAAGTGTTTGATTTGCTGTGCTGGAAATTCTCCTGGGCCCTGTCAGCAGCAAAGGCTGCCTCACAGCAGTACTGAAGCATTCAAATGGAAGTAATTATGTTTTCATGATTTCTGAATTAGTTCAGCAAAATTATCTGTAACTTTCACAAGGGAAATGCTTTTTATTACATCAACAAAATTTTTATATGTTAGGTAAAAATTTGTTTAGCTGTCCCTTTCTTTCAGCTGGCTTCCATTAAGTATTTCTTTTGTAATATACTATTTTCATATTTATATCAAGTTTTTCTTGGTAATTAAAAACTTTGCTTTAGTATTTTAAAATGCCTTTAACACTGCAAAAACATTAGATAGAATTATGAGCTTGTTGGTGAATAGGATTCTTTAGTGTTTTATCTTATGTATATTGCTGTGCATGGCTTTTCATCTGCAGAAAGTTATTTTACTATAAAACAGACTTGCTCCTATATGCTATTTAACCTTAACCAATTCTAGTATAAGTACTAGGTTCAAGTATATCTGGAGTCGCCCTACTGTGTTTTTACAAAAATTTAAATGAATTAATGAAGGAGATGTGTATGAAGTACAAAAATAAATAATTTAAAATGTTTTGGGTTTATATTCTTATGAAAGACTTTAAGGCTTTCTGTCTGGTGAGGGTTTTATAACTCATATCTGCTGAGGTTAATATAACTCCACTGCTTCTTTTGGTTCTAAGTACTTTATTCTTCATTTGTTTTATTCACAAGTTGAATAGAAATGATGTGGGAGGTGCCAAAAATAGATCAAAATGCACACCATCAGGATTATGCATACTAGAACAGTGAGCAAAGAGCACCAAGTTTCCAGTAATTCTGTACTCTAGTTGAAATTTTTTGTTTGTTTGGATTGGTTTTGTGGGGGGTTGTTGCTTTGGGTTTTGTTTTTTTTTTGGTACTGTGATTTATCACAGACATGATACCTTCTGTTTGCTTACAGCTCTCTATTACAACTTTCCACCAAGCATTGGAATAGATCTATTTACAAGTTTGATTTCAGTTAATTAAACTAGTAGAAGCCCTCCTATAGCTGAATAAAAGTGTGTTGCAAGTTGAATGTGCTATGGAAAATACAAGATCTAACTTTTTTTCCTCTTTCTTTTATTTTTCTTTCTTTCTTTTTATTTCCATCTCAAATTCCTTTCCAGCACTCTCTAATGATGTGTATTAGAGCCTAGCAGGAAAAAAACACTACATTTCTGTTGTAACTAAATGTTTTAATACTAACTTTTTTCTAATTGATGTATGAATGTTTGCTTTATATGTATGATGGTCTGAGAGGACTGCTGTCAAAATTGTGGGAGATTCTCGCCTCCTTCAGTATCGCAAGTAGTCAGAACTAGTCAAGTGGACAAAGGATACAGAAGTTCTCAAACCATACTGAAAATACCTGGCTTGGTGATGGTGGTGTATAACCTACAAGAACTCAACTTTTATAAAACTTAGGGATAATTATGTTCTGAGGGTAGGCTTTGGGCTACAGAGTTGTTCTCCCTCTTTCCTGACTGCAGTTTGTACTGAATTGACTAGGTATGCTTTGGGAATGCTTATTTTGATCAGTGCCTCAAATGAGGTAATAACGAGGATACCTAAATTTTTGGAACCTGACCAGAGTTAAAAAATTGGTGAGGCCAGTTCTTAAGATGTATATTTTGTATATTAATGCAAGTGCAGGCTTAGTCTTCGTGGTGATTGCAGGATGCAATGATAGGGCTGTGTAGGAATGTGAAGGTTCAAGTAATTCTTAAGCATTAAACTTCGGCAGCTAAGCACCTTTAGGAGGTCTCTGCTGAAATAATTGCAACGTTTTCCATTGCATTCAAATACTACTGAGTATTTAAATTGCTCACAAACATTTATTTCTGGAATAATATTAGGTGAAAAGGTGATTGTCATGATCTTCATTTTTAAGCTGGGATGCGAAAATGAAGTATGTGCCATTTTGCAGTGCCTGAAACAAAACAACTAGATTTTTTTTCCCTCTTTTTTTTTTCTTTTTTTTTTTTTTTTCCCCTTGTATGTTTCATGTCATATGCTTAATTTTCAACCTTGGAGACTTCTAGAGGGGTCAGCAAGTGTATAGATAAGGGAGAACTGATTGATACAGGCTAGTTAATTTCCAAAAGGCTTTGGACTGTGTCCCTCTAGAAAAGCTTGTAATGAAGCTAAATTGCCATTCTATGAGAAGAAGGATACTTCCATAGATATATAATTGTTTAAGAGGAAAAAGACAAGGTAGGAATTAATTGTTAGTATGCCCAGAAGTAGTCACCAAGGCATCCTCTAGAGGTCTGTGCCATTCAGCGTCTTCATAAGGGACCAGAGTAGGGGCCAGAGAACCATGCAAAGACAAAAGTTTGCAAATGAAAGCTACTTTAGAATAGCAAGGACAATATATGATTGTGAGGACCTGTAGAGGCACCATCACAATATTGCCAACTGTGAGTGATAGGGCAATAAAATGGCAGGCACATTTTAGTGTGGATAAAGAGATATAAAATAATGCACACTGCATAAAATCCTAATTTCACACACAGAACAATGGACTCGGAGCTTGCCATTGGCACTCTGCAGTGAGATCATGGGGTTCATAAAATGTCAGTTTATAGTCCACTGATGGTCAAAAAAAGCAAATCAAGTGTTAAGAATGGCTAAAGAAGTTCAATATAAATCAGAAAATTATATTATGTTGGTGTATAAATTATGACTCACCCACATCTTGATTGCTGTGTGCCAGCTCTGCTCTTGTTATCTTCAAAGAATATAGTGCAGTTAGAAGGAGCTTTAGAGAAAGATGAGAAGGATAATCAAAGAAAAAGGAATGGTTTCTATATGAGTTTGACTGAATCTGGGACTCTTCAAATTTGAGACAAAATTACTTGGGGACATATAGCAGAGGTCTACAAAGTTGTGAATAATATACCAGGATGATTTGAATCAATTTGTCACTGATTTTGGTCATTAAGAAAGCCAGGTATAAAACAAACAAATGGAAATGGCTCTTGATGCTGTCAGTAGTAAACCCACCCATTTCCCCAAATGATACTGTGTTCGCTAAAAGCTTGCATGGTTTTAGGGGGAAAATGGACCAATATATGGACAAGAGGTGCATTAGGGATGGCTAACTATGTAGAGGCGTGTTCAGTTCAGGGAGTTCTTACACTGTATCTTCATTTGCATCTGAATGAAGGCACTTCATAAACAAGGACATGCCATTTTATTTGGCAAAGTAACTAACTAGTTGAGTATCACCTTGGAACTGTGTAGAAAATTTAGGGATCAAATCTAATTCCCTTGAGTAGCATTTGAATTACCTGAACTATTCAGCATTTTCCATTCTCATTCATTGTGGTGACGCTGGTGCTGGTACAAAGGAGACAGGATAGCTGTCTGCAGCCCTGCTCTCTGCTAGCCTGATTCATCCCTTGAAAACAGTCTCTCCTCTCCTTTAAAGGAAGCTAGCATCTCTCAGAAGTTTGCTAGATGAGGATGCAATTAAATTGTAATACGTGGAAGGACATTCATAGTTGCACAGGCAACCAATGTTTTCAGGCTAGAGTGATAATCTGAATTATTTTTCAGCTAAAATGAAAGTGTTTAAGCCATTCTTTCTAGGACTGTAAACAGTGCAGACTATGTGCAGGATTCACTCCCAAAGCACTGGTGTCTGATTAGGATAAAGCTTCTCTGGTGAAAGGAATACCTCAACAGTCTGTTTTTTAGTGTGTGCATATGTGAGGAAAAGAACTACCTCAGGTTCTGATGTGACTTGTCAGCATTTTAAATTGCTGTTTTCACCTGTATATGCAATTCCCTTTTTCCATTTCCCATTTTAAATGGAAACAGATGTTATCAAATTAAAGCCTGATAAGAATTTTATAACTGAGCTGCACTTTCTACTACATAGTGTCTATAGTTATGAACGTTTTATAGCTGTATTTATGCCAATTATTAATGTAAATAAAAAATAATTTAGCACCATATATATGAAATCTCTTAATATCTCTGGTTTTTTAATCACTTTATTTTTCCTTTACTTGCTTCATAAACATTATTCCCTATAACAATTTGTAGGCTTCTTGCATTTCTGTATGTTGCTTTTGTTTCATTGTGTTGGTTTTTTTTCTCTTCTCGTGGATCTCCATGTCTTAATTTAACCCTTTCCTGTGAACTTTTTTTTTTTATAACTTCCTACTCTTGAAGGGCAGGGATTAATTAAATTAATCTGGAAAAGGTAGAAAAAAACAAGTGAATTAATTCCCTGCTTAGTTCCAAGAAGGGTAACTTTCTCCCCTCTGCCCCAAGTGTAGGAAGGGTATCAACATATAGGGGAAGGATACACGTACATGAGGCCAACCTTCCCTGGGAACTGGATCTAAGTTACTTCCAAATGAATGAATAACATCATAGTTCAGAGCGAGGTGTCATTTTAGTCCAGTTCTTAACACTGATACTCAAATTTCTTACCTGGACTTTGAGAAACAAAGTGCTTTCAGAGCTCATGTATGTGATAGAACTGTACTGTGTTGTGAAGTAATTGGTCTGTCAGAAAGGGCTTTAAATGTAATATTATTTTTTTACCGAGTTTTCTGTCTTCCATACCATACAACCATTTAAAAAGAGAGGATTCATCCAAATTATTAAAGAACTGAAGATGTTCATGTTAATAATGTTCTTTACTGGGAACAAGTGCCAGCTTTCTAAAGATGCCTGAGGAGCTGATGGACACTGTCAAATAGTGCTCTGGTCAGAGAGGTCATTGAACAACGGAACAAAGTAGGATCCCCAGACACTAAATTCCTCTTGGTCAAGCTGTTGTTTGCCAAGCTGGAGGAGGAGGCAGAGAATGAAGTGGTTTCTGCAGCTTGATTGTATTGGAGTGCAAATAAAATTAA
>NW_009647401.1:1836542-1867979 GCF_000708025.1 Charadrius vociferus | reverse complement strand
GGGGGGGGGGAGGTGGAGAGAAGGGCAGCCAGAACCTCAGCAAGAACTTCTGTAGGAGCTGGAAGAGGGATTGTAGCCTGGTGCTGCCAAAGTATACATGCCCAAAAAGGCTTCTTCTTTCTGCAGTCAAAGCACAAGTTGGCGGCCCCTGTGAACCACATCATGTACATGCCCATATCCACCTTCCTTGGAAGTTTTCCTTCTTTTTCTCCCGTTTGAGGTTGTGGAATTAGTTCTTGAGTATAAACAGGCCACTTGGGGTCCCTGCCTCCTTTGGTGAGAAGATGAATTGCACTTTGCGTAAGGGTGAGGAAACGGAGCAAGTGGAGCACAGGCACACAGACGTGTTCCTGGTGCAGCGCTTAGAGCCAAGTTGCGTAAGTGCCGGGTGTGTTGCCGAAGAGTGCAGTGGTCATTACTTCCTAGCAAGGTGTCGTGCAGATCATGCAGTAAGAAGACCTGAGAAAGGTGCTTGATGGAGACAGCATTCTCCTGCTCCCCTGCAGGGTACATTGGGTTGTTATTCCATTGCCTTTGATGCTCCCTTACATTGTCCCCTTGAAGGAGACGTAAACTACTTGAAAAGGTTATGTATAGAGCAGCTTGACTTCCTGTAAGCCTGTCTTGGATAGAAGACCCCAACAGATACTTATTTTGGGCAGTCACAACTGCAAGTTTATATTGTATCACTTGACCCAATCTTTACTAGTGCACTTTCTTGTTCCCTATCTTCCTTTTAGTTTAGATGTTCATGCTTCATCCTTTATTTTTTTTCCTTCTAATTATTTTCCTTTTACTTTCACTGTATTCTACTTTTTTTTCTTTGTTGTTTTTGTCCATACAAGGAAGCATGAGTCTGGACAATAAATTTGTTCTGGTCAGTTGGCATTGTTTTGCTGCATCTGTGCTCTGGAGCAGTCCAAGAGCAATTCTTTGTTGTTACTGCCCATTTGGGGCAGGGCAAGAAGTTGGGTGTGAAGACAATCTTTTCTTTTCCTTCACACACAGCAATTTCCCCATTGCCTTGCAAGAATGAAAAATGAAGTTAATGACTACTACATAAATCTCAGGCTACAGCTGTTCTTTTCATTACCACTGGGG
Source organism: Charadrius vociferus (assembly GCF_000708025.1). NCBI lineage: Eukaryota > Metazoa > Chordata > Aves > Charadriiformes > Charadriidae > Charadrius > Charadrius vociferus. The sequence goes on along the minus strand of NW_009647401.1, from coordinate 1,866,878 downwards.
AGTGCTGCACTATTTCTGTGCTGCTGCATGTTTTTCTGTGCAATTACACTGCAGAAGGTTACAGGAGTCTGTGGACTGTACTGTGACCCCTGACAAGAGTGTAATATTTATTTTTTAAATTGGTTGATCAGTTGTGTGCTGTGCTGTTGAACTTGTCTGAAAGTAATGGCATTTTTTCCAGAATTGAATTTTGTTTATACATTTAGTGGAGCAAAAGCAGTATGCTGTTAATTGAGGTAATAAACATGCTTTTCTGGTGTGCCATAAGCAGAAATCCAAAGCAAGTCATGTATATGAATGGTGTGGAACTGCAATACATTGAGTAATAAATATTCCATTCAGTCGTCAAACCTTGTAAGAACTTCAACTAAATGAAAAAGGCAATGTGTCTTATATCCACACGCTTGCCACTGTGGGAATTCTGTAGAAATGAGCGTTGTAAACATTTTTTCTTTCATTTTGACAGGTAATATTTGAAGCTGAAGTCTCAGATGGGAGAAATGGCTACATTGCCATTGATGACATCCAGGTTCTGAGTTACCCTTGTGGTAAGTAATGATTAAGAGCTGCATTTTTCTCTGTCTTTTCAGGACATATTTGATATTGCTGTAGACTGCTGAGTTTTCATCACTTGATCACTGATGTTCTTTGTTCTTTCAATAGTATTTTTGTTGCGGCTTCCAGGGGAAAATGTAGTGTTGCAGTAATGATTTACCTGGGTAAAATCTTTGTCTGCCAGTAAAGTATACAGGAATATAAGAGCAGAAATTATTCAATGTCTTTTTAGTCATACCATAGTTAGTGTGCATAATCAAAATGGGTTTCAATGTTAATGTGTACACTCACTGATTAAAGAAAACCAAATTGGCAGATGCGTGTAGGAGGTTTATCAGATTTCATGCCCTTTTTCTTTTTCTTTTTTCTTTTTTTTTTTTAATTTTTTGGGTTTGTTTTTAAAAAAAAAAAAAAAAAAAGCTTCTGGCTCTTGAACTACTGAAGGATTGGGTTTTTTTGTTTTGGTTTTGTGGACAGACTTCAGGCATTTGTGTTTGCCTTTCCCAGCTTAATCCTGGGGAAGAAACACAAGTTTGCATATAAATACTAATATGAATATTCTACAAATGAAAAGTTGTCATTTGTTATCACATTTTTTCATTAATTTGGTTCTGTTCAACTCTTCTGATCTTCCCCTAGACATCCCTTCTCTAAAATGTAATTTCATTATAATGTACCTCATGGCTGATAATTTAATTGCTTTCTGAAATGATTAAGATATAAGAACGCCCTCCCCCAAATTTGCAAAACAATGCCAAATAATAAAGTTGCAATGGCAACCTCACGTGTTTTTTTTTTTTTTTTTCTTCTACCCCAAAGCTGTTAAGACCATAGGTCTCAGGGGCTACTAAGCTTAGAAGGTATTGCAGTGAGTTACCTCTTTATATTTCATACAGCCCAGCTATCTGTTGTCTGTACTCAGCAAAGCTCTGCTCAGATTCAGTATCTGGCTTTCCTTTTTTTTTCTTCTGGTCTTTTTTTTTTCTTTTCTTTTCTCTTCGTGTTTTTTTTTTTTTTTTTAAAGTACCAAAACAAAAGGCACTTATGTACACCCATGATGGCAGATTATCAGCATGATACAGTATTCAGATAAGCTCTTTTTTGTTACTGATGTTTAAACCTTGTTTGTTCCAATTTGCTGTTTTTTTTTCCTTTGTGGTGGTTTTTTTGGGGTTTTTTTTTGTTGTTGTTTTTTTTTTTAAGTAAACACAAAGAAATAGCAGTTCAGCTCCTGTTTTCATTAGTAGTTATTGAGAAAGGGATGGGTGAGAGCTGTGTAACGTACCCATTCCTCAAATGTGTCTGTCAGCTTTCTTACCTCTCATAAATCCTTCAGGTGGTTGTGCCACTAAGCTTTCCTAGGGGCTTTGTCAGTGTAGGAAATAGATTTGTCAATTCCTGAAATACTATATTCAATGGCACAAATGATCTCCTTCAGTAAAACAACAGAGCTCTGAGTTACATTGCAAATAATCGGAATAGTATCTCTCTATTTGCCTGAGCAGTATCCTGCTAATTGGGTTTTTCTCAGTGTGATGGGTTTCATATAATTGAAAGTCTTTGGGATAATTTTTGTAAAGTGCTGCTGATGTTTTGGCATTTGATCTCCTTCTCTTGGCTTTGATTTTTAAAAGACTTTATTATAACTCATGTATAACATGAAGTTAGTAGAATCACCAGGGGAGAAGGGAAAGGACTGAAAGCAGTCTTTCTTCTTGAACAGAGATGAAACAAATAATCTTCTTTCTTCTGTTTCTGTTTTTTAGCCAAAGGTTGTTATAATACGCATCTTCAGGGAGACAATAATGTTGCTGGCACCGTTTTTAGCAATAAGTGCTATTTGTAATTTTTGTTTTCCCCCTCTGCAGATAAATCTCCACATTTCTTGAGGCTGGGGGATGTAGAGGTCAATGCAGGGCAGAATGCTACATTTCAATGCATTGCTACGGGGAGAGATGCAGTGAATAACAAGTTATGGCTCCAGGTAAGGCCAACTCATGCAAGTCTATTTGGCTAGAGGACAGGCTGCTTCCAGAAAGTGAAATATTTAAATTCCTAAGCCTTTTTTTTTTTTTTGCTTCTGCATGTAAAATATTTAAGTTTAAAATTAATTTTATCTCTGTTAAATGGAGAAACTTGAAATCACTTTTGTAATGTGAAAAAGCTTGGATTGAAAATTAGAACAACTGGTGTGGACAGCGGAGGACGGTTGGTCTTGAAGGCATTGTGGGCCTTCTCTCCTTGCAAATCAGTTCCTCCGTATCAAAATTTATTATCGTTAAATGCAGATAGTTGGCGTTTGGGATCTAGTAAAACACAGATGTAACACAGCTGTCAGAAATTTTGAGAATTATTTTATCATATAAATTACAACTAATTCTTTGTCCAAGCAGGTGGCTGGAGGGATGTGGCTGTACTTCTGTGTCCATCTCAATTTTACTCAGTAGCGTATTTAATGGGGAAACATAATAGGACCGTTGCACATCCTTTTTCTCTGTCTCCATAATAGGAAGAACTTCAAATTTTATCTATGTTTAATTGTGAGAAGTATGTATGTGGGGTGAGTTGACCCTGGCTGGATGCCAGGTGCCCACCAAAGCCAGTCTATCACTCCCCTTCTCAGCTGGACAGGGGAGAGAAAATGTAATGGAAGGCTTCTAGGTCATGATAAGGACAGGGAGCTCACTCAACAATTACCGTCATGGGCAAAACAGACTCGACTTGGGGAAATCAGTTTAATTTATTACCAATCAAATCAGAGTAGGATAATGAGAAATAAAACCAAAATCTGAAAACACCTTCCCCCCACCCTTCCTTTCTTCCCTGGCTCAATTTCACTGCCCCCGAATTCTCTACCTGCTCCCCCCGAGTGGCGCAGGGGGACACGAATGGAGGTTGTGATCAGTTCATCAAACATTGTCTCTGCCACTCCTTCCTCTTCACGGGCAGGACTCCTTATATTCTTCCCCTGATCCAACGTGGGGTCCCTCCCATGGGAGACAGTCTTCCACAAACTTCTCTAATCTGAGTCCTTCCCATAGGCTGCAGTTCTTCACAAACTGCTCCAGTGTGGGTCCCTTCCGTGGGGTGCATTCCTTCAGGAACAGACTGCTCCAGTCTGGGCTCATCTTTCCACGGAGTCACAGGTCCTGCCAGAAGCTTGCTTCAGTATGGGTTTCCCACTGGGTCACAGCCTCCTTCAGGCATCCACCTGCTCCAGTGTGGGGTCCTCCATGGGCTGCAGGTGGATATCTGCTCCACCATTAACCTCCATGGACTGCAGGGGGACAGCTGGCGTCACCATGGTCTTCCCCACGGGCTGCAGGGGAATCTCTGCTCCAGCGCCTGGAGCACCTACACCCCCCACCCCCCACCCCCCTTCTTCACTGCCCTTGGTGTCTGTGGAGTGGTTGCTCTCACATATTCTCACTCCTGCAGCTGCAGTTACTGTTGTGCAGCTGGTTTTTTCCCCCTTCTTAACTTTGTTATCCCAGAGGTGCTACCACCGTCGCTGACGGGCTCAGCCTTGGCCAGCGGTGGGTTCTTCTTGGAGCCGGCTGGCATTGGCTCTGTCTGACACGGGGGAATCTTCTAGCAGCTTCTCACAGAAGCCACCCCTGTAGTCCCCCAGCTACCAAAACCTTGCTATGCAAACCCAATACAATATATTAGAATCTAAGAGATGACTAAAACCAGAAAATAACCGTTCTCACTAAAAAACAAGAAAAAAGAAGAAACCAACAACGCCATCCGCCCCAAAACAACCGTTTTGCTTTGTGGTGCGGGAATGGGGTTAAAACCACCAATTAAGTAGAAGGTTGGCAAGGTTTTATAGCTGCTTCTTAACGAATTAAATTTTGCCACTTAAGGATTAAAAAATCACTTTAGTTGTATGTGTACCTTTATGTGTATGCTTTAGTTTGTACATAAACCTTAAGCACCAACACTCTTTTAGAATCATTTAAAACTTTATTTCTTTTAAATGTGTATTTCTGCACATTTGCAGAACTGTAAAGTATATACTTTTTTGGAAACATTGTACTTTGAAATGAACCATAATCAGAACTTTAAAATATCTATTTATTTGGCAAGCATTGTACTTTGAAATGAACTATAATCAGTTACTTCAATCTGTTTGATTTTTATTTTAATAAAGAGTGGAGCTGACAAACCTTGAGTAACAGTTGCGTACAAGCATGAGATAAACTTAACATTTTAAAGAGATATTTTTTAATAGATAGAATGAGATGAGATGAGAAAAAATCCGATACGCAAAATGTATTACTGGACAAGTATGTCGCAACATTAAAAAAGGAACACAAACCTAGCAGTAACTGCATTGCATTTAGTGAAAAGGTATCATAGCAGTAGGATTGATTTGTGCTCCATGTCTTTGAGTAGTAATTTGTTTAAATTGAGCAGACATACAGTGCATTCATTGAGGAAGAGGAGTTTGATTTCAGAGACTTGCCAAATAGAGCGCACAAAGCACGCAAATGAAATTAAACTGGGGTTTGCTAGATCAAAGGCAGGACTATAACAGCAGGAGCATACCAGCAAACCCATGAAGCACCACCTTCAGTAGATCATGGGTCAGAAAAGCCCAGTGGAGACAGCTAACTGGGAATCTTCCCTATCACTCGTTCCTCAGAGTCAGATAACTCTGACAGATGATCCTCGCTAACTTCCACTCCTCTGAGAAGTCCAGTTAGCAGCCAGAACAACTCACAAAACATATGTTTTGTACCTCCATATACTTCAAGGGTGGGGGTTATTTTGTGCATGGATCACAGATGTGGCAATTTCTTACAGTGCGAAACATAAGGTACCTATGAGGCTATAACTCTGCTTGCTTGTGCTTATGAAGTGCTTTGATATTCTTGAAGATACCTTGCTGCTAAAATTATGTACTTGAACTTCCATTCCCCTTCTTGTTTCCCCTTAAACAGCGCCAAATTTTCGCCAATTTAAAGGTGACTCATTTTTTTCTTCCACCCTCATTATTCCACCACTCCATCAGTCTTTTCCAACATAAGCATGAATCAGCAGCTTTCCCTCTCTGAATTTCCTTCCTTAGATAACACAGCAGTTACTGCTGTTGTGTGCGGCTGATAGTGAATTGACTCCTTTTCCTTGAAACCTGGAGTGGATATGTATGGGCCTCGTGAGGCTCTGGAGAGTGACTTGGAAAAGGTTCACTTTAACCTTTGACCACAGTGGAGATTCATAATGCCCAAATACCCAGAAAGGAAGAACCGGCAGATCAAATCAAATGCCTAAGTAATTGTTTTTGAGATCCCTGAGCTGAAACATTCTAGGAATGTATTTTTCTCATAACAAGAAAGGCCATTGGAAATAATAAAAAAAAAAAAAAAAGTGCAAAAATGAAAAATGAGAGGGGGTTGAGGGGGAGAATACACTTTCCAAGTACACGGTGTTAGAGAAAATAGCTTTTGGTTATGTCCTTATTGAAAGAGAGAAGATATTTCCTTGAAAAAAAAAAGAAGAAACAGCGGCAATTTCCTATTAAAACACATTCTTTGATAAGTAAAGATCTGAGGTACAATCTGGGACAGTAGGGTTTTTTGTATCAGAAAAGATCTAAGATCTCATTTGGTTGCATTGAAGTAATAGAGAGATGTGCAGGCACAGATTTCGTTACAGTCTCTACCAGTGCTCTCTGGCTCTCCCAGCTCTCTGTTTTAAAGAAGAGTGAAGTAAATTCAGCAGTGGGGGCAAAAAAAAAATAGCAGCCGCCTGGCTGTGTGTTTGGAGTTGTGCTGTCCCAGGGTGCAGCCCTACAGCTGCTTCAGCCAGGCTCAGGCTTTGCCATCCTCATCCCTGTGTGCACTGACGCTGGAGCTTTTGGAGGTTGCCAGTAAGTCAGCGCAGGAAAGTGATCTGGCTGAAAAAAATTTCGGGCCAAATTGGATTTTTGGTTTTGGGAGTGGGACAGTTTGGTTTGGTTTCTGGGTTGGTTTGGTTTGTTTTTTTTTTTTTTTATTTAGTTACTTTTTAGCTTCATTCATGTCTCAGTTACCTATATAAATAGTGCCAGCAGGTGGAAAAAGATGGGGATGTTTGGTTAGAAGCAAGGAAGAGGGAAGCATTATAACAACCTGAACTGAAGTAAAAGTAGATCTCAGTAGTGTGTCTCATTGTAGTATCCCGTGTAAACTTTAATTTATTTTTTAGTTACTGGAGAAAAAGCCCTGATCGTATACTAGACAATCTGTGTGTGCGCATGTTTCCATGCTTATGTTTTTCTCAGTGCATATATAATTAAGTGCACATATCTTTGTGTGTCTGAAAATAAAAATGGCTAAAATAAGTACAGCATTTCAATACACTGTTTCCTGTGTATTTACTTCTGTAATGACAATCTTTTCATCAACTCCCTTTTCTATAAATGTACATCTGTAAACATTTCGGACAAATAGGAATTAACATTGAATTGAACTTCTCCTGACTTTCATGGCTACAGATTCTGCTCTTGTTTGTTTTTAGATTGTATCTGGTCTCTCATCCCCTTTCATACCCTTTCCCTCCCACGCCTGCTTTTTGCAGACCCACTGGACCAAGGTCTGGGACAGTCAGAGCTCTGCCATTGAAAGATAAGCAGTTAAGATAACAAAAGTCTTTAAAAGTTGCAGTTGCATTAATAAGAAACAAATATTTGCACAGATAAAGGGATTTAACTGGTTGAATAAGATGATCTGAAACACACCTTTTGTGACAGTGTGAATAGTAGATGTGGGAGCGGGACAAAAATGCAGCTCTTGATTTTTTTTTTTTTTTGTGTGTTTTTGTTCTTCACCTTTTCAACCCAATCTACTATCGAATCTATTCCAGTTGTGAGCTGAAGGATTCTCTTTATGACCTGCAATTATTAGCAAATTCTGAAAGAGTTTCAAAGTCCTTAGGTTTTTTTTGAAGTGAGCATTGATGGTGTTACTGAAATACATTTGGTCTTCGTGTATATTATTTTTTTTGCCTGCCATCCCCTTCTGAATGTAACACTGTGGTTTTTTTTCCTCAGTATTTTCTTCCTCCTCTTAAAACTTCACATGCCAACAGCTGTAGTTCGGTGCCACTATACACACTGAAGCAGTTGGGTTGTGTGATAGGAGTCTCCAAATCGAAGCTTTTCCTCCCGTTATGCTTTGGTATGCTCTGTCGTATAAGCTTGAGGAGTTAGCAGAAGCTCTTGCTGAAAAATTCTTTCCTGTAGGAGGTGAACTAAGTGTTTGTGTAATCTTAAAAGATTTAATATAGCATGTATAGACATCATAAGTGATCACTTGTTGCCCACTTCTGCTGATTTTCTTTTTTCTAAAGCCTAAAAATTGTCTTTCTTTGAAAAGACACTTGAAGAATAAGGATTCTTTCATTTATTAACGTTTGATACACCTTGCTGCTTTGTTCACATTGATTTGCAGAATTAGTGTATATAGGCCCACCTTTTTATTCTATTTTTCAACACCCGTGAAATGCCATGCATTCCAGTGGACTTCTGTCAACAAATAACCTTGCGAACAAGAATCAGTTCTGCACATTAATCCTGTGCTCGGGATGGATACATGTTAAGTATTAAATATTTGAAAGAATGGTGTGCACAGGGCATTCTGAACATGAAAATGCAGGGGTAGAGTGGCGTGTGATGAGGGGCTGTTTGCCCATTTGATTTGGTGATTTTTATGCGGAGAGAGCTTCATTTTTAAGGTTCATTTCCTTACTAAGACGGTGGAGAAATAGAATCGCCTGAATGGAATAAATAACATTTGGGTACACAAAGACTCTGGAAAGCAGTGTACGCATTGTCCAGCATTTGTTCTGTGGATCTAACTGGGATATCAGAGCAATAGGGTTTTTTGCATAATCAGGCTGTGTTTAACGGCTTCCTGAGCTGGGCACAATTGTGGTTCCCAGAAGCCCAGTACGATTTTCAGCGCCTTATCGATGTCCGGTTTGACTGGACACTCGCACAGTGCGGGGAATAGAGCTTTTTGCTAGAACATCTGTTAAACCATATGTCTTGGCACCTGGTTCAGATGGCGATAACTGCGGCAGTAATGAGTCCATCCATCATTGCTGAGCTTTGCATTAACATAGCATTGGATTAGGGAAAGCGGCTTGTTCTGGCTTTGCAGTCGGATGTGTTTTGCCACGGTCTGCGGCGCTACCATTTGCTTTGGCGAATCTGAAATTCAAAGGGGTACCGTACCGCATGCATTTAAAAGTTTTAATACGCGCCTGGTAATCCTGTGCAGATTGCCGTCAGAGGGGTGGCGAGCGGGCCAATCTGTCAGCAATAGCTGTGGGTGCTGGCTAACCGCCCCTCCACTCGGGCTGCCAAGGCTGGCAAGGCAGCCCCGCTCTCGCCCGTGGAGAGGCTCGTCAGCGTTAATGCGGTCTGATGCGGCCCCTCTCTCCGCCAGAGGAAAATGTGTCGCTCCTTGTGGAATAACAGATAATTAAAGCAATTGCCTGAGAGTAATAATTGAAAAAGTGAAATTAAAAAGCATTATGGAAAATAAAATGCAAATTGCTGTAAAAACAATGGAGTCGGGATGACCTCCCAGCGGTACCAACTGTTACCAGAAGATGAACGAGCATCTGCATAGTTGTCTGTTCGGGCTCAAACAACTGGTTGTATCCCGCTCCCTTTCTTGAGGAAACTGCCGTGACCCTTAATGCCCTGTTCACCAGCATCTTGGGTTTTGGTGCTGATTGCCACAGAACGTGATTTGATATTTAGCATTCCTTTTTCTTTGCTAGATCCTGCGTATGTGTGCTCTTTAATGAGTCTTTGGGCCGGGCACATGCAGATGGTGTCCTGTGATGATGCATTCGGGCACATCGTTGTGCAGACCAATATAGTATTTCAGGAATTTCGATCAGAGAGTGTGTATGACAACCTGTGCCTCTGGCAGTGCGTTGAGGGATGCAACATTGACTGTTTTGTTTTGCATTTTGGAAGGACAGTATTTCCTCTCAAGAGGAAGGAAATTGTGCCACACAATTCCTTTCTTCCCACTGTACCCAGAAGGTGAAGGCATGGATCAGTATTCAGCAGCAGGGTTTGAGTGTGGGCTTGGGCCTTTGGGGTGAACCATTTAGCTGCAGTGAAGTGTTGGGAGGCTCGCTCCTGGTCTCTGAAAAAAATGTCTCTATAATGGGAGGGTCACGTCCAATTTAACTTTGTTTTACGTAGTTTGCATGTTTTTTCTACTTTTAATTTTTCATAGTTCTCTAATGTGACTTTGCCTTTGGAGATCGCATTGCATTTTGGTACAGTTAATTAGCTGTTTAAGATACCGTTTCTTTAGTTTGATGATAAAAACATTTTCTGTTAAAGTGCGCCTGCCTGTTTACCTTTTTCATTACCTTTGAAGAATGTTTTTTGTTGGTTTGCACAAATTTTATGACCCCTGAAAGTTAAGGGGAGCTGAGTACACTCTGAATGTTAGAGAAGCTCTGTTATTTTGCATTTTCTTTTGCGGGGCCGAGGGAACTTCAGAGAAGGTGCTTTGTTAGCACCCGCAGGGTTTCAGCTGTGGAACTGTGATGGAGACTTTTGGTCCCCTTTCTTGATTTTAGTTTACTGTCAAGTTTGATGCTTTTTGGTGTTGAACAGAAAAAAGTCAGCCAGACCTGCTTGCCCTAAGAAGGAGTTGAAGCCATGATGTTGTGTGGAGGCTGCGGGAGGAGAGACGACTGTTCGCTCTTCTCCCTGGGTGGCAGAAGTGGTGGGTCAACCTCTTGAGGAGTGTCCAGGCAGATGGCAGATTTCTTGGATCATCAGCATTATCTGCCCCAAACAAGTACGAATTTGTACAGCAAGTTTGGCTATTTATACCAAACTTCTTTTGTCAGCTGGTAAAATGGAGCTCAAGGCTGTGTCATCTTACCTGTATCTTGATTAGTGACAGTGGCCAAGCATATATATCTTTTTCTGTTGCACTTGAGGCTTGCACAGAAACTACACTTCCCTTGTTTTTCTCATCGTTGGTTGCTTTTACTTATAGAAAAGATGCTTTTGCAAGTGAGCAACAGAATAGAGGACAGGGCACCTCTTTTGTAATGACTTGTGTATTTCACCTGCACTTTCACCTCATTGTATTTATGTTCAGTGATAGAAATTCTGGTTTTCCAAACATATTTTCAAAGATGTATGAAAAGCTGCCTTGAAGTGATATATCAAGCTCCTTGTAAATGACTTGACTTTTAGTTTACTCTGTATCACACACTGCTGACTCTGACATGGTTATAAAGAATATTCACCACTGAAAAATACACTATTCATGACTTCATATTTGATATTCTTATAATTTTTTTGTTTCACAGAAGTTTTTTGTTTTCCCCTGTCTTTGCACTCTGTATTCACCTTTAATGTTATCTATGTCATTTAACCATGAATGAACCATTCTTCCACTCTCCCCCCTCAATTGATCAGCTTCTTGGATAAATATGGCAGTTCTCCCTAGATGCCTGGTCATCTTGGGTTTCAGCAAGATGAAATACTGTAATCCTCCTGGCTTTAATTTAATTCTGCCGCAGTTAACTAAGTCCTCCAGCCTGCATAGCCAGTCATTTAGTTTACACAGCAGCCTTTAGGGTTGTCGTCCCTGTAGGTCTTCCCTAGGGATGCTGCTACTCCCGTGGCGGCTGGAGCATCAGGTGCTGGGAGCTGTGCCGCTGCTGGGGCCCGTGCCTGCGGTGATGCTGCTGGGGGCAGCTCTCACTGCCCACCTCTAACGCCAACCACCACCTTCTCCTTCTCCCCCTGGTTTGTAGTTCATAGCCAGAACAGCTATGGTGGAAGTTTGGTCACTCTGTGTAGTCCTGATAGTATTTCCTCAGCCAGCCCGTGGCTTAAACCCGTATAAATGAGACACCTGAAATTAAGATGATGTTTATAAAAACATGTATTGTTATAAATTCCTTGATCGTTGAGTCCTATGAGTCTTGTCTGGTAACACCTGCATTCAGGTTGTCCCCTCCTCAGCGGTGTGATGGGCGGTAGGTAGCCTAATACCCCAGGCCCTAGGTTCCTCTAACAGCTGCAGGACTTAATGAATTACAGAAGAATAAGAGCAGCTGGTATACTTGGCTGCTTTTAGGAAAGGGTAAAATCGTCTGTTGAGAAGTGTTTGAGGAGCTGGCTTGTGTGGTGTCGGTCTTCAGTCCTGGGTTTTTTTGCAACTTTTTTCCCTTCATTGTCTTCTCCTAACTAACCAGATTTTGTTTCAAACTACGGGATTAATACCCATAGTTCAGCATGCACTGCTCAAGGTGATAGAGATCTTTCATCACATCTTTCATCACTTTGTCCAGAATTCGTATTTCTGTGAATTATGTTTTTTTTTAAAAAAATCAACAACACTGCATTCATGAACTATAGCTATAGCTTTCTGAAAATCTTTTTTTTTTTTTCAAAATATAGATACTTTTTTTTTTTTTTTTGTGGGATATGTTAGATTACATTTAATATAAAAGGCTTTAAAATGTCCAGAGAAAGCGAGTGTGGTTTTTATTCGTGTAGTGGAATGGCCAAGGACACTGTAGTATGAATTTTGCTATTTTGCCTCGGGTGGATTTTTATTATAATAAAATAAATTAGGATTGCCACCTTTGAAGGGCCAGATGGTTCTCAATTAGGTTATTTCATGAGAACCCTCGCTTTCTTCAATAGGAGCTTCAGTGCAGCGTGAGAGAATTTGAGCTACTTCAAAGTGGGCAAGTTTGAGTAACAACATTGCATGTAAGCAAGACATTTAAAGTAATCATGGATTTTTCTGTACTGCAGTGCAGTATGCAGGATAAAACTTGGCTTGTCACATTTATTCAAGGCCTTCAGTATATATATGCATGGGAAAAGCTACGTTGCTTTTCCTGCTAATAAATGAATTTCATTGAAAAGTAGAATCTTAGTCTTATTTGCCATGGATGTAGGGAGACCCGGAAGGCAAAACAGGTTGTATTAATTTCCTACTAAACTAAAGTTTAACTCTATGCTTTGTCTTAAAAATCAATCAAACAAAAGAAATCACGACTTCACCGTCTTGTATACTAAAAAGGAGATAGGACTATCTAGGCATATTATTTAAGCTATAGTTGTAATTCTTGTTCTCCTTGAAAAAAATGATTTCTTAGGCTTAATTCATGTATTTGCAAATAAAATTTACTGGAAAAAAAAAAATCCTACTTGTTCAGTCATTTGCTCTTTTGTGGTTGGGGAAAAAAAATATTTATCATTTCATATGATAAATAGATATGGCCTATTGTTTTTCTAGTATGTTTAATAAGTTTTAAAGTCCTGAGAATATATATTGAGACATTTGTGTAAAAGAATAAAATAAAATAAAAATAATGAAGAAATTTTTTTTAGAAAGATTTTTCTCCATTTGGAAATTTTGGCTGACATGCTGTAAAAGCATATGCTGTGCGTGCTGAAAAGTGCGAGACAGCTACATGTAAGGAAAATTTTAGAAGTATCGTTATTTGTGTCATTTATTCTCCTCATGTTATTTTATTTTTCAAAAACATCTTCTGGCAGAGATTGTGCGTTATTACTGGCATTCAAACTATCCCCATTCAGCCCTTTTCCCTCTCACAAAAAATGACATTTCTCCCTTTATACAATGAGTAAAACTGCAAAAATTCTGGAGTACGTTATTTACAAATTCCCTTTTCCTCAGGGCAGCAGTAGGGAAATTCCCCGGGCTGCTGGGGGCATCCTTCTAGCCCTTGTGCTGTCCGGTGAAGTTTTTCATCTCACCGTTGGGAACCAAGTGTCTTAGACAAACTCTCGGCTTTCACCCTGCTCCCAGCACGGATCCTGCCCTCTCCTCTGCTCCCCGTGGCCACGCAGTGAATCCAGTCATGAGCTAATCTGTTTGGTGATGATAATATATGGGGGAGGGAGTATATTTTCCAGGAAGGCTTTTTTTTTTTTTTTTTTTTTTTTTTTTAATTCCAGGTCAGTTTTCTGTATGAGCACAGGAGTGAAGGTGAGGAGGGAGCGAGCGGGGGCCAGCTGAAGTGGGCGCTGCCGCCAGAGTAATGCGTGTGTCACTGTAGCTGAAGTGTTGACATCTTCTGCTCTCAGGAGGCATCGCGGCGTCCAGCTGAGAGCCTGAGAAGGCAACCAGAGTTGACTGTAACTATTAGCGGTGGAGCAGACTTATTTTAAGGTGTTTATGCTAAGAAAGGGTTGGGGATGTGTAAGGTTGAGCTGTCCAGGCTGATAAAAATCAGTGGTATGAAAAAAAAAAAAAAAGGGTTCAGGAAAATTTAGAGGGAACATCGCCACAGAAAGTTATGGTACCTTATTGCTGTTTAAACAAAAAAGCAGAAAACACCACTTTTCAACCTGAAAAGCTGAGAGAGAAATGCAGATACATTGTAAATTTGTATTAGAAAATTGGAAATGCACCTAAGTTCTACCAATTAAATAAGATGTTGGGGTTTAGATGCTTCTGGTTCCATTCAGGTTCTCCTGGAAGATCCACTAAAATTTCATTTCATGTTTATTAAATGTTTGATTTCTTTCATGAGGCGGAAGAGAGAAATTTAAGGCTAATTGTTAATTTGCCTATGATTGTTTTTTAAGCTGCGTAGACTTTACTGTTGACTTTGTTGAAAATATAGATGATTTCATTTCATTGCCTGAAAAATAAAATTAATAAAATCATGTTCCTATCAAATTAAAAATAACCTTGAAGTCATAAAGACTTGTTTAAGGTCATAATTTTAAATGCCTGGAATGCCAGAATTAAGGAGGTTTTTCCACATGCTTACATTTCTTTTAATCAAGTGTTTATAGAGTGTAGCTCTTTGTGAAGCCCACAGTTATTTTCACAAAGGAGAACTGCCTGGTTGTGACCTCTTCTAAATGAGCAATTCAGGGTTATCAAATCAGACAGCAAGGGACTGGAGGAACCAAAGATTGCACAGGGTACAGCCATTGCCTATTAGTATAACTCCACATTAATTTTAAATTGAATTTTTAAAACCTAATTGAGCAGCATTTTCAAGCTCTGTTCAGTGTGAGCAGGACATAAATTGAAACAGTATGTACCAGGAACCGTCTAATAAGCAGAGAGAGCACTGCTGCCTTTCTGTCCTCTCCTTTAAAATCAGTAGTAATGCTCTGACATTAAAAAGAAGAATTTAATTAAGAAATCATGGCAACGCATCTGAACTCTGACTGGCTAATGGCTTATCGGTGTAAGGGATATGTGCCACAATGAATGCAGGGTATTTTCCTTAACATTCATTTTTGAGAACACTCTTCTGTTTGAACTTTTCATCATTTTAATGATGGAAAAATATTTTAATGGATAATGAAGATAGACTTTGAAGATGTAATTGTGCAGTTGGATTCCCAAGAAACAAACCCTAATACAGGGAAATTTGAGCAACTACTCTAAGCCTTGTAAGATAAAGTGCTAGCAAATCACTAATGTAAATAGAAAAGAAAAATCCTAGGTTTTGTTGTTGGAGTAGAACAATAAAGCTTGTTAAATTTCATTTTGATTAATTGCTGTGAAAGTGCATTAATATTTCATTTAAAGTAGAAGCCCAACTCTGTTTCTCAACGTGAAGCATGCAGACAAGCTTAAGTAAGCAAGTTCTGAGCTTTGGAGGGTAAATTATTTTACACAGCAACCTCGGATGTGCTTCTCTGCTGCAGACTGGGTGCTTGGCATTCAAATTTAAAGCACTGGACTTATTGAAGAGATTCCTTCATGTTAGAAAACTCTTAATATTTATTTTTCCCTTCATAGAGCAAGAATGACTGCATTACGTGGGTTACTTGTCAAGTCTGCTGTCATATAACTTTTAACAATACGCCTTCTGTTTATTATATGCTGCTTGGTCATTTTAACAATTATATGGCAAGGTTTTTTTTAGTGGGGGAGCTTAACTTCCCTTTGCTGGCTGTGGTGTGGTGTAGCGATGAGAGCACGTGCTGTGAGAGGGCACAGCAAGCACAAGGGGGAGAAAGTACCATGAGGTTTGTTTAATTTGGTTACTTCAAGGCACCATATCCAAGTCTTAAATTAAGTTATCATTCCAGAGAGTTGAAGCTTCTGGTCAAAACTGAGGAGGGGAGGGGAATATAGCTTGAAAATCCTGCTTTCAGATTTAGCTTTTGCTATCAGGAGAAGCCAGCTAAGAGGAGGGGGTGGTGCACCTCCTACAAAATAATTCTACTGCAGCTTAAGAAGCATCAAAATAAACCCTTTAACATCACCCCTCATTTGTGTGGTATTGGAATTTAATAATTTCATTGATCCCTGAAGTTCAATAACGCCTTTCAGTCGTAGGAGTCTCTGCAGGCGTCAGCAAACTTCCTTAATTCTTCTTAATAGGAGGCAGATACTCGCAGAGCTGAGGAGGGAGGCTGTGCCTGCCCACAGGGCAACTCGGCTGCGCTGAGGTGGATCCGGGTTTCCAAGTTCCCAGCCTCCGTTGCTGTTTCTTTTGCTCTGTGAACATCCCTTCAGACAGCATCCGCGTGATAAGCAGGCTTTTGACAGTTACGGGGTGGTGACTGTGATTTAGGGAGGAGCAGCGCGAGTAACTTTGGGAAGCGTCTCATGTGCTGTCGTCTTTTGGAGATCTGTTTTCACTCTTATCATCTCACTGTAGTTTCTGACCCGGCCCCACCGGCTGAGTTTACCCCTGGGTAGCAGCTCCCTGCTGTTTCTGATGTCCTGGGAAAAAAGGCTGGCTGGGGCCAGGCGGGAATGGGTGGTATCTTCGTGAAACGAGGAGTCGTCACACCAATAAACCTGCTGTTGGTAAAAGCGATGGTGTGGTCTTTGCATTGGAATACCAGCGACTGAAAGAACTTGAAATCTGCCAAGTTTGGTATAAATGAACATTTTTACCCCACGGCTTACGGTGAACAGTGTGGGAAGGGTGCTTTGGTGCCAGAAAGATGGCAGAAGCTAAAATTCTTCTATTTAAACATACTAATAGTTAAAATGAATACTTGTTACAGTGAGTTTGCAGCAGTGTTGAACCCCAAGCTAGCCCATCACAGAACTGTTTAGAGAGTGACTAAGCTGTGCTAAAATCGCAAAAGGTAGTTGTAAAATGAAGTGTTTGAGTATTATGAAGTACTCCTGTCTGTGACAGGAGGCTGGCTAATATACACGTGCAGCATTAACTCATTTCCTTTTTCTCCCTTTTCTATTTTTGCCATAGGCTTTCAGGTTATTAAATTTTGTGGCTCAGCAGTGCCGCTTCTTGTGTTAGACAGAAAGCTTGGAGTTTAAGACCTCAATGAGGTTTCCCATTCCAGGGGTTGAGTAGAGCTAAAAATGTCCATGGAGGTCACGTTTTGCTACATATCAAGCAGAGCAGGCGATGCAGTTACAAGGAGATGTCTTACTGGTGACTGAGCAAAGCTGAGTGCTCAGAAACTGTGTTCTGGTCAGGGAATAACATGCAGTTGATCCACGGGAGAGAGCAGGAACATAATTTCTTCACTTGGTGCATGTTTCTGTAATTTTTTTTTTAATGCTAACTTTTGATGGAAGATCTGTTCTTCGATTAAAATAAAAATTCAGCATTTAATATGAATGGGAATAAGGGAAAAGGGTCACAAAAGAGCTCAAACTGTTTCTACCTTACTGACCTCTCACACTGCCCCGCAGCTCCAGACAGATTAAATTTTTCAGTGATTTGTGGTAGCTATGATTTTTTCAGAACTCTTTAAGCTCCTTCCTTAAAATGAGATCTACATCATTCCTCTTTTAGCAGCTTCATTCTCTCCTCTTTTTATTTCAACCAGCTTTACGTAGATAGGTGGTGCTTAGTATAACAAAGGTACAATTTCAGAAGGTATTGAATTTGGGTAGAAAAAAGGGAGCATTAAAAAGGAAACCTTGGCTGGTTACTGAAAAAGAGCGGTTGGAAACCTATGAAATACCTCAATGCCAGGTTTGTTTAGATATTTCTAACAATACACCCAGTGTATCTGTTATAATTTTATTTAAAATTGAATGAATTTTCTTAGGAGTACAACTGCTACTGCTGGGATCTTCTGTCATTCCAGCTATGAAGCAACAGCGGTTGGGTATGTCATGGTCATGTTTTGTGGCAGTGCGAAAGCCTGATGCTTGTCACCCCCAAACTTGATTCTGAAATGCTTCTGAGTACTGCTTGTCTCTTGATGGGACCTCAGCGCTGAGCTCTTCTACCATGGAAGTGCAGCACAGGGCAGATGCATTTGGTGTTTTTATGTACTGTTTGTATGATTATCATGATAAATATCTTTGTATTCTTACAAGATAACTCTGCCTTGGTTTCTGTTATTTTCAGAGAAGAAACGGGGAAGATATTCCAGTTGCTCAGACTAAAAATATCAATCACAGAAGATTTGCTGCTACCTTTAAGTTGCAAGAGGTGACAAAAACCGACCAGGATTTATACCGCTGTGTAACTCAGTCAGAGAGAGGTTCAGGAGTGTCAAATTTTGCTCAACTTATTGTTCGAGGTAAAGTTTTAATTGTTTTCATTTTATTAAGTTAAATGCTCTTAATTTTATTTGGCCTACAGATGCCTTGATCTGAAATGATCATACAAACGTAGCCCTGTGAAGCTTCTGAAATTGTGATAAAATGAAGACTGGTTCGCAAAACTACTTACAATTGCTTTCCATAGAATGCATCTGTGTAAAAAAATCTCTGATCCTGTGATGTGTGTAACATGTCATAATGCTTTTCTGTGCATGCTGTTTGTTGAACTTAAGGTGAAAACTGTTTAACTTTTCCTCAATATTTTTACAGGTATGAGAGAATCCACTGTAGTTTCTTAACATTCCCTTTTAAAACCTGTTACCTTGAGCAGACTGGTAGTACAGCAAATAATAATACATTGTTCTGTTACCTGGGAGACAGGTATATAAAAATAGTTGTAAACTTTCACCTACCCAAGGACTGAGAACATTATGGAGATGTTCTATAATGATTCCCAGCCTCTGAAGTAGGAGGAAGAAAATGAAAAACTTTTTCTTTTTTTCCACTTGAAACACTTTTTTGTTGCAATTACTTCAGAAGCCTGCTGGGGTGCAACCATAGTTTGTGTGTGGCAATGTTGGGTTGGTCATTTATTTCTGCATTTTGTGTTCTGGAAGCATGTCACCTGACTGGCAAAGGATATGGTTAAATATAGGAGTTCAGTTCTTGCTTCCAAGAGTCACTTGCTGTTTGGCCTGGGATAAGCTATAAAGTCTCTCCTTGCCTAATTGTGTCACCTGCAAAATTGCCCATTTGACTCTTAGTTGTGATGAGGCTTAATGTTTTTGAAGTGGGGAAAAAGAAGTGGTATACAAAATCTGTCTGTGATGCTGCTGCCTGGTGTGGGGGCTGTTTTGGCCAGGTAGATGCAGGGGTCGGGCACATGGTGGGCTCTCGCTTGACTCATCATTCCAGCAGTTGGCTCTTTGGTCAATCGGCATCTGGGAGTCAGCCACTGCATCTGAGGCCAGGACAGGGAAAGGAAGTTTGTCCTCAGTAGAAATAAAAGTAGTATAGGAAATGCTCTTAAGATATTTGGTATCTGGCATTTGCTGGCAGAGGTCTTTTCCCTGGGAGACCGGTTGATTGAGGTCAACTAGGTTTTATGCCTTCTATATAACATCAATAAAAATGGGCTTTGCTGACCGTATGAGGATTTAGACAATATGTTAACAGCTTTTTTTTGTTCTGTAGATGTACTTCTTCTCTAGCAAAGTGCAAGACGGTCTTCATCCTAATACAATGAAATTATTCCCGTTACAGCACGAAAACAGACTCTCTGTTTTGTTGTTAGAAAAGCAGGGCAAATGGGTATATTTATCCAATACATGAAGTTCTCTTTTTTCCCCCTTATTATAATAGGGCAATAAAATGGTGTTTAAACCACTGTTCCTCTCAAAAAATGGAATAACAATATCAAACTTCATAGTACTCTCTTTTTCAATGCAGTGTATTTTTCTGCTGAAAAGCTTGGGTCATTTGATAGAGAATATCATCTTTACGGCTCAAAACATAAGCTTGATATCTACCGATATGTTCAACAGCTGTATAGGTTTAATATTCTAAGTTAAATTTTACTTTTTGTGTGCTTTTTGTATTGGAAGCCCAAGAATTTTAAGGGTTTTTTTTTTAATATATAATTAAAAAAAAAAAAAAAGAAAAAGATTAATCTTCTAAAAACATTTCTATATATTTGACATCATGGTAGAGAACAAAGATTTATGTTTTATAGTGGGATTTATTGCTTGCTGTTATATTTGAAAAGCAATATACAGTAATATATTTTCTTGTTTGTCTGGATAACCACTAAATAAATCTTGTTAGCCAAAAAAACATACCCTTAGGGATCAGCTACCCTGGTGTTAAAACTGTACTGAAAATTAACCATAATGACAGGTCCTATATCTCAGTGGCACTTTAAAGCTGACATCCTGCTACATGGATACAAAAGATGATAATTTTAAAGGAAATTTTTGGGCCACTGATACGAATTGCCTTTAATAAGAGCTGGCATAGTATTGCCCATTGTCAAAAATGACCCAGGGGGAAGAGTTTATTAGTGCGTTTCTTTCTAAACTGGAAGTGACAGGGCATGCTTGGGGCCCTTTTGTTGCTGTTTGTAACAAATGAAAATTTCGCTGTAGAATTCTCATGCTGAAGAGTATTGATCTGTATGTTCTCACAGCCAGAGGAGGGGAAAAAAACCCAATGAAACACAATTTACTTTGTCATGGCTTTAGTATTGCTTCCAGATCATTTTGAGTAATGATAAGGTCTTAGGTTTGTAGAAGCCAAAATTTATTGACAACGCTGGTTATTAGAGAACGAGGGATGAGGAACAGGAGTTGTTGCCCAGTACCTTGAACCACTGGGTGTTTAGGTACATGGCCAAAATCCTTACATTTTCCATGTCTGTAAAGATATGTGGTACCATAATATAGGTGTAGAGGCATCTGATACTTTTGTGATGGGCAGTCCGTAAGTTAGTGTTGGTAATGAAAATTTCCAGTTTTTTAACGTACATCATGTTGAAATATCATTATTTCATTTTGAGCTTTAACAGAAGAATTACTTTCAGTGGAGTCCTAAGCTTTATTACAAAGGTAATATTACCTAGGAGAGATGGTATGCATTTAAAGACCCTGAAAGAAATAACTCAATTACTCTGATTAATTTTTCAAAGAAAAATCGGACTAGGATAGGATTTGTAATTTAATTGTGACATTTTACCACAAGTAGTACCAGTCAGTGATTTAATGTCTCACCTGTGCTTAAAGCTGGTCTTCAGCTTCCAGCTCAGTGGTTGTGTTGTATTGATTTTTTTTTTTACATAGTTTCTGTGGCATTGCTGTCATTCTTGGAGATGCGTAGAAGGAGCTCTCCCTTTCCTCTTCCTTTTACAGGAAGCTTGGTGTTGTCATTACTGTTAGTTGACTTACCCTCCTGAATAGGTCCATCTGCTTAATCATCTATTTATATTTTCCCTTGGTGGCTGGTAGATTTACAATTTCTGGGAAGGTAATTTCTTGAAGTCTGCAGGGTTGTCTGCACTGGAACTTGAGGGAGGTGCTGGAAGGAACAATAGCTGTGCTATGTAAGAGTGAACAAGAAGAAACTGACAGTTTCTTTCTTTTTAGTTTTTTCTTACTTTTGAGAACAAATGTATCATGCTCTCAAAGTCTTTCTGCTCCTTTTGATACTCAACATGGAAACGTAGAAATTAAGTGCCCAAAGACATCACCTGTGCCCTGGCTCATGTGTATACTTGATATATACAATTGTGTGGACTTTCTAAGTTACAGTACCAAATGTACTGATCTTCAATCAGTAAAGAACTTTGCCCTTTAATTGATTCTTGTGCTGTCATTGTTTAGAGCGCTTAAAAAAAATACTGGAAGTTGGCAATATTTATCAGAAAAGTGATCTTGTGCATCAAGAAATTAGGTAGTTTTCATCACAGCCACCGTGATCAACTTCTTGGTTGAGCTGGCATGTTAAAAGTCACTGTCAGGAGGAGAGGAAGCTGATGTTGCATTCTTATGTGGTTTGTTAACGAAACTTTGTAAAATAATCCAAGTTTAGTTTGCCCCTGTTTGGAATGTCTTACACTCAGGCAGTCCTGCAAGGACCATTAATAAAATCACCGTTTTCTTTGGCTGCAGTGTACCTGTAAGATCCAGATGAGTGAGAAGAAAACCCCAAATCATTCTCTCAAATGGTATGATAATGGATTACACTTTACATAAAGTGTTTGTATGCTTTCCTAAGTTTGTTTTCCTTTGAAGTAGCTACACGTTGCTAGCAGATTAATTGTACAAAACTTTATATTATGCTATTAAATACTGCAAAATCTGCAGGAAATGCAGTGTGGTTTATTTTATATAGTGGATTTTACAAAGATTATTTGGAAGAAAATGTAGGTTAGTGTTAAAGACATGGAAGAAAAATTAGGGAGAAAACCCTCTCAAAATGTATGAATCAACTGTAATGTTTGTTAATAATATGTGAATAGCTCTACCATATGGCTGGTTCTACTGATAAGTTTCTAAGTTTTATTTGAGTCATAAATTACAACAATTTTTTATGTTTTTACTAGGTGAGTGTAGTTTTTCTTTTTTATATTTCTTCATCCAACTCAAACAGGTCTATGGTGGGGTCAGAGCAAGGGTACGCCTATACCTTGATTTATAGTTCCAATATGGAATTGTCTTCTTGCCCCTAGTAAATCCAAGTTAGCAACAGAAAAAAGAAAGACAGTGTTTCCCCCCCACATGTTTTTCTCTACTGTCTTCTGACTGTTCTTCCACAAATCACAAGTTCTGTTAAACTGACCTGTTTGTATGAGTTTATTAATATCAAAGAAGCTATTTTGTCTCTTGTATTTGTTTTGACATGGCAAAAGTCTCTCCTTTGAGTCTTTGGGTTCATGTTTGGGCGGGGTTTGTGATGATATTCTTCTTTGTTTCCCTTACTGGACTTAGTTTGCCATCGGGAGCAGTTACTATGAAAGTCTGACAGTGATATTTCTGTCTGTCTTGTCTGAAATCCCTTTAGGGATTTTATACAGGAAAGCCAGCAATTTGGCTGGTCCCTAGTGATGCCAGAACACTGTGAAGATGGAGTCTGCCTCTGGAAAGTACTTCTTATAGGAGCAATATTTTTTTCTCTTACAAGAAAATTCTGAAGTATTTCCATTTGAGAAAGTTTTGGACCAAAATTCACTTTCCAAATTTCACTAATACTTGTTTTGTCTGTAAAAAAAAAAAAAGTTAAATCTCTGGACTTGCTCCAGATGTGTGTCCTCAATTTTGCTACCTGGTTTATTTGTTTAGTATAACAGCAGACTTAAGAGTTTGCCAAGGAGAGCACTAGGTGGCAGATAGAAGTAAATGCATCCAGTAGTTTGAATATATACTCCCTGCTTGCAAATGGACTAACTCTTTTTGTACCAATTTTGTAAAATGACCCATATCTCTGTCCTCCAGTATGAAGTTATCTGACGAACAGTAGATTTTATTTTTTTGCACCTCTGGTGATGTCACCCACCATCATAAATGCTAAACAAATCAGGTTATTAGTGATATTTTGTAATATGTTCAGAAATTCGGTCTCCTGGGGACAGTGGTAATATGTAGTAGGACTTTGGACAGTATCTTTGAAGAGCCTCGAGCTGGGTCTTTGGGTGCATGTTTCTCTGAATTCACTGAATTTCAGAGCAGAGGGGAACCTGGGGAGAGAGATTCCACAGCCCAAGTTGTTGAAATCTGTGGGCTTTACATCGTTATCTTGGCTAAGTGCCCCTTTGAACCATTGCCAGATTTCTGTAGGAGTATGCAAACATTTTAGTTTTGAGTCAGAAGATCCATGTGGTTGCTATGCTTGGTTCATAAGGTGCATTCCTGGAGTACAGATATTAATACTGTTACTCTTTTGGACCCTCAGATCACCTTCAAAACTTCTTTATATTCCAAGTTTTCCTATTAGTTAAAGCCTAATTCTCTCATGGTTGTTTTCCTGTAGGAAAAGCAGATGACAATGTCTTAATGACTTTGCAGTAGCTGGAAAAATAGTGGAATGATTTTGTGAAGTTTTTGTAAACCTCGTGAATAAAACGCAAGTTATATTTTGGGTGTAAGCATCCTTCAGAGAGTCCAGGATCCAACTAACTTGATCTTTTTTCAGCATCTTCTGGTTTTAGTTTCTCTACCATATTAAGAACTTATCCTCTTTCAGCAGGTTTAACACAGGAATCTTCCTCTTTTCAATCCTCTGTTTCTTACAGCAGGTAAAGAGGGGTTGTCACTCTGAAATCAAATCCTGTCCCCTTTACATAAGAATAATGAAACAAGAATATAGGAAAGTACCTCAGTAAGTCTATATATTCGTAACTAATAATTTGAGCCAGATAGGAGTTCCAAGCTCTTCATACTTCTACCATACCAGAAAGAGTAGCAGCCTCGCTTTCTCCTTAGGCAACTACTCTGTGCAAGTAACTCTGCTCATCTCCTTTTCTAAGGCAACATTTGTGTCTGGTTTATGTAATTAATAGGTGCATTGTTCATTGTCTTTAGAAAGCACAATGCAGTTGCTTTTCCTGGAGAAGCAGGAGAAAATTGTTTTGACTGGATTTTTAAAAGAAGCCAAAGAGATTTAGTTTCACAGGAGGTAACAGAAATGCAGAGTGTTTGGAATAGGCTCCATTCCATTGTTCTGTGTTAAGCAATCTTGACTGTGCAGGGTTGCATTTGAAATGACAGAATCAGAGAATGGTTGAGGTTGAAAGGAACCTCTGGAGGTCATCCGGTCAAACTCCCCCCAGCTCAAGCAGAACCACATAGGGCCGGTTGCTTAGGACCATGTCCACGTGGCTACTGAATATCTCCAAGGATGGAGACTTGACAGTCTCCCTGGGTAGCCTGTGCCAGTGCTTGGTCACCTTGAGTGAAAAAGCATTTCCTGATGTTTAGATGACCTTCCTGCTTGTCAGTTTGTGCCCATTTATACGCATTGATGAGATCTTCTCTTCTTCAAGCTGACCACTCCCAGATTTCTCAGCCTTTTGTCACAGGAGAGATGCTCCATTCCCTTCATTATCTTTGGATGTCCCTTCATTGGACTCTCTCCAGTATGTCCATGTCTCTCTTGTACTGATGAGCTCAGCACTGGACCCAGCATTTCAGGTGTGGCTGGGTAGAAGGATCACCTCCATCAACCTGCTGGCAATACTTTGTGTAATGCAGCCCAGGATACCATTAGCTGCCTTTGCCACAGGGGCACATTGCTGGCTCATGTTCAGCTCGGCGTCCATCAGGATTCCCAGGTCTTTTTCTGCCAAGCTGCTTTCTGGCTGGGTGGCCCCCAGCACCTGGTGTTGCCTTGGGTTGTTCCTACCCAGGTGCAGGACATTGAGAACTTAGCTGAACTTTGAGTCTCTTGTCAGCCCATTTCTCCAGCCTGTCAAGATCCCTCTGGCATTGTCAGCCAGTCCTCCCAGTTTGGTGTCATCAGCAAACTTGCTGAGGGTATGCTCTGCTCCATCATCCAGGTCATTAATGGATATGTTCAACATGAAGTGCTATAATGCTTTGTAGCAGTCAGTTTACTTTTGCAGATTGTTTACTTTTTTTTCAAGGGAGGAGCAAGGGGCTTTCATTTCAGAAGTCTTTTTTGTGTGTATATGATTTTTTTTAAAGTTTGTATGGTACTATCACTGAGAGTAAAACCTTGTATTCTTGTCAAAGATTAGTCTTCTGTTTGGTGTGATGGACTCTTCTTGGCTGATTGCTTCATTGCAATGTTGGCTTAGTTTGGATGGAGAGTGTTTCTGTCTCCTTATAATCCTCTTGAAGTCTTTGTTAATGTGAACTGTTGCTTTGTTGTAGTTCTGTGATTTGTTCTTCAGGAAGATCTGAAACATGTAAGGCAAAGCACACATTTTGCTTTTATCTCATAAGACGTGAGTTTTGTACTGCTTGATATAGTATAAATTAATATTCTCGTTAGGTGAAAGCTAGCCTTTTCAGTGCTGATATGCATCTTCTTACTGTATTCCCTGAACTTTTAGGTGACTGTTCTGGATCAGAGCAAAAGCCAAAGTCCTGTAGCTCCGTGTCCCGCCTGTGGCTGGGCTCAGTAGCTGGTACTTGGGGCAAAGTGTCAGGCAAAAGCAGATGTAGAGGGTGTCCATTGTTGGCATTGGATTTTACCTTCCCAAGGGTTTGTGGTTCAGGCATCTTTTAAGTAAGGGGCAATACCCTCTCAGCTTGGGCATTGGTGTCTTAGTTTCTCATTGAGGGAGAAGATGTGTGAGAGTAGAGCAGAGGGGCAAATTACAGAGGCAGAGAGAGAATACTGCTCATCTTAACTTGTTTCTTCTTGAAAGTATGCTGTTATCTCTACATGTGAAGCCACAAAGCCTGTCAAAAGAGTTTATCAGATACTAACAAAACATAAAATTAATGGATACATCACAGAGGAAGTTACCATGCAAAGTGATTGAGCTGATATGAGTTGGATTTTTTCAATCCTTATTTTTATGAGATCCTCTCCTAACCGATCAAACTCAGTCCTGTTGTCACTCACAGGTAGGAATGGATAACATATAACCTCTTGCGTCAAAGCACAGGTTTATACTTTCTGTAGAGTTTTGCAAAGCTGCTGAGTATCTTTATATAAGGATCATAGTTAACTTCAAAATCACTTTTTAAAAAATAACCATACAGGAACCAGAACAGATCCATGGTTAACTAATTAACTCATTTGGTGCATGGACATTGTCTATTTATGGTTTTCATTGCCTGGTGTATACCTTTTCCTGACACCTGTGGTGGATGCTGATGCTGTGTGGCACTTTGGTTCATGAGTCCAAGCAGCCTGTTGTGTTTCCTGCAAAGCTTCATCCCACCTCTATGAGAGCACATGGGATAGCAAACCCTATGGAAGTTGTCTTATCTTCTCTCTCCTTCTTTTACTTCTCAGTGGAAACCATGATGGGACCTCTCTTTGCACAGGCTCTGGGTGGAAACCAGCAGGACAAAGGAAAAAAAGAGGAGGAGGAAGGCTAGGGATGCTGGTAGTTAGCCAGACTGATATTTACATGGCCATTTTTATTTCTTTCTGAGCGTTGCTTTTATACATCTGAAGCTGATACATTTCTAGGCAACTGATCACTTATAGAACTACAAATAGTTTTTCTTGTATCTTTTCGAGTTATTAAATGTGACGCTATTTTGTGTGCCATTAGGTGCGACACTATTTTTTATGCCCAGGAATGAACGTGTAGTAGGTCTGACTGGTTTTCTGATGGTTGTCTTCAACCACATACATAAATGTTCAGACAGGAATGTGCTCTTAAAGCAAATCTCTGGATTGTCCCCACTTCCTGGCCCTTGGTTCCTGTCAGAACAAGGAACTACCCTTCTATCAGAGGGAAGTAAACCAAAAAGTAGGTATGTAATGCTTTCCAGCTGCCAGTAGGCATGCAGTAATGACTAAAGCTCATCCCAGGCAAAACTACATGAAATGATCATAGAGGGGTAACTGGGTCCTCAGCACCGACACCTTCATTCTGCAGGTCTGTTCCTGTTGTCTCACACCACTGGCTAGCACACCATTAGGGAAATCCCGTCACTTGATAAAGCGTTTTGGGTTTTTTTTGCCTCCACCAAGATTCACCCAGAAAAAGAACTTTTGAAATTAGCTTTGTAATCCTGATTCCTCTCACCATGTGGAGGAGGAATACCTGTGCTGGCCCAAGAGGGAGCAATGCAGAGCCGGGGAAGGCTAGGCCTGAGCGGGGCTCTAAGGGGTCGCTGTGTTTAGTGATTGGGTAAAGTGATGGTGACGGGGCAGCTGCAGGCAGGGAGGGAGGTTTTGCTCCTCTCCTCGCTCCTCTCCCATGCGTCTAGCTGCACACAGTGCCTCTCCGCCTTCTATTGACTCTAGGGCTGCGTCACTTCCATGGGCTGGTTCAACAAACAAAATGGGCATCGAGCTGCTCCCTCTCAGGCTGGCTGGGACATCTCTGCCTTACCCTGGGGAGTGCAGTCAGCTGGCCAGAGCTGGCCCAAGGGCCAGGAGCCCAGAGCAGGGAGGAGGGCAGGAAGAGGGCCCTCCCCTGCTTGCCAGGCAATGGTCTGCTACTTCTTGTCAGGTCTCGTGGAGACCTCGCCGTGATTTGACAGTAAAATAAATTGAGCTGTAGGGTCAATCAAAATCAGTAGAAGCCTACAATTGGAAGTAGTGACCTGGGATGAACTCTGCCAGGCGGCTCACAGTTGCAGACGAGTTAGCTGTGTGCCAGCAGGCTTAGCGCCGGCTTTAGGTAATGTTCCTCTGGGGTCTTCTGCCTCTGTGGCAGACCAGGTATTATCAGCCCCCTTACAGGCAGCATAAGCTGGGTATCACCTGCGCTGCCTAACCCAGCAAAGCCAAGATATGATGCGGCTTCACTCAGCCCTGTTCAGAATTGTGTGGCTGTTGATGCCGCAGGTGTGGCATTAATGATTGATTGCATGAGTTTGGCCTCGCCGTTTAGGTATTGTCCTGTGCCTCTGTCATTTTCTCATGTGCCTCCTTATTGTGAAAGTACACAGGTGAATTCAAACAGCAAATAAAGCATTTGGGAAATTAAAATGTAATCACTCTGAATAGTGTGATCCCTGTTTGCCTTTAGACTTGATGGGAAGCAGCGCAAAGGAAAGAAAGAGGCAAGGAAAAAGCTCTTGGCAGGTGTCACTTCAGGGAGGAAACAAGGGGATTCTGTGTTTCTTATATTTGCGTTTTATCCAAGTACGATGACGTGAAGATCATTTGCAGTAACATGATTTTTCTCGTCTTAATTAGAGATGTCTCCAGACTGCCCCACTGCATCAGTGCTGTATTTCACTTGGATAATTTCCCTTCCAGTATCTGGTCTGTCTCTACATTTATTTAAATCTAATGTTTCATTTGAATACTGCAGCTCTGGACGGTCTGTCTCAGTTTGAATGCCGTTGACATTAGCGGGGAGGTTAAGAAAATATTTACTTAAGGGTAGACAAAGTTCCCTTACCTGCCATCATTTTCCAGTTTGGGGGGAGGGGAAAACCCCTCTAGGTTTGACATCTCTGTGTATTGTGCAGGGTTGTTAAAAAGTGTGCCGATGAGTAGATGCATGGTAATGATGAAAAGGAGTGCATTTGGAATTCAACATAGATGGTAGAAAATGCAGGATGTCAGAGAAGCCATATATTAAAGGGAATTTGAATTGGAAACTGAATCCCAACCTGCCACTGGGGGCATTTTGATCATTTTGATTTATTAAACTTTTATAACAGCATTCAGATGAAGCGGAATTAAAACGCTTAGTCTTGGGTGGTTTATGGTACACAAGTCATCACGCCAGTGAAGTCTTGCCATGATCAATGTAGAGTTAATCTAAGTTCCTTTTTGAATGCAGGTGCACCTGTGTGCTTTAGTATGTATTTAAAAATCTAATAGTGTTCTAATACTGAACCACTTAACAAAAATACAAAGTGAAGCCACCCCTGACATTAATTTTCGGCTGCATTTGAGTGAATCTTGCTATTAAATTGTAGATGAACTGCAGGAACACAAACTGCATGTATATTCCTATACCAATTTCATATATTGATAAACATACATGTGTTATAAAATATGGAAATGTAGCAGTATTTCCTTGGAAATGGGTTATATTGCTAAAGGCAATATATTGCTTGCATTGTAGTACTGTCCTGACCACCTCCCGGCTTCAGCAGTCATACATAGTCTTACTGAGCACCGTCT
This sequence comes from Charadrius vociferus, assembly GCF_000708025.1. Classification (NCBI taxonomy): domain Eukaryota; kingdom Metazoa; phylum Chordata; class Aves; order Charadriiformes; family Charadriidae; genus Charadrius; species Charadrius vociferus. Next base: position 1,837,500 of record NW_009647401.1, on the reverse strand, counting down.
CTGCAATAAAAAGAAATCAATTACTATTAGAGTGGCACTGCAGGTTAAAGGCATTACAGGTTCACACTCAGTTTTGCAGCAGGGAGATGATACTTAGCTGCAAATGGGGAATGATGCAAAAGATGGATGAGACAGAGTTCAAGGAGCAATAATGTGAGGGTCCGGCACTATCATTCCAAGCTGTCTCGGAGACATGATAGATGGTTCGATGGCAAGAAGCAATAATACCAGATGATGAGAGATTCATCTCCAGATCTTGAGCCCACTGCATGCCGTCTACCTGTTGGTGTTCTAGTGGCATAATGATTCCTGATGTGTTATGAAGAGCTAAATTACTGTACTTAAGCAACTAAACTGGTATGTTGAATTTAGGAACCCAGATTTTTTGGCAGCTGCTAGAAAAGCAAGTAGCATATCAAATGCTCCTGCACATTGTAAATTTAATTACCTCATATTTATGCATAGTACTTGTTGACAGGATCTTGTAAGCTATGCTAATATGGTAGGTAATTTGTTACCTCCAGAAATCACTTTCCATGTGCCTTCTGATCATTATCATGAAACATGATAAATGATCTAGCCCATGAGGTGTAAATGAAAATGAAATGGATAATTGGATTCTATGTCTAAATTGTGGCTGGAATAGTTGTTGCAATTATAATGGAATTTATCTCATAAAAATATGCTTTGCAATGTACTAGTGACCTTTAATCATCTTGGTTGGAGAGTTATTTGAGAATAATTTTAAAGAGATTACAAAAAGTTTACTCAGAATAGTTTGGATAGAAGTTTTTTTTTTTTCTTTCCTAAAGAGTTTTAAATATTTGTCTGTTTAATAATTCATATTGCAGGATTATCCTGCAGTGTTAACTTCTGGAAGATAGTGTATTTGCAGAATTATATAGAAAATGGTGAGAAACATATCTGCCTCTCCTAAAGAAAAAGGAAGCTTAGCTAC
>NW_009647401.1:1757271-1836498 GCF_000708025.1 Charadrius vociferus | reverse complement strand
TTGGATGTGCTGGTTTGCTAGGGAGCTTGTCATTGAGACTGATATGTAACTGCAAACAGGCATGTCTTGGAAAAGATTTAAGGAGTGTTATAAGGAAAATGAATGTGTTTCTCTGTCCTGTTCACCAGGTACGTGCATGTTGCTAATGGCAGAGTTTGTGCTTTACCTTCTTGAAGAGGAAGGATGACACTGTTGTGTTGGGTGGGACTGAAGTTTGAATTTTCAACTCTTCCCTAAACTTTGAGATTTTTTTTTTTTTAACTGCTTTGTGTCCAGGACCTCATCTGTAATATTCATGTAGTTAGTTATTCTGTGTCTCTTTTTCTGAGCCATATAACTTTTAAAACTAGTAGCATATCTTGTACCGCCAAACATTTTGAGTTTACCATCCCAGTTGGTGTCTATACATTGTAGTAGTGCAATTTTTCACTTTCTGGATTCTTTACTAGTAAACGAAATAGAATATTTCCACTCATGAGCTTGTGGACTAAACTGAGACAAACCTCACTGAGCAGTGTTAGAAAAAAGTGAGAGTACCTTCTTAGGAATCAAAAATTGCCTTGAATTGACTTATATTAGAAACCTTACAGCCTAATAAAAATGATTAGTAGGGATGGTAACCAATATCTCAACAGTCAACTTATGTTCATTGTCTTTAACCTCCAAGAAAGGAGAATTTAAGTACAAAATAAGTTCTTAACCAATGTGATCTGGAAGGCTTAGACATTGCACAGTGTTGGTTCAAGGTTTGTTAAGTAGGGTCAACACCCGATGAGGAGTTTTGGTCATAGTAAGAATGATACTCCTAACTTTGTGTGATAACAGTAAAAATACTTTGCTCAATTTAGAGTTTTTGTTTAGTTTTTTCCCCAAATATATGCATTATAGCTTAAGTGAACTTAAACTTCATTTGAAGTTGCCAAGCATCGTATAAGAATTTCTGCGACCTAGTGGAATGTTTTACTCAAATTTTTGAGCATTTCTATTAGCTTTTTGCTCCTTGTGTCTGTTTTGTGGTAGATCCCATAAGCCATATGGAACTGTACCTGTTTGCGGACACAAGGAAAAATACTACAAAGTGTCAATGCCACACGTTCTTTGTAAAGCTGTCTGTAGACCAGCTTACTTAGATCCCAAGAAAAATCAAGATTAGTATATTAGATTGATTATCTGATCTATTTCACTATCTAATAAGGATTAAATCTTAAAAAAAAAGTATATATTTTTGTTTGTTTGTTTGTTTTAAACCTGAAGTTGCAGTTCAGTTTATGTGAATAATCTGTTTTATTCTTATATTGACATCCTCGTGGCAACATAAGTTGTGTTTTTTAACAACTGGAGATGTAAAGGCTACTGCTGTTGAGTTGAGTAAACCAAATGCTTTTCTTCAGCTTAAAAATTGAGATTGTAGTCTCATGATTTTTAATGCTTGCTTTGAACTTCACTCTGACTTTGAAATGTGTTGACAGCAGTTGGAAATGTCTTGAGTAATGATTTATTCTTTGACTTTCCACTTCTCTTGGACTGGATGACTTACGTGTCCTAGAGTAAATAAGATACACTCAGTGTGATCAAGCTTGTGATCTATGGGTTGCATTAACAGGCAATGGGAATATTTTCCCCTTCTCTTTATTGGGGATAGAAAGGAGCAGCTGCCTGGCAGTATATGAAGCACTGCTTTATGTTGGCAGCCAGATACTTCTAGGGTACAGTTGTAGGGTGGTTGGTTTTTTTTTAAATATGTTAGCTTGTGGCACAGTTCTTCCTTTGGACATATGCATCGCTGCACTTGGTCATCTTAGTGGACTGAAGAGATCTCTCATGTTCCTGTAGCTGAAGGCTTGGGTCATCTTCCAGTACAGAGTTTTCCTCTTGAAAGGCCAGCAGAAACATCCTTTAGTATTTCTGTGTCTTTTTGGCCCTTTCTAGTCTAGTCCGCCCCTGCCCCAGGGGAGAATAGAGGGAGAACGAAAGCAACATCTCTGCAGATCACCTTCCCATGCCCTCAAACCAACTTCGTATCTCTGTGGTTTCTGAAGACAATAGGGTGAGGGAAGCCAGCACAATTTTTCCAAGTATAATGACTGAAGCAACAACTCCTGCTCAGCTCTTGAACAGATTAAAGCAGCTTGGGTGAAATCAATGGAGCTCAGCATTTTGATAGTGGATAAGCCGGAGTCCTTGTCTGTGATGATTTTCTCCATTTTGCTTTTACTTAGGTGAAACATGGCATATGTTTCAAGAAGCTGGTAAAGTAGACAACTGTGGGGGAAAATACCTTACTGCAAACTTGCTATCGGTATTTCTGCAAAGATACTTTTCTTCCCATTGTGCCAGGAGCAGCTTCAGCCTGTTATTTGAAGCAAGGGATACAAACCTTATTCCTGTGATGACTCTGTCAGCTCATTGACTGCTGCTTGCAAAATCCCACTTGTCATCTTCTCAAACCAGGCCATCCGGCCTATGCTCCCACCCAAGAACATACAACCAAATCAACTTTACTACTAATTTTTGGTTGGCATCACATTAATGCAGCATCGAGATTATGCACCTCTCCTCTCTGGTTCTGCAAGGGAGGGACTTGTCTCACCAGTTTCTTCATGCCTCTTGACTCACTGTGTTGGCTGTCCTTCAGCAAGTTAACAAAGTGATGTGACGCACGCTCAGAGGTTGCAGTTAATACTTCTCACAAGTATGGCACGGTGCAATCCTCTTTTGCCACTGCCTTCTTTCTATGTTTTTTTCAGTTTTGCAACAATAGACCCTCTGTTGGACTCTGCAATGTGATTTAACTCTGCCATCTTTTGTGCCCTACCTGCTGGTTGCTGCTTTCATCGGTGGAGCAGAGAAAATGCGGTCAGGTTGACTGCACCAATAAATGACAATGAGATAATTGAAAGGTGGTTAAAAAGTGTACTTTGTTAGAAAGACTAACTCCTTTTCAAAAAGGTTTTTTAAAGACAATATAATTGGATGCTTCAAGAAAAAGACTGGACAGTGCCAACTTTCTGGCTGGCTGCAGGCACGTTTAAGATATATTTTCAGTTTAAGCTTGCAGACTTCTCTACTTCCCTGAGATTTGTCTTTGTTTTATGTGAGAACCTGCCTCCACCTTTTCATTTTTTCTTTTTACTGCTTAAGTTCTTTAACTTCAGCAATTTCTTAATGCTGTTTCAGGAATCTGGTTGACCTTCCTCTTGCATTTTTCATTCAACATGGCTGCCCAAAGAAATATTTCATGAGCTTTATTTTTCCTGGGAACACCTCCAATACTTGACCTCTAAGTATGTGGACTTTGCAACAGAAGGAATTGTGCCCCAGTGACACTTCTTTTTCCTCCAAATTACCTTCATTATCAGTGACATTTTCACAATTAGAAACAAAGTGATCCTCCTGTTTTACTTCCAGTTGTTCAAGAAGCAGCTTTAGCATATTCTTTGAACAATATAAAAGCTGAAAGAAGTGATTGAGAGAGCACAAGTTGGCTTTTTACTCAGGCCAAGCCAAGTGGCTGTTTCAAGGAGTTCACCAAGCAACTTTCTGGAGTTTCAGACAGACAGGAGTGCTTTAATTCATGTTTTGTTTTGACCAAATATTTTTGCCCTTTATGTAAAAACAAAATGAACCCCAAAATAGGAATTTAATGGTATATCAGTGCTTCCAGGCTGGAACAAAGAATTTGTTAAAAATGTGTAATGAAGGAGGAGAATGTTCTTACTCTGAAGCTGAATGTTTTGTACAGCTGCTATTGCTTACATTAAAAAAAGGGGGGGGGGACGGGGGACAGGGGACGACACACATGCATGTGTGTGCCAAACAGTACACAGTATGTGCAAACTGTCACCTTATTAAGGAGACTGTCCCCTAAGACATTTGCACCATTAGGACTTCTGATAATTAAGATGACCTATATTTCAGCAAGAAGACAGCCTTCTGGCCAACTGACTAAGCAGATGCCAAGTGGAAGCAAATGAAACCAAGTTAAGCTCTCAGGCAATTAACAGAAATTAATGGACCAGGTACCTACAGTCTGTTTCCTGCGGGTGTCAGTTCAGTGTCCTTGCGCTTCCTGCGCTTCCAGCTCTGCTGACTTTCAGGGGTTTGGCACCTGAGGTCTCCTTATTGAAATTTGCTGGGATTTATCACCCGCTTAGGAGAGCTCACGGGATTCCTGTGGGGGATTAAAAATTTCACAGGATTCTGGAATTTTAAGCGATTGAGAGGGAATCATTGAAGCGATCCTCTGATGGCAAGAATCCCATTTTGACTCACAGCGTTGGGGTACAGAAGAGGCCTTCTGTACAGACTTGCACTCAGTAAAGTACTGAAGCCTATCAGTCACCGTTCGGTGTGATTTCAACCTGATTTATGAAAGATGCATCTCCATAGTGCCATAATTAATGAAGCTTCCTAGTCTGTGAAGGAATTTTTTGCATGTTCTGGTTTTGGCTGGTTCTGTGCCTCATGACCGGGTTCATACACTGGTTATTCATTTGTTTATTTATTTGTTGGACCCTTGCTGAAATATATATGTCGGCATGGGCAAGGGCTATCTCTGTGCATCAGTGTCTGATGTTACAGCAGACGCATCAAAAAGCATGGTCCTACTTCTCTTTTCCCTCTCCCACTCCCAGCGACGTGGTATTCCTACTTCTTTTCCAACAGAACCATACTTGTCCCTCTATGCAGTGATCTGACTGGGGAGCTAAACTGACAAAAACCAGACAAAGTAGAAAGAAGTGGGTATTTTTATGTCAGGATAGTTTTCTAACAGTAGAACCACTGGTCTGGAAAAGGTGGAAAGACCAGGGAAGAGGTGGTAGTTCGCTCCCCACAACAATGTGGTCATTTTAGGTTGGCTTAGCTATAATGTGAAACTGCATCCTCAGTGTGCTTTGCCAAGTGGATTACACTACACTGAAAAAATCTTTGTGCCCACAGGGAAATGTGGTATGGAATGGTTCCTGAGATAAACACCGTTGTCTTGGGATTTTTTTTCTGTAGCAGCTTTCTTGTATGAACATGCCCTTAGAGGAATTGATATAACAGAAGGGGGCTGACAGGAGATACTAGTATGTTCCCTCAAGCCCAAATTATCTTGTCATAGTAGAGGAGATAACCAGATACCAGAATGATGGGCCTTAATGTAATGGCTCTGAATATAAAAACCCACTGTAAACCTCATCTTTGGATTGTTAAGAAAAAAAAATCACAGTTTGACTTGGTATGGAAGAGGAAGGAATCTACTAAAAAACCCTGAAGTAAATAAAAAGGAAAAGAAAGGTTAAGAAAAGTAAGTAAAATGTCTCTCTTAAACTGAATGTCTGATTCAATTCAAGTTCAGAATGCTAATCAGGACATTCAAATACATAAATACAATAACACTTTGGGGGGGGTGGGCTGTGCCACAATATCCTAATGAAGTAATCTAGTATGATTTGTATACGTATATTTAAAATATGGAAAAGCAAATATATCTGTGTAGTTTTTGTACCAGTAGTAGTCAATGAGTACTAAGATAGACAGCTGTGCACACATCACTGCACTGCTATAAAGTGTATTTGAAATTTTCACCCACAATAAAACCTTAAAAAGAAAAAAAAAAAAGGGGAACAATGCACTCTTGTCAAAGATTTGTTGAGTCTAAATTAAAAATATTCTTCTGCTGAAGAAAAAGTGGCTTGTTGCGATATTAGAAGTAATTCAGGTTGCTCAAAAAGACATTTAAAAGGAGGGCGGCAACCAGAGAGCACTATTAAGGCATTCATAATTCAGAGAAGAAGAGAGAAGGCAATATAAACGCAAAAGTAGTATACTGAAGAGCAAAGGATTATGAACCTGGATGAGGAAAGTGCCACTAAAGACACTTAGGTGGAATTACAGGTGGGTTGTTGTTTTTTTATAGTCAGTTAATATACGGTGTAAATGACATAGGGCATGAACAGAAACGCTTTATTAAATAACTTGAGAAAAATTAGACAACATATCAAAGGGAAAATATCTAGGTCGCTTTAGTGTTTTCAAAGGGTACTTTGAGCTTCAGCAACATTACCGGCCCCCTTCCATTACCCATTTTTTCTTTTATGTGTTGTAGAGAAAGAAATGATAAATAATTCAGGCCAAGGAAAGTATAAACACTACAGGGTTAGAATACTTACCAGTGGGGGAACTGTTTATACTGACTGTGAAACAAAGGCAGACAGCAGGGCAAAACATTTTGCCTTGGCAGGAGATGCTGTGAAGACAAGTGGTAATTTTGTCTTCTTTTAAGGTATTTAACAATGATAAGCCCCCGTAATACTCATGGATTGCCCTGCAGTGAGAGGAAGAGTTGAAGGAGTTCAAACAAGCTATTTTACTTGCTGACTTTGTTTACTTTCGCTGTTTGTTTTCCCTCACACATTAAAGGGATGATGGGGTGGGAGAAAGTTTTTCATATGATTATGTGTGTGGGGTGACTTAGTGCAGGTACAACATAATCATGCTCTTCTTACTACATCTGTATTGTGTTAACCATTCAGGGAAGTAAATCAACAGAAAATTAATCTCTTTTTTTCAGTTGGTTAGCTTATACTGCTTTAGCTTTGCAAAGTAGTTTTGTTTTAAAACCAAGAGCATTTCATTCAAGCATCAGAAAAAAAGAAACGTGATCATTTGTAATCAAAGGAGAAGGAAATGCGGCCATACAGCCATACACCATTCACACCCTGAAAGAAGAGGTGAGTTGGAGCATTTATGGTTTTATGCAGAGGGCACTCATCTAGAATGGATTGAAGCCTGTGTTTGTCTCTCTGTCTACATTCAGTCAGTAACTTGAACACTGCTGTTTTTTTTTCCTCTGGAGAATGTGATAGGAACTTAAGAAAACACTGCCACTGGGCCAAAAATCTACTTAGTTTAGTTATAAACTTAGAGGAAGATATAAGAATGAGAGGCACACATTGGTACGCTCCCTTCATACATCATCATAGCATCTAGCAATCTACATCTTAGGATTTACTAAGCCAGACACTATATCAACATATTTATGTATAATATCCTTGATAAACCTTCTATGAATTTGTCAAATAATTTTTGAACTTGTTTTTGCCCATCATCCTGCAGCAATGAATTCCCACTGTTAACTTGGGTTGGAGAAGAAAGTACTGCCCTCTGAAGCTGCAGGCTACTCTTTTTTTATTGTTATTTTATTGTTACTCTTTTTATTGTTATGCACCATCTTTTTTCACTGAAAGAAATAGCAAAAGTCATTCCGTATTAATCTTTGTCATGCCAGTTGTCTTTTCGTAAACATGTAGCATGTATTCCTTCATTCATCGTTCTTTCATGTTGAGTAATCCAGACTGAATATCGCCACATATGGAAGTTGTCCTAGGTCTCTGATAACTTCTCTTTGGCCTTTTCTCTGTCTTGTCGTCTAGCCCGTCCAGCAGGAGATAGGGAGACCAGATCTATGTCTTTTATTTTAGATAAGAGAACATTATGAGTTTACACAGTAGTGCAAGATATTAGGCTTTCTTTGGTTCCTAATAATCACTGATATTTTATCTGGCTTTTTGTCTGAATTGAGGTGATATGGTAATGAAATTCCCCACAGAGATATTATTCCTGTCTGATTATACTGATTTAGAGTCCATAAGGGAATCACCCCACATATGCACTGCTTTGGATTTATCAACTTTGACTTTATTTGCCATTTTATTTCTTATTTCTTTAGTATCTTAAGGAAAGCGAGATAACCTAGATGCATACGATCACAAAATACTACGATCAAAGATAAAAATATTTCTGCACTAATTGGAGCCACAAGTGAAACCCATGTTTTCTTCCTGACCTTCTAGGTAGACATATGACTTAATGAATGTGTTGCAGAAAATGGTTCAGCTTCAAAAGGAGGGATGCAGAGACTCTTCTGAAAATCCCTGCACCTGTAGGTTGAGGTGCTGTCCTGGGCAATGGGACGTCTCTGCTCAAATCCTTGCTCCAGTTTGGTCAGACAAGAGGAATGGATGTAGAATGTCCTTATGCTGAGAGACTGAATAAGCCACTTCTCTACAGACACGATCCTGGACTATGCTATGAATGCCCCATGTTATCATCTAGTGCCCGCCATGCAACTGGGCTGAAAAGTCAAAACGTCATTTTGGAAACGTTAATGTAAATGTTTTCTTATTGCAGCTATTTTCCGAATTTGGATTAATTATTCCATTTATTTTTTTATCTTAGACCTCTCAACTTTTATTGAGTGTTTTGCTGAACACTCCCTCCCCCCTAAAAAAAAAACAACCACAAAAAACAAACAAAAAACCCCAACAAACCCAACCTCAGCCTATCTAGCCCACTTCATTCCCAAGGAGAAGGAAGTTGTTTTTTTTTTTTTTTTTTAATGTGGAGTTGTTATGTCTTCAATTTCTAAGCCTCCATACTTAGGAAAGTATAAAATATGTGTAGGGGAGATTGCTTTGTGGTACCTCTTTATTCTTGGGTGTAACCGAAGTTAACTATAAAATAGGTTTCCTGCACCTGTGTGGCCCTGAGAAAGGGATTATTTGAGGACTGGAGAAAAAGTCAGAATTTGCTTAGTGCTCAGGGTCACCTATCTCCTGAATTTTCACTGGCTGGATGTGGGAAGAAGGATTTCCACCCTGAGAAAGTATCTCAGAAGTCAGGAAAAGAGGCTGTGCCAGCAAGTCAGTAGAGAGAGCTTAGAGATACCTATCTAGCTGATGGCTGACTTCTCAGTTCAGTGGCCAAACCATTTCACTTCTTAAAGTAAAAGTGAAGTGAATTTTGGAGGGAAAAGCTATTTTAAATACAAAGGGGAAGGTTTAGGGGATTTTTTTTTTTAATGTTAAAATACTGCATGGTGGCTTGTTACGCTTAGAAAAATTATGTGCACTTATTCTGAATGTTTCTGTAAACCCAGCTTGCCTTTCCCATTACAGGGTGGGGAAGAGGGTGCACAACAGGCAGAGGCTTTCTTGAAAGGAGGCAAGATAGTTATTTGGATCCAGAGGTAGAAGCCTAAATAGAGTTCAGTGGGGCAACTTTACCAGTCATCTGACTGAGATGACAGAACTGCTTTTTTTTTTTTTTTCCCTCTGAAACCACATTTATCAGAAGGGTAGCAAGTCCCATGAGAGAGGTTTCCTGGTGCTTGCAGTTATTAAAAAACAAACAAATAAATTTCTTCAAAGAACACTCACATATCAAAAGTGTGAGGTAGGACTTCAGGATCTGGCAGGAAGAGTCATGACTTTCCTTGTCTTCATGAAAAGCAGTATTTAAAATACCTGAAAAAGTGCTACTGGCTTTGTGTGCTGGGACCAGCGGAGCTTGCTGATAAACATTTTTTTCCCCATGGTTACATGCTTTTGCTACCAATGCTTATGTAAAATGTAAGGGGCTTTTTTAAGCTACTGTTCCTATTTCTTTAACTGGTAATACGGTGATGTCTGATTTATTTTTCTCTCCAAGTACTATTGTAGTGTGCTCTTAGCAGCTTGGTTCAACATGCAGAACCAGCAAACACAGTCTTAAACAAAATGCCTGTATGCATAGGCAATCTGAATTTAATAAATAACATAGTTTACTTCTGTAATCTTTGAAGGCAGCAATCTCCATAATGGTGTATATTATTATAAACTATATTATTAGCAGTGGATCTTGTGTTTGGAGAGGAAAGCTGTACTGTCCAATTTCTACCCTAGTAATTTCTTCTCTTCTCATTATTTCTGTAGCGTTGTTGATTTTGTTTGCCTTTCTTATGTGAATACACGAGGCTGGTTATTGAACTTTCGATGTGCTAGCTCAGCCTGAAGAGATGTTGATTAGTGTCGTATTCAAGAATTAAAACATTTAGTAGTAGAATAAGAAGCTGTACATTCTCAGGTTTTCATCAATAAATAATTATGATAACTTAGAGTGGTTAAAATATGGTAGCAAAAAAGAATGAATTTTTTCTTTTAATTTGACTATTATAGAAGCATATTTTATTTCAGATATTAAAGCTGTGATGAGGTGGGAATTGGCTCACTTGCCTGAATTAGGGCAGTGTATAAAAATTATAATTTATCTTGCCCCATACTTGATATCTCTGTCTGCAGTTTAGCTGTTCAATATCAAAATTCCCGAATTTAAATAGAGGGAGATTAACAGAATACAGGAGCACAAAGGACAATCACAACAGTTCAAACAAAGGATCCAACTAAGTCAGGATTCTTTCTCAAGCAGTGGCCGGAGGAGGACTTGTTGGGATGAGAGAGAAAGAGCTTAATAAGCATACATGACACTTCTCCTGATATCCTCTCAGCATCTGATTCCTTTCAGCAATGGTTCTGAGCCTGGTGGCTGTCTGATTAGTAAGGGGTAACTTTCATTTGCCCATAGCACCATTTGGCGATGAGACTGCTACCTTTTTTGGCATGAAGACCCCTTCCTTTCTTCTTCATTTTTGAGCCTGCCTCCTGCTAGCTTCACTTGATGACCTATATTTGCTGTATTGGAAAAGGAGAAGATTAATTGAATCCTAACATCTCTCTGATGTGTGATTTTTATAGAGCTCTGTCACAATATTACCCCTAAAACATCTCTTTTCCAACATGAAGATACCTACCCTGCTCAGCTCTTTCTCCTATCCAGGGTGTTCCCAGATTTCAGTCACTGATGTTGGCCTCTACTGAAACCTCATCATAAATAAGCAGATGCCTCAACATAAACAGGCAGATCTGGAGGGTTGTTCAGGGTGGTACTCTTTAGGGGATGAGCACAGTATTTAACAACAGTGCTGCCCCATCCTCCCACCCAGTGAAAGTCCAGACTGGATTTCAAAGTCAAGCTTCCCCAGTGCTCCACCATCATATTGTCCATTTGTTTTGAGGGACTGTTTCTACAAGAGCTTCTACCTCTCAGTTGAGTGGTATAGATATGGTATCCAACCCATATCTAAAGATACGGTTAACTCTTAATTGCTAATCAGTGAACATACAGCACAGTGGATTAGTTGTGCTGTAGATCTACAGACACTTGAGCTGGCTTTTGTTGATTGTCCAGTTAGGTTACGATTGAGTGTGTCTATTTCTCGTGAGACCAGAAAGGCAGTTGGTGACTTTCTAGTCAGATTTTTCCCAGTGTAAGCGGGAAATCACATAAATATTACTACAGAAAAGCAAATGTTCGTGTCAGTAGAAATAAGATGTAAAATTTAGACTCTGTTACTGTACTTGGGGGAGTTGCTATTCCAGAGTAAACGATTGGTAGTTTTTTATCATATTTATACTTTGAATCTTTGTTGCAATAAAACAAAGATAATATCAGCTCATAAAAAACTGAGAAGGTGGGCAGCTGCTTTTTTACCTATTCCCTTCATTTCATAGGTATTTCTTACCATCTGTCTAGGTGCTGTGGCAAGGGTGTTGGTTCCTTTTGCCTACCTCTATCTCCCCTCTCCTTTCTGAAGGTGGCTTTCATGGTAAAGCTAAGCAGATGTAATGGCCAGCAGCTGTGGAAAAGGCAGTCTCAATCCTTGTCCTCCCTTGTCCTCTCTCTCAAGCACCTGGATTTGTGCTCCTGCTTCTGTGCGGATACTGGCTCTTGTCTAAAGCCACCAGGAGCTGCTTCAGAGACACAGAAAAGCAGGAAACCTCCATGTACGTGTCCCTTCCCCGACCAGTTTTAAACCTAAACTGCCTTGGATGTAGAGTAGATGAGCAGCACTGCAAGCGACACTGATGGTGGGAAGTGGAGGAGCAGGGTTGCCCTTTCAGGTAGGCGTTAGATGATTTGTAATTTACATCTGTGATGTAAAACTGTGGTGTAAAAATTCACCAAGTGGGTTTCCATTTTGGTTTCTGTTGGTTCATTGCATAGATTGAGGGAAGTGTCTCAGTGCCTCCTAAAATTAGCCCCCTTCTCTGTCATTCCAGTGGGCTGCCTTATGGCATCTTTGGCAAGAAATATTTGGGCATGCTGTAATAAGGAATGTAAAGACATTGCTGGTGGGAACATCTAAAAGTGTCTTGGAAAAGGTTATGAATAGAAATAGAGGGATCTGAGCACAGAAACAGTCCCTTAAATATGAGTTTGCTCAGAAGTGATGGATTCTGTCATTTCCCTCCATAGACTTGAATAGTCTGAGCATATACAAAATCTCTAGATAATCATTAATGTGTAACCCATATACTAAATCGTATCCTTTTTTCCTTTGATGATAGTATTGGAGTGCTGACAGTAAGCTTTTAACTTCAGTGAAATAGGATACCTGAGGAAGAACTTTGGTGAAGGGAGGCATTATCTATCCTGTTCTACAGGCAGTCTGGGGTGCCATGCTGATCTGAGGGGGAGGGTTTTAAGTTTGTCTCTGCCTCTGTCCGTTTGTAAGGGTCTTGCCTCAATAATATGGTATGTGAGCTGCTTTCCTTCCTTCGTTCTTCCACCTCCGTGCATCAAGGTCCATGATTTGGGTTGATGCTTACAGTAAAGTCAGTCTTTAAATACATAGCTTCCTTCATTTGGTGGATCAAATAACCAGAAATAGAAAGACACAGAGACACAGGAGTAGGAATTGGGGCTGCTGAGATGGGCTGCTGGGCAGGTAAAGCTGAGGGAGCCCAGTGCAAGGTGGTGGGGTAGGAGCAGCCTCAAGCAAGTGATTTGGCACGTAGCCCTGTAGGCATGTAAACAGCTTGCAGGTCCTCGGCTGTCATACTTACCAACCTGCACAAGTACTACATCACAGTGAGCAGTTTTGGGAACGCCAGTGGTATCTCGGGTGCCAGGTGAGCAGGTATGTTAGAGAGGATGGGGAGGGCTGGGAAGGTGAAATGTCCATGACTCACCTCTTACATGCTTGAAGTTTCTGTAATTACTATTAAATAAAACTGTAAATGCTTGGAAATCAAAGCCGTGCCAGTTATTCCTCTCAGCTGCAGGTACTTTATATTTCAGTTCCCTTCTGGCGCAGAGATGTGTACAGCTCGTTGCACTTAAAGAGCATAATAGTTTTGAATCCTGCCTGGCGGTGACACTGTCCCAACAGCATGTGAAACATTTTTCTCTGTCATTTAAAATGCACGCGGGAAAGCTGATGGGAAAAATTTGGATTAGTGCTGGCTGGATATAATGTGACTCCTAAAGTAAGACACACAGGAGTCTTCCAGGACAGGCAAGCATTCCGGCAGGAGGGGCAGTCGGTGTGCAGGAAAGTGCAGATCTCCCAGGTGGCACAGTCGTGGCATCAGTTGAAGAAATCCCCACCTTACCTAAGAAATGCAGCTGGGCTGCACATAAGTAATTCCAAGAGGTTATTGATAGCCTCATGCAGGTAGGGTAGATGGCTTTCACTGAACTCCAGGAGTGCTGGCCGGGTGGGCTTTTTTAGCTTTCAAGTTTTATAGAGATGTAAAGCTAGTAAGGCGTAAATCTGTGATAGGTTTGTTGCTTTCTTTGTTTGTCACTGAATTGTTCAGAAATGCTCTAGTTTTCTTGCAGGTGTTTGAAATATTTGGGTTTGATTATAAATATGTCACTATAACATTTATCCAGCAAAAATTCCAACAAATATGACAACAATGCAAAAATATTTGCAATATCGGTTTATTGGGCCAGCTGAGACTTGAAATGAAAAAAAAAAATAATATCCAAGTACTTGAGAAGCAGGAAGAAAAAGAAAATTATATTCTCATTACATAACTATGTAAAAGAAAATCCTGGAGTCCCTAAAATAATATTTTGTCTTTCTTCAGGCATGCTCTCCCTAATCTCTAGTTTTATTCCTTTTCGTCATTGACAGGATGTGAATGTGTATGCAGAATGCAGTATTGTCGAATATCCCATTGCAAAGCCTTGTAGAGTTGAGAGTAATGCTTTCTTGGGAAGTACCAATTTTTGAAGAAGGCATTCAATATTGTTCTTACCCTGCTGGTTCCTGACAATGAAGCAGATAAAATATTTCTTCCCAACAATAATCTCAACGTTGAGATCTCAAGGGAATTACTGATACATGTGAATAATGAAGTCATTGTGATCAAGTCTTTGCCTGAGACATTTCTATGGCTGACTCATTTATATTGAGCAATTTTTTAATTTTTGGGGTTTTTTTTAAGATTTGAATGTCTTCTCATTACAGGCACCTCTTTTTCGTACATGTATTCATTTTTCCTGTAGGAGTGTACTGCATAAATGTCTTTAACACAATGCAATCTTTTTGACAAAATATGTCATACTTTTCAAATTGATTCCCAGAGTAGCACAGCCTACTATCATTCAATAAATAGGCATGTGTTCTGCTCATAAGTTATGTAGAGGGGTGACATCCTCCAATTTTTAGAAAGATTTTTTTTTGTGTCTGTGTGTAAGCCAGGCATGAGCTTAACCTTGTTTACTGTTTCTGCTGACAACGCTGAAGCTGCACACTGTTCCTTTTATTTAAAGGAAGACAATAAAATGAATGCAGTGGTGTTTCAAATCAAGGTGAATAAAATGCCACAGTGACGCATAGGATATGAAATCACTATGCAGAAGTTAGCAGTTTTCACTTGTGAAGTAATTCTTATTTCAGCACTTCAGGTGGTCAGTAACTGCCGCATCACTTAAATTAAATAAGTTTTAGCTGCACGAGCTTGCAGACTTTGTTGCACTTACCACATAAACTTGATAGATTAGGCAGGTGCTCAAAGATAAATCCATAGTTTGAAGTGAGCTTGTGACATAGTGTCCCCATTTGCTGACCCGAAATTAGAGATGATATTACGGTGAAATATGTCAGTTTCCTACCTAAGCCAACGTGGCGAGCTTTGCTGTTCAATTTGCCGTTTCTCTTTGTTGCTGTTTTTTCTCCAGTAACTGATTCTTTGTGTAGTAACCTGCCGGTCTGGCAGGTTATTAATATCTGTGTTATAGATATTTATTTTGAATGGTTTTTTTTTTAAATAGATTCTTTCATTTTTTCCATTCCAAGTAATAAAAGACAATGAAAATGGTCTCGCAGACTCTATGAATTGAGTTGGATAAATCACTTGATACGACCTGGTCACTAAGCTATTGCTTAGAATGGGTTTTTTTGTTCCAGACAACTAACTCTCTTAATTAAAATGTAACTTTTTGTAGGTATTGTGTCTCAACCTTAGGACTAGCAACTAATGCCAGATACTGAACAGTTGTGATAAATGATATTTTAAAGTCACAGAGAGAATGTTTGTGGAGTCACAGAAATTAAGTCTGCACAAGCATCATGAAAAAGAAAAGAAAGAGCTGGAGAAAAGGAATTTGGGACAGTATACTAGATAGATCACAAGCTGTTCAAGTTTCTTCATGCAGCTACCATAACTTATGGTCGCAGGACAGCAGCTGAGATAAGTCTGAATTAGTTTTTGATTGGTTTTTTTGTTTGGGTTTTTTTAAATATAAATGGAGGCTTGTGGCTATTTGGAACACTTAAGCGTAAAAACCTACCGATTTCTACGTGATTTTCTACATGAAATCATTACATGGTTTATTATGTTAAAGTTTGTTATTTGTCAGTGAGTTTTTTGCTGCTTTCTCTTCAGTATACTTTTGGAGGGAGATATTGTTAACTTGCATGAGCAGCAGGAACCTGCAATAAATGCTTCCTCCAAGCTGTCTGCAGAAGACAAAGGTGGGAGCAACAGAAACTTTTCTATCAGAAAAAAACTCAAACAAACCAAAAATAGAAAAGTAAAGCAGCTGTTAAAATGAATTAAACTCGATGAGGAGAGAGAAGTTTTTGACCATTGGGGAAAACAAATTAAAAAAAAAAACAAAAACACAACGGAAAATTTGTTGGGAAACCTGTGAATGAGTGTATAAATGAATAGAGAAGCCAAACAGTGGCTTAGGGAAATATTAATTAAAGCCTGATGAATGGCCACAGCTTGTGAGAACTCCAAAGGGCTTGCAGCTGGTGGGGTTTTCACTGTATGAAACTATAACCAGCGTTTGGTCTTGGAGTAGAGGAGGTGGTTTTAAAACTCCTCTGAGGTCTCTGTGTGTTATTTTGAGTGTTACAGCTGGTTTAAGCAAGTGTGCCCTCCTGCAGCCTGTGCAACGTGTGCTGTATCCTACTGAAGCCTGTTTTCCACAGGGTACCTTTTGAGGTGAGACACAGGACCAAGCATGGGTTTGGGTGGTGGTGGCTTGTTCCCAGCTGGTGGTGTGTAAGCAGTACAGTCTACCCAACTGACAGGGTAGGAAGGTTGTAGCCAGGAGTGTAACCCCTGGGGAGAAAAGAGGTTGGGATCCAGCTGGGAACAGAAAAGGCTGTCGTGGCAGCTGCCTCGCACTCCAACCCTCCCATTTGCATGGGCAGCAATTGAAGTCTTGCTTGTGCACCTGCTTCTTTATTCTGACATTTTTCAGATGCATCTTGTCTGTTGGGTGCGAGTACTCCATGTAGCTGACGTGTGGTACGTCTGTCCCAGAATGAGTTTACACTTACTTTTCTCCTTTGCGATAATAATAAAGTGGGCTGCCCAGGGGAGAAAAATCAAGTACTGCTATACAGTGTGGAAGCAAGAATCCTGTGAGCTAAGCCCATAACAACAGCATTTCTCTACTTAAGGATGCATGTGTGTCTGCATCTTTTAATTGGTTAGTTAAGATTGTCCTGATGTAACTGTTGTTTATTGGGATATTGTAGAAGGTCTCAGAGAAATTTACATCTAGAGCTGTGTTCTTCATAATGCAGAAAAATAAAATATAAGTTAGAAGAGTGACAGCTTCTCCCCCCTCCCCGCCCCCTCGTTCTTTTCAGAAGCCCAGTAGAGAACTCAAATTCCATTAATGAACTGTCCTCAGTGTGTTGGGCAATCTCTTTGATGCATAGGCTGTTGGGGTTTTTATGTCTTCCATGTGTTATACAACAAAACCATTAAAGACCTAACTACTCACTAGAGATGGCATGTATGGGGTGACAGACTGAGCTGTGTGTAGTCTGTCATGCAGAGAAAGTGAAAACTTGAGATCTTGTTGGAAATTTAACAATAAACTTCAGAGGCTTTTTGTGACTCTAAGGTTCATGATACCTCTGCCGTTAGTCAGATCTGTCCTTTCATCTTGGGATCCCTCAATCCCCTGCAGTAACCTGCTTTTCTAGCTGGGTAGAAGAATTTCTCATTGGGCAAGTACTGCTTTCTGTAATGCTTCTCCCCTTACTTGGTGAAGCCCCCTGTTTGTGTTAATACAGCTTTTGTTGGCTCTGAGGGCAACAGGTCTTGTCAGGCTGCTGTCGGCGTAGAAGACAGCCAAGCGTCCTTTCAGGCTGGCACAAGTCTAAAATAAAACTTTTTGTCTTAAATTCTGCATTTTTTTTTTCCCTAGCAGAGCAGTATTTCCTAACCCCTCTGGGAAGCTGAAAGAAAATATTTTTAGTTCATATTAAAGATATGCCAAATGTGGAAGGATTTTTCTAAAAATAAAAGGAACCCCATATTTGTGCTGAAAGTCTCCATGGTTTGTATTTATCCTCAAACTTTTCATAGCTCATTTTGTGACCACCTTCACGACCATGTAATTTCTTTCAGTTGTACTTCTTCAGAGCCTTACATATTGTTATCATCTTCTTTTTTTTCCCCTAACATATAATTTATAAGAAGACATCCAGCCTTGACTGAAAACACTCAGATAGAGAATGCTGAATTTCCTACAGTATTACCAGTTATTGTTCTTCAGTTACTATTCTCAGTGTTCAATTTGTAGCTTAATACCATATTTGAATTTAAGCTTTCAGTCACTGCTTCTTGTTAATTCTTTTTTTCCATTGGATTAACCAGCTTTAAAGACTGAGAATTTTGTTTCCCTGCAAGTACTTGACTGCTGTAATTCTTTCTCCTAAATCTCATACATTTTCTCCAACTTTTAAACAAATGTTCATGGTTCTTCAGTTTTTCAATATTTTTGAAAACGTGTGAATCCCTAAAGCCATATGTAATCTTCCAGTACAGGAAGAGTACTGCAACAGTATAGCTGTTGCCTGGGATCGGCAGCCTGCTTCCCCACGCTCCCTGGCTCCGTGCCGTGGGTCTTCTGACGCAGCTTTGCCATAACATCTCTGTGTGCAATCTGGAGCCCAGCGGAGAGGCACCAGCGCGCTTCTGCACGGGGCCAGCTCCTGGCAAGCGGGGGTTTTCCCCTTGCCCTGTGTGCCCTGGCTCCTTCGAGAAACCTCGCGTGCCTCAGACTGCTCTCCCTCCGGCCCCATGGCCCCAGGGGGCTTCGTACCACAAAGATTGTGGTCTAGCTGTACATAGCCAGCGCGGGTCGGGCACTGAACCTGCACTTGAAACCCAGGGTACTTGCAAGAAATGTGCAGCCATATTTAAAGAGCTTTGTAAGGAATTGCCCTAGAAGAGGAAATGAGCTTGATCGAGGTGGGAGCTGAGTCAGTCTTGAGTCATTTGTGGAGGCATCGCCGCTGTACTCCCTGGAACATCCAGTATTAGCTGTATTTATGGGGATTTATTTGTTTCTCTGAATTATGAAAAATTTTAAAGGAAACCTGTATTCTTTAATTTACCTGCTTGCTTGACAGTTTATGGTGTAGTTAAGACATACCAATTTTAATATCTGGAGGGGTCGGGCTGATGTTGGGCTTCTTTGAATAAATGAACGCTTTGTTATACTTGTAAAAATTGAGCTTTTTATAATTTACCCCTGTTGTATGTACTGGGTTAGGCAGTTGATACCCATCAGCATACCAACTGCATATCTTCGTGTAAGGTATTCGACAGAGAGGGCTGAACATGGTGTGACCAGAGGGAAGGCAGACTGCGCGCCTGAGCAGAGGGAGGTTGCAGGGTATTAATGTGCGGAGGCTCCGTACGAGGCAGGGATGGGACAGAGAGTGGCAAGAATGAAGGCAGGCACATCTCTTGGTGCTCAGGCTGTGTGGTGGCCAGACCTCTCCTCCCCACCCTTCCAAACCCTTCTGCTGCGAGCAAGGAAACAGTCTTCTGTGACTGGTACATGTTACGCTCGGCAAAACATGACTTCCTGTAAATAAATAAGATTTTATCAAACATGCATTCAGTATCAGCTTTTCCTCCAAAGTGAAACAGCTTGTAGGGTTCTGGTTTGGTTTGATTTCTTTTTTTCTCCTACTTTAAACTCATCATTAACAGTATATGATTTATCACTGAGATACTAATGAAACTCCCTTCTTTTATTTTAAATTTAGGAGGTGTTTAGTCTTGGAGGGAAATGTAGTAGGGCTGTTGTTATCCAGACTGGGTAAATAGTATTAAGCAGCATAGTATGCATATGTTAATTGGGAATATAGGAAGCTTTATGCATACTAGTTACTGTGCTAATAACACTAGTGACCTTTTCTGGCTGTTTTTTCTATCTATGAATATAATTATTTGCATACAATATTTAATATTAATAATATGACACAACTGCTTAACCGTAGGAAGACTTATAGCTGGGGTTGATGCTGCATGCTTATTCTAGTCATCGGTGCCTAAATATCACAGTACGTTTAATATATAATGTCACATACATACTGATGTGAGCATAATGTACTGCTAGTAGCTCAGCAGAATGGGAACTTTGTACTGATAAAATGTCAGTCTTAATTTTTGATTAACTTAGCTGTGGGCATTTTATGTCAAAATCAGAACTGGCCAAATACTGCAAAATGCTACGCATGAAAGTACAGTAATTTCTTTAATGTCTTGCAGATGTACAAGTGCTCTTTTTATATAGTCTTTCAGAGATGTTAGTGGCCATGCATACTGGAAGGGATTTCATCAGATTTAACACCTTTAAGCAGTGGCTGAAAAATATAGTCAGAAAATGAGTCAGTAATTGAACTAGTCACACTGGAAAAAGAATTCTAAAGTTTGTGCTTAGCAAAGGAAGAAATGAAACTCACCATGCAGGGTCTTCATTCAAACTGTTTAGTGTGAATGTCTTAAATACCTATTGAAATCATGATTCTGCTGATGAGTTAGTAAACCATCCATGGGCTGACATATTTTTTTCTTAAAACGTTGTTTAGAACCTTTTATGGCTGTTCACAGAGGGTTCATGGTCGAGAAGAGGGGAACTGTGCTCAGTGAAAATTGCTTACTGGGAATCCTGTGTGCTTTAGCCACATCTGCTCATGGTAATTGAGAGGGGAGGTTTGACAGAAATAAAGGGTACAGTTCCCTGATTTGGTTGCGGTGGCCAGGGCAGCAGGGGGACGGAGGGAGGTCACGGTGCTGCCTTACCTGGCTGTGGGTGTGGGTGACTGGAAGCCACAAAACGCATTTACCGTAGTGGCCATCTGCAGGGCCAGGCAGGAGGGAGGCTGTCGTGATGGGTGACCCATGAGCCTCAGCTTCCTGCTCTGATCCAAGGTCTCCAAACTTCCTGCCTCTGATCCAAGCTCTCACCTCTAAAGCTGTCACTTGGCTTGACTGAAGCTGAGTTTTTACATTGTTTGTAAACCAGACCAAACTTCTGAGAGGGTGATTTTCTTTGGGGTTCCCTCTCATGCATTCCGCCACCACCACACCCCCCTCCATCCCCAATACCTCATATAAGAGGTTTTTCAATTTTGACAAACTTCTCGGAACCCTGCAAAGCAGTGTTCTTTACTGCTAGGTGGACCCAGATTACTAGAGTGAAAAACCAGCAACATCACTTCCTTGAAGGATGTGAAATGTGTTTAAAAACCCACTGAAAGAGGAATATTGTATATATCTGATGCTTGCTATGGGAATGGCAACCAAAACATTAATAATGGCTTTGTTCTGTCTTTTACTTATCAATGGCAATTTTTAAGCCCTAAAAGTTTCAGGTTGCTGTATATATAAAAGGAAATTATGTGATTTGAAATTGTAATTGGGGAATATTTGCCGGATCTGGTTATAGAATAACGAATGAGAATAATTAATAGAAAGTTAATTGGGTAACATCAGAAAAGTTTATCTGGTATATTGGGATCGCATGCTTCAGTTGATACTTAGTGTACTTTGGGGATTTCTGGTTGCACCTCACCTCTCGTTCTGATAGTATATTGTATTATGAAGAATATTAATAATGCTGCAGAACAATTACTTGTTCATTTGCTAACTGATTAAAATTCATGCATAATTTATTGGAACTGGGAGAGACTTTATAAATAAGTCTTCTTTTCCTCAAGAGCTTAAAAACAAAATGCATATGCTAATATAAGAATACGCTTTACCTCTCTCTCAACATAAAAAATTAATATGCAATGGTATATTAGTCTCATTAATGTGAGATTTTATTTGTGGTAATCGTGCTCTTAATCAAAGTGTATACTTCTAAACATAGCCTTATGTTTTAGAGGTTTATAACTTGGAGTTGGTAGTTCATCATGCTCATCAACATTTATGTTTTCTGCCGTAATATACACTGACCTTAGAATTCATTAGTTTGACATTTGATGTGTTAGTTCCGCAGCAAATAAACTGCCCTCATTAAGCCTGGCTGCATTGCTGAGCTTTGATGCAGGTAGGGTTCTAAATTAGTTCACATGCACATTTCTTGCCAAAACAGGGTAAAACACGTTAATAATTAATTGAGATACTTTCTAGAGTTTTGGATATCCTGAAGCAGAAATGGGAACACCTTGGAGCGTTCACCTTTTCACTCTGGGAGGAGAAAATGAACTCCACTTGCTGCCACTACAGCACGTTCACCGGTTCCCTGGTCTCCAAACTGAATGGCCTGAGATGCAGCTAATCTAGAAAAAAGACTGGAAGAAATCTTTTTGTACCAAAATGAGGGAAACTTGGTTGCTTACAGAGCTAGTAAATACACTGACTGTTGGGAGACAGCTCTGGTATCTCGAGGGGAAACTTTACTGCTGGACGTAGAGAACCAGGGAGTCATCAGCTGAACTTCACCATGCAGGGAGGGTGGGATGTCAAAGAAGGTCTGGGAGGCCCTCTGGGAGCCCATCATCACCGCTCCCCACAGGCTGTGTCAGTGACACTGGTAGGGTCATTCCCGAGAGGCAGAATATGTGCAGTGCTTCTGCATCTCAGCTTCTCTTGTGCAGAGGGTTGACGGGAGCGGTGGCGAGAAGGCCCCCCTCTAGGGAAATTGTATGGGTGGGAGTTAAACGTTATTTTTAATGTACCGGCCATGAGATCCCTCTACCTACCTGCTCAGAGTTGCCGTGTTGTTAGTTCTGCATCGCTGCTGTGCGAAACCCCTGTGTGCATTGAATTTAGCATTGTTGCCTAATTAACTGAAACAAATTAGTTGAAATATGAGCCATCTGGAATGAAAATGAACCTTCCGTGTTTATCAGTGGATTCGTTTTATTAGAAAAATACATGTTGCTTGTGATTTGTTTCTCAAAATAAACCATGCCTAGGCACTGTGCTGCTTCTCTATGTAAACATTTCTCAGGGTAAGGGGGACCTCACCTCCCCGTGTGGTCCATCGTTACCTTTTGACTTTGCAGCTGTGTTGAAATCTTTAGGCAGGCAGAAGCTGATAAGAACAGAGGCAGGCAAAAGGCAACATACATTCTATTGTTTGAGTTTCTAAATCAGTAATAAGTTACTGAAGAATAAAATATTAGATGTCATTGCTATATGTCTTTATTTTGTCATTCTCCTGGCAGTTTTGCTCAGTTCTGAGTATTTTGAATGCCTGTAGTAGGCATCTGTATCTTTTACCCTCACTGCATCTGGTGAACTGCAGTGATACTCGTTTTTAAGAATATTCTGTGCAGGGCTAATGCATCAACTATTGCAACTGTTTTTTTAAGAAAAGTATGTATGTGGCTTCTGTCAATAAAAGAAAATCAGTTACATTTCTGAAAATCTCAAGTTATTGCCACAGTAAATTATATAAATGAACATGAACATAGATGTCTTTCAGAAAAAGAGTTAAGAAGTAGCTATATATAAGTCAGATAGGATTTTGTGGTCCCTAGCTGAGATTTTTAAATGGAAAAAATAGTATCGGTCAGACGCCAGTGGTGCACCACTTGCTTCTATCAGCTGAAATTCTCCTCAGCTCTTTTTCGTTGATGTCAGTTTGATTTTGCTTTCGAGTTTTGGAGTCTTTGCTGACCAAAACCTGACAACTTTGTGTGGAAAGAGCCCTCTTCTTAATGAGTTTTCCAGCTTTTGTTTTATCACTGGCCTTTTTTTTTTTTTTTCTCATCTCCCCTTCAGAGCCGCCTCGGCCGATAGCCCCCCCACAGCTGCTGGGCGTTGGGCCCACGTACTTGCTCATTCAGCTGAATGCCAACTCCATCATTGGGGATGGACCCATTATCCTGAAAGAAGTGGAGTACCGGATGACGTCTGGGACGTGGACTGAAACCCATGCCGTCAACGCGCCGACATACAAGCTCTGGCACTTGGACCCTGACACTGAATATGAGATTCGGGTCCTGCTTACCAGACCGGGCGAAGGTGGGACTGGCCAGCCAGGGCCACCACTCATCACCAGGACCAAATGTGCTGGTGAGTGCTGCTTTGGAGAAATGAACAAAGCGAGCTATTTATTTAATGATTTAATTGGTCGGCAGGCTTGTGGCTCTAACTAACTTGTAGCAGAACTTCGATGTTCCCGTGGTACCCACAGGATCCCCAAGTTTCTTGGCCAATAAGGATTTGCTGTGTCCCCTGCTTTGCCCGGTCACTGTCTCGGTTGCTGTTTGCTAACCCTGGGGGTGTAGGTTAGGAGGCAGGATGGTAGAAAGCCAAGAAAAAATTTCACTTCTCCTCATGCAAGGAAGGGAGACCTCATCGTTTCTGGAAAGGACAAACCACCTGGTTTTCCACCTTTCATTTACATTTTAAGTAAACTTGCACATAAAGGAACTTGCATGGGAAAATAAATCTGTGCAAGAAATAGAATTTTACAAAAAACGTAGTGTACGTCTGCATAATTTTTATTTTTGCAAGCAGATATGCATGGCCTTCCAGAATCTTCAAGAACTAAAATACAACTACTAAAATCTCTTAACTCTTAAAATAAAATTGCAGATATTAATAGAGGGTTTTTTTTCTCCATTTTTGACTACTACCACCAAAATTGTATGCTGCTGAATCCTGCAGTCTGCTTCAGAGTGCCCCTACGTGGCCAGCACCAAGAAGATTAAGCACTGTCAACTTGTGTTATATGTGGTTTGTTCTGAAGCTACTTAAAGTTATTTTAATCTCAGCTTTCATAAAAAGAAAGATAATACCTATGTCTCATAGTTGCAGAGGAGAAAAATTATAGATTTGAACATCAGACTAGGAGGCAAATAAGTGGAAATTGTGGGGTTTTTTTTCTCTAATATCAGGAATTTTTGCATTATATTTGATTTAGCAAAGATTGCTGATAACCATCTATTCAAAACTGTGTTAAAATAAAAAGAAAGAAGAGCTGCAGTTGCAGATTCCCATCTGCCGTGTATATATGTGCATATATAAAACAGAAATACAAATGATCCCGATTTCCCCCCCCCCCCCCCTCCCCCCCCCCCTTCCCAAATTGGTGACAGACCTCAGTGGGACAGGTATTTGAGTTCTCATCTAAGCATGGATAACAACTTATTTTGTTTACTTAAAGAAGAGGGTCGGGGTCTGGATCAGAAGCCAGAACTTCAAGCAGACCGGGTCAATAGGTATGAATCCCAGAAAATTAGGCAGTCTGTTTTGAAATTGGGCATAGTACTGTCAGAAGCTGAGGCGCGCAGCTGGAGCGTGACTAAACTGAAGGCATTTTTTGGAATTTGTAATCTTATTTATAATTTAGTCTGCCTTTCCTGTGAAGTAAAACGATCCATGTGTCCATCCCAGTTAAGATGACAGTTGTTGAGATCTAAGCCATTGAGGTTAAAGCATTGATTTATTGTACCGAATTGGTTTAGACATTGTTCTGAAATAGTAGGAATTTGAAAACAGCTTCTGTTTTAAAGAGGCTGAGCTGAGACTAAGAAATCCCAAATTTTCGGGTTTTTTTTTCCCCAGCCCTTGAAAAAAATGTAATTTCATTTACACAGAATATGACAAACTAAAGCTTTTTAATGGGAAAGGAAAAGAAAGGAAGTCGTGATCTGTGGGACATATTTTTAGAAGCCAGTTAGGGGAAAAAACGCTATTGTGACTGTGATTTTATTTTTAATTTGTTTTTACCTTAACAGTCAAATATAAGGGACCAAAATGTAGTCTGGCTGGAGACAAATTTTCAACTTAATTTAGTTCCCTTGAAAAGAAAAATCTGAACTCCTGTGACGATATCATTTTAACAATAATAAAATTTCTAGCTGTTTACCTTGCCGTAAGATTGCTTCTTCTTATTCCATGAAAGCCAAGGCAAATAAATGTTACTATTAACCAGTTTCAATTGGGAAAAGGTGAGTCAGCAAGGGTTTGTGGAGACTGAGGGACTGTGCCTAGCATCAGGGATGAGTCAGGGATGACACCGGGTCGAGCGGCAGGTCGCCCTGCTGCCTCCTCACCTGTCTGGGAAGTGAAGACAGACCTTCCTTTTCCACAGTGTTCTCCTAAGGCTTCTGTAAGATAACTGCAAGCCCAAATCAATAAGAATATTTTTAAAAAAATATTTTGCTCATAAAAGGCAAACTATAAACATAAAAATTAGTCTTTTCCGAAGAGAAGATTTATAAGAAAAGATAAAGCTAAAAATGGAATAGCTCACCCTGCAGTCCCAGTTGCTGCTGGTATTGTACAAGTGACTGGCAGGTGATTTACTGTGCTATATTAGATGACATCTCTGCAGCAGTATCTTCTTTCTGGAGATTCTTCAATTATTCCTAATTCTTGTTTCTGACAAGATCACTTATTTTTCAGACAGATACTCTCTTTTCTGTGGATGTTCTTTGTCAATTTTGTCTTTCCATAAGTTTTGTACGTATTCATTCAAATTCTGAAGCAAATTATAATTGATTATCTGCTCAGTGTCAAATGAAGTGGCAGGAAATAAATGAATTTTAAGCATTAAGTTTGACTACTCTCTATACAGATTAAAAAACACACATTAGAAAGCGTTGATCTGTTGAGTTTTTAATGTTTACATTCCAAGTAGCAGCAATAGCGAACTCCCTGACACATCGATAAGAACAGGTTAGCATTCAGCTTTCTGTTTATTTAATATCTAAGCAAATATTAGCATTGGTTTTGAATTAAGATTGAAAATGATTGTTCACATAATTCATTCGGTATTTATAATTTCATGACATTTCTTAATACCACATTATTGGTCATTTGGCCTGTGCTTTGCTGGAGATGTATTCTGCTTCTGATCGATTTGAGCAATGATTGTACTTACCTCGGTATCAGACATGCACTTTTATTATTAGATATTTCGATCATTTTCTGTCATCTTCATAGCAAAAACGGTGTCTGGTGACTTGTTTAGTAAATGTTTCCACTAATGCTAAACAAAATTGTTTTCTAATGAAGAAATAATTCTTCCACTAGTTAAAAGTGCTCCACCAGCCTGTTTGTCTACCCGGCATTTCCCAGGTGATCTCTCCTGCGCTGAAGCTGAGTGACACCATTTGGCGAGAAAACTTGCATGCTGTTTTGTCAGCCTGCAATTAAAGATAGTGCTGAGCGGTCAAATATGGGAAACCACTGAGTGTTTTTAAATGGCTGAAGTAAGACTAAAACACGTGAAGCAAAACATTTTCTGACACTATCCTTAAGCGCCAGGTGTAGTGCTTTGTATTTCCATCTCTAAGCACAGCTGAAGTCGGTGCCGAGCGCGGCGTTGTGCTCCCGGCTGCATGTGGTTTGGGCAAAAATAATTTCAAGCTGCTGATACTGAAGGCTCCTTCCTCCCCATCAATCCTCATGGGGCACCTGGACTTTATTTCAGTAGGACTACACCTCTTGCCTGGTGTCATTGCTCAAATGATTCATTTCTCAAGGGCTTTAAAACCAAAAGGAAAGGCAGAGGATAGCACTTTAATCAGAGTAATCCCTAAGGCTGCTTTCTGTGGCTTTGGGATGTGTTGTCCTTCTGAGCGTATCCTCAGAGTTGTGATTGCCTTTCCTTTGGGGGGGGGGCATAGAAAATATGTGGCAATTTAAAATTGTCCACGTAGACTGCTTTATCAACTGTAAGTTAGAAGTTATTCTCTTACATTGGCTGCTGCTTCTGAGTAACAGCTCACAGCTCAGTTTTATGATTAACTGAGATTTTAGTGGCAAAGGAGGTCAACAGTTCAGCCTGTCCTGAACTTAATATATGTACACAGTGGAATTACTCGCACCTACTTTACTGAAGTTTAGTGCAAGGGTGTGATTTTCCGTAAAACATGAAAAATTGTAGAGCAGTTGGAGAAAGTCCTGCGTGTTTTCAGTTTTTTCCCAATGACTTGATTTTAGTAAACTGTTGCCTGTATTATTTGCTTTTGGTAATAAAATGAGTAAGGGGGAGGGGAAGCTTTATAGCTTTTATCAGAGCTGAGAATGGATCAATATATAGCGATGATCTTTTATTTATTTATTTATTTAATTTCGTTGTTCCAAGTCCTTATCCATCAAAGAGACCTAGCTATCGGTAACAGTCAGCCTCAAGGCACAACAGCGGAGATGCCGGTTCAGCGGTGCAGCGCTGGCATGTGATCGCCTGCAGTGGAAGGTTGGGGAGCTGGGCTGCTCTCTGCCTGCCTTTTGCAAGCGCAGAATGTTTGTTTACAATTGGCACATTTATTAATTTTGAAAACAATATACACAGAATCCAGGATACTACTGAATTCACCTCTAGCCAAAAAAAAAAAAGAAAAGGCAAAAAACGGGAGAAACATTGAAAAACAAAAGCAAGCTTAATGTTTTTGTTCATTTTCTTGGGATTTTTAACAGAGGGACCCTGGCGAAGTTGTTGTTGGGAAAGTGACCTTGCATGGCCATTTGGAAAACTAAAATGTTGTTCTGGTTACATAAAAATTGTAATTGATTTTTAAAATGAGCCGAGTGAAAGGGATGGTGCAGTGTAGAATCTTCTTTTGGTGCTGTGGGGTGCGTACAGTGGTGCATCGGTGGGTGTCATTTGCCTTTTACACGTGCAGAGTGGAGGTGGAGGGTTCCAGGTGGGGAGCTGGATTTACAGGCTTTGCTGTGTGCTGCACTTGAGAATTTAGGATGTTGGTATGTGAGGCAATGGGCTTGTAAAATTGGGTACCACCAACATCGCAGGAGGGTTCTGGAAAATACGGCACTGAATAGATAAGCTGTTCCCTCTTTGTGTCTCTTGCAGTAGGGCATCTTAAATCATTATTTAAATCTTTGAAAACTAATGAAAGTACAGATAAATGTGTAGTTTTCAATCATTTATTTTTTTTAAAGTGGACAGAGAGAAAATATTTACCTTTATAGCAGAACAGTTATCTTAATGTGTCAAACAGAATCTTTACATTTTTTCCCTCAAAGTAGATATCATTAGAGGCTTATAATATAGCTTCAAGAGGGGCTTGAATACATTTTGAGTAGTTAAGATTACATGTTTTTATTACTCATGTTTTTGTTGTTTACAAGTTGAACACTTTTTTTAGAATAAACTAAAGATGAACAACTTGAAACTAAATGAATGTGATACTTTTAAAAATTATTGTACATTTGTTATTGCAGAAGCGCCCACATTACACCAATATTTATAAGTTGCTGTTGTTTTTACAAATGTGTTTGGCACTCGTGACTGTTTCTGGGCTTTTGGCCAGGTAGTAATTGGAAACATTTAAGATCTTGCTATGAGATACCAAATGCACCAGTCTCTTGTTCCATATAGGTTTACCAGTTGGCTATGATATGAAGAAAAAAGGTATTTAAACAATGGAGAAGGACTGGATTAAGGAACATAATCATATTCCCTTTAGGATTGAATAGCTGAATTGCTATTGAGAGAGCATCCTGTAGAAGAGCTATCTGATTTGGACCATTGGCTGGCACATGTGACCATACTCTGCTAATTGTGCAGCTTGCCACTGTTCAGATACCCATACCACATATAGAATCCTAATGATGCTTATATCCATAAGAAAGGACCGTAGTGCAGCTGAGTTACCTAGCAGGAGACCAGGCAGACTGCCTAGCCAAGTTCTTGTCAGATTGTGTAAATTAAGCATGGTATCCTCTTTTTCAAAGGAGCGCAATGCTGATGACTCAGTTGAATTGGCAGTAAACTGCAAGTTCAGACACTGACCTCCCCTAAATTAGTTTTCAACTTTTTTTGTTCGCTATATTCAGCTTGCTTAGTATCATTTTTTTGGTATTTGCAGCTGCGAGCTCCCTCTGCACTAACTGGAAACTTTCTTGCCATGGTATTACGAGTGCCATTTTATACTATGAGACATGAGTTTCCTGAATTCTCCCATGCTTTATTTTTGGAATAAGCTTTGTTCATGGCTAGTTCTTTATTCTATAGTGTCATATTCAGCAGTAAATCACACTGATACTCTTCGCTTGAGCTTAGGGTAGCAAATCACACTGATACTCTTCGCTTGAGCTTAGGGTAGCAGACGTGGGTAGGTGGGTTCCTCTAGTATGGCCACTCACTTTTCAAAGCCTCTGTTGTGTGCGGTCACCTCTTCCTTTGCCTTCTTTCTGAAGTCTCTACCAAAGGGCAGGACAGGATGAGGTACCTATGGCAAGACGTGCTTATGGTCATTGGCATCGAACATGCTGGCCAGTCAGAGCTTCAGTGCGACGTCCACCAAGTTGAGGGAAGTCCTTCAGTTGAAGTTAGTGGCTCTCTGTCTGGCGAAGGACGCTAGGTCAGGATACCACTTCAGCTGTGTGACGGAGGCTGGGAGAGGAAAAGGGGCAGCTGCCAGCCCTGGCGGAGCTCCCCTGTCTTGCAAGCGATTCCTCCATCCCCTGTCTCACCTCAGCTTGTTCGGCAGCTTTTTTCCCAGAGTAGAGCGTGCCGCAGCACTGAGACCATCGTGATTTATCCAAAGTGCGTGTAACTAGTCAATAGATCACGCTTCCGAGAGGAGCACTGTCTGTGGCAAGAAAATGTATTGCAGTACATTAATCCACGGCGCCCATTACAGCTGTAAAAGAAGGGACGTGGGCAATAATTCATATTGCAGCACTTGAAAATGCTATGGGTGCACCCGGGCCAGATAACTCAGAGCCTGATTATAGCTTCTCCAGAGTTTGGGGACTGATATTCACAGTTTTTTGATCTGTGTTTGCTTCCTAGGAACATGACTGCAGGTTGAGATAATCTTAGCCTTTCAGAAGACTGGAGCTCTTTTTCAAACTGCGACTTCTATTTTTAATTTCAACTGAAATAAATAATTTTTTAGTATAATTCATTAGTATACTTGATACTTTATTTTAGTTTGCTTTCTTAATGAAGGTCTCTCAGCTGTTTAGGAGCATAATATTATTTTTATTGTGTTTGAGAATTGATAAATGCCTAAATAAACCAAAATTTTATAGGACTGGCTTTTATTGTACTTTCTTTTATCACTCTATTAAAAATTAAGCAGGGAAAATTTCAATAAGGTTTTGAAAGTTTCTCTGGTCATTGCAGCACTTGAATGTGCTTCCCAAACTGTGCATTTATTTTTTTCTGTTATTTTGGCATTACTGGTGGAGTAGCACGGAGTTGGTAGGGAGGGCTGTGAGTAGCAGGAGTGGTGATGTGGAAGGGTGGAAGAGGAGAGCAGTGCCAGCAGCGTGTGCTGAGGGGGAGGGATGTTGATGAGATTTCCCAGATGCATTCATTATTCTTTCTTTCTCCCCCATATGTCTTTCTCCTCCAAAGCCATTACAGAGAAATATCATGTCATTCATGATAGTGTGAGATCTGGATAAAGTTCAGATTAACATCCTCCCAAGGTTGGGACGGGCTTCCCAAAAGTCCTGGGTTTTATCAACATTGATTCTTTGGGCTTTATTCTGCTAGATGAATCTTAGTTTTTCATTTAATTCTGGTTTGCTTTTTTACTTTTTCAACTTTGTTTCATTTTAAAACTGTGCAGCATAATTCTTTCCTGCTAATTTGAACCTAGACTGTGTGAGGCAGAACTGAGTGAGTTTCACTTACTTCATTTTATTTCTCAGTAAATCCTCCTGCTGGTGCTGAGAAGGGGAGTGGACCAGGTGATGCTTTTGTGTGGTGTGATAATGAAACAGCTTCCGTTCTAACAATAGGCTGAAGAGTGTGCTAAGCAGCAGCTGACATCAAGTTACACCTCGGGGGTTCAGTAGGTCCAGAATCCTGAAATGGCTTGTCAAGAGCAGCATTGTTACCTGGTTTTGTTTGCTGGGTTTTTTTTTTTGTTTGTTTGTTTTGTTTTTTTAAATAATAAAAAATCAGGACCAGTCCTTGAAAGTTCCAGATTACTTGAAAACAAACATTAAAAATACTGACGTGAAGGATCAAGATCACCCAATTAATTAAAAGCTTGTCATCTTGACTTTAATTTTAAACAGAATAATGGAACAGCCAATACAAGGGTTGATTAATGAATAATTAAGAAAGTAATATAATTAGAGACAGGCAACAGGTTTATGGAATACCAATCTTGTCAGAATAACTTGATTTTTTTTTTTTAAATTAGATTACAGATTTGGTTAATAAAGGCGATATTGTTCTTCTCTAATGCATTTAATTTGATATAAAACATTTTGATTAAGAAACCAGAATAAAATCAACTCAAATGGAGAAGAACTGGCTGATATATCTAAAACTGTTTTTATGGATTAATTGAATAAGCATTTCTATTTGGGTCCTATCAGGAACAGTTCCATGCAATTCATAAAGAAAATGTAACTAGGATAAGGCTGGCAAATCACAAAAGATTATGAAAGTGGTAGAAAAAACACACTCCAAAAAAAAAAATTTGGTTACTAATTTACAGTGGTTTGAGTTGAATGCTGCTAATCTATGTTTTGGGTAGGCCAGCTGAAGTATAATAAAACCAAAGTAGTTCATCTGTACAGCGTGGGAGAATGAGGGGCTCAGGCACTAGGCACGGGGTGACGTCACGTGGGGATCACTGACCATTAGCACTGCCACTTGGGCACTGTGACTAAAAGAGCTCCTGTAGTCCTTGGCTGTATAAACCAGAGAAGGATTTCTACCCTTTCCTTAGTACTGGAGAATGTTTTAAAGTTTTTGAAGGTGCATATTTGACATTGCTTGCCAAATTACTTTCCTTCTGACCCACACCAAATCTGTGTAGCATCCTGTTGTATAGAATTAAAGGTATGGTGTTGTACAAATGGTTACTGTCAGGAGGATTTGGAAACCAAAATAAAAGAATTCTGAGACAAACTAAAATCTGGAAACAAAATCTTGTTGTTAAGGAGGTGTGACGTTACCAGAATTAATACTGTTTTTAGAGATACAGACATGATTTTAGGCAATGATTTCTCATGTGGTTCCTTGTTTCGCATCTCTAACCTCACTGTGTAAATAGCATATGACTTCATTTGTACACTAGTATTTTTCATTTTGTATTACCTTTTAAAACTATTTCATTTTATGCAGTTTGTTTTCCAGGTCATTATTAATTGCTGAAAGCTATTTCATTACTCTTGGAAATGGCAACATGCTTAATTATCATTCAGATAAATAAACATTTCAGATCCTAACAGTACCATAAGCACACATTTTGCAGTTTATTACTTTTATTTTATAGAATTATGCTCACTGTGAGGGCTGCTGAAAATGTATTCAACAATGTACCTTATTTTGACTGCAAAATGAACTCTACCAATTAGGCTGAAATGTCAGAGTATGGGCACCCAATGGGAATACAATTTGCAGCACTCCCAGTTTACAATACGTAGCAGCTTAGATGATTACAAATAAGTAAACTAGTTCATATTTCTTTAAAGTAACCACCTCCAAAGATAGTACTGAACTCAGATTCAAGAAACTTGCTTTTTGTTTGTGGCTGTTTTGTCACCTTTGACAAATCAGTTCACTTTGCGTCTTGATGCCATTTGGAAACCAGGGTTAATATGTGTGTTTCCCCAGCAATTTCTCTCATTTTCATTTACCTCATGTGATTTATTCAGAGCAAACACTTGTCTTTCTTTTATTGTGCTGTTTGCAATGAGATCTTAGTTCTATCTGTCTTAATGCTTTCCACAGATAAATAGTTTGTATTTAGAATGTAGTGCAATGAAGATCATACATTAGAGAATAAATTTTTATTCATCTGGTGACAAATTTTGTTACTGATGTAATTTTTGTGGTCATGTGGAGGGACGTCCCTTGAAAATAAACAAGTACAACTGCTCTGCATTCAGCTGTAGAGTGGTCAACACTTCTTTGTGTCTGCCCATGCAGAGTGTACTCTTGGTATTAACTTCTTGATACAGTAAGGGATGGGGAGGGGAGTGTGGGAAGAATGCAGCAATCATACTGTATAGAATTCAGTGGAGATTAATTTGTTCCTGAACTTAATTTTTTTTTTTTTTTTGGCTGCCTTATCACTTGTCTCTTATTCTCTGAATGGCCATAATTAAGGATTATGCTAGTTGAGTATGTTCCTTTTGTGTGTGTGTGTGTGTGCCACTTCACCTCTAAGACTGCCCAGGTTGCCATTACCAAGTTTTCTTTTTCTGTTGCTCAGCTTTTTGGTCTTTTGGAACAGAGCTCTACCTCTACTCCAACCCCAGCTATTCCTTCCCTTCAGCTGTGAAACACAATTTAAAAGTTAGAAGCAAAAATACAAATGCTCCTGTCTAAACAATGGATGAGAGAATGAATAATATGTTGTAGGAATTATTCACATTGGGTAATGTGCTTGTAGAAAGTTCACAGGTCATAGGGTGATGGATAAAGTATAAGAACCTATACAGAAAAGAAATAAGTAAAAAGTTTCATAGATATGACTTCTCTTGCCTAGTGGTAACTGGCAAAAGTGGTGACTGCATATTTGAAAGACAAATTAAGATGGTAGACATTTTTCATTATCAGTTTACTGATGGGCCTATTCAGAGCATATACTCATAGTTTATACAATGAGAAAAAATATATACAACGGTAATATTGTATAGAAATCAATAAACATATATAACCGTTATCTTTATGTCTTACTATGAATTATTTAATCCTGAATTTACTAGTTGCAGTGTGCTTTAAATAAAGTCAGTTCACAAACTTAGGGTTTTTTCCCTGTGTTAATTTGATCTGATTCCCACAGTGGGAGCAGAAGCGCTACAACTCTTCAATATTGCCTTCACAAATCAGCTTACTGTCTCTGTATTTAAGAACGTTTAAGAAGTTTAAGGTGGGAACTCTGAGTCTGTACAATGGTTTCTGTGATGTCTCCAGGTGATTTAAAGATCTCTCAGAAATAGATATGCTGTGGGTTCCAAGGGGTGAGTCTTCAGCTGGGCTGCTGCGCCCCACGGGGAGCAGGTTCTGTAGAAGCGGTGCTCTCCTTTCAGCGCACTCTGAAAGTCTGCCTTGTGGACAGACTTAAATTAGAAAATGTTAGACGCTTCCATTATACACTTTGTTCTCCTAAAATTAATCTCTTAGGGGCTTTACATATTCTCTTAGTGAACACACTTGTACCCATGTGTGTTTTTTCCAGCCTCTGAAGAGCAGCCATCCTGCACCGGTAGCTCTCGGGTGCGATGGGCATGGGTGTGATGGGCGTCCTTCCTTCCGCCCATCTAGACAGTCACTCATGATTGGAAACAAACATGCAGCAATTGTAATAAAGAACAACTAGAAAAATCCTGTAGGCTTTCCAATATGGTGTTTCAATCTTGGATGGCAAAAATCTGTTTGTAAATATCCTACTGTTACTCTCACTGTCCTTCTGTGTTTCATGCAGTGCCTTACCCCAGTTGGTGTGAGCTTGTAGTGAGGGTTAAGTATCACCCAGCACTGACAGCTCACAAAGAAGAAATTCTTCTGTCTCTAGTGCTGAAGATCTTTTTTTTTTTTTTTTTTTTTTTTTTTGACCAGGGATTTGCTGAGTTGTTTTCTGCACAGAATAATTGCTGGTAAGAGAAAAGGGTACTCAAAGCAGTGCAGCTTCTGTAACAGAAGCTCCTCTCAGTGGATGCGATGGCATTTAAAAGAACATGGAAGTCATTGTATATGCTTTTTTAATTTGTTTAAAATTTTAGTAATTGAATCCATCTCTTTGAATTTAGCCATGTCAGGAGTAGTCTCCTTTATGAGGAACAAGAACATAAAGGGGAACATGAGCCTGGGCTGCTGCAGAGTAAGATGCTTTGATGCTGGGGGGCTGAGAGTCCTTGCAGGCGGGCGGCGTTGGGAAGCAGAGCCCTAACATAGTGGATGGCCTGTAATGTTTTAATTTCTGCAAGTAAAGTGTAACTTTTCATCCTTGGTAAAGTGAGTGTCTAGCTATTTAGCAAGGGACAAAGCATAATGTCATGATTTGAGAGATGTATTGTCAACTTGGACAGGTGATATTTAAGGAGCCTGAAGAGAGAAATGACCTGGCAGTGTAACAAGACATATCACAAGTGACTGTCTCAGAAAGAATGAGAACAAGACAGACAATTTCCATTACTCCTCAGTGTTAAGGTGCTAGCATTATCCCCTAAACAACCACATGCTCCAAGCAATAATCATGCACTGTCTTCTTCTGTACTAATATGAAAGTGGAATTCAATCTCTTTGACACATATTGCTTCAGCTTCTGAGTTGTCAAGTTGTTTCTCTGCTGGAGCTCGGCTAATATATATTGAATGGGCTTCGTATACGGACTGAAATGGGGAAATAGTTACACAGTTTCCTTCGAAGCTGGCCGCAGAGGTGCCTAGAATATGCTGGAAGAGAGAGGCTTTGTTTTTTGTAGCCTGTAAGCTATTGTCGGTTAGGAACACTGTGAAACCTCGAGCCCTTCTTCAAACTGGCTCCTCTTTTGGAGTCCACTCTCCAGTCTGAACCGAGTAGCCTGTTAGCTGTGCGCTAATTGCCATAATAGCTTGGAGAGAAGCAGTCGTTCTTTTTCTGCTGTCTTCCCAGCAGTGTGTGTGCTGGGTTTTATGACAGCATTTCATGCTATTTTTTAACTTCTCAGTGGGAACCTATTTTTGCGTTAGCTGATAGAGAGGCTCTACATCTTCTGTATGAGTCAAATCCTGCCTTTCAATGACAATATTCACTGTCTTTATGATATTCTGAATATTGGTGAAATACATTTTATAGTAAACTTGCTTTAATTCTGAAGTAATAGATACTACTTTTGCAACTGTTAGATTTCTGTATGTGTAAGGAGAAATTAAATTATCTTCTATAAAAATGAGGAATTGCTTTTCTGCACGCTATAAAAAAAACAAAACAAACAAACCAAAAAACTGCTCCAGTAATGTTCAGTGCCATCCTGGAACTTGCTTCTTTTTCTTAACCTGTGAAGGTTAAGAAAACCATATTTGAAGGAATTGAAAATTCAAAAGACATGATCTGGATTAGATACGAGATTTAAAAAAAAACAAACAAAAAACCCCAAACCAAATCCCAAACAAAACCAACAAAAAACAGTATCTTATGCATAACTGGAATAACTTCTCTAATAACCTAATACCTATTTAGTATGCCTATGTTTCTGTTCTTTTCATTTTAAAGCAGTAGCATAAGCAATTAGAAGATCAATTCGTTTAAGAGTTAGGACAACTGGCATTTTTTGCATTTACACAGCAAACTAAGGACACTTTTTCTGTAGTGTGAATGCATTGGTACAGAAAACTGATAGATAAAGCATGTGCTGAATCAAATGGTAGGTTGTGAAGCTAATATTATGACAAACATCAGTAGCTTACAGGCCAGGCATGTTGTCTGATGAATACCTAGTGGACTATGTGTTTCTACGTACAAAATGTTCGTGAGGGCTCATGCGGTAAGACACCGATGCTGCTGCACTGAATTTTTTCTACAGCTGTCAGTAATGTGTGTTCTCTGATAGGCCTTTTGTGATCTAGTTTGGTAATTTAGCATCTGTATATAAGGAACACAGGAAAAATACATACACGGTAGTATTTATTCCTTTTATTCAGCTTGTGCTGCCTACATTAGTCAACATTATATTTTTATATATATTTTTTTTTCTGCGTTGCCTTCAAGAAGATCATGTGTTTAAACATATCATAATGCATATGCATAAGAAAATTGAATTAAGCTTGTTACTGATATCTCAAGGGTGGCATTTCTTAACTTTTGAATACTTGGGTTTGCTCTCACTGTCTTTTGCTCTCACAAGTCTTATGAGGAACGACTGAGGGAACTGGGGTTGTTAGCCTGGAGAAGAGGAGGCTGAGGGGAGACCTTATCCCTCTCTACAACTACCTGAAAGGAGGTTGTAGAGAGGTGCGGGCTGACCTCTTCTCCCTGGTGACAAGTGATAGGATGAGATGAAATGCGTTCACTTTATGTCGGGGGGGGGTTAGATTGGATATTAGGAAACGTTTTTTCACTGAAAGGGTTATTAAACATTGGAATAGGCTGCCCAGAGAGGGGGCGTATTCACCATCCCTGGAGGTGTTTAAAAAAAGGGTAGATGTACTTGAGGCCATGGTTTAGAAGCGGTTTTGTCAGGGTAGGTTAATGACTTGGACTTGATGATCTTAAAGGTCCCTTCCAACCTCAGTGATTCTATGACTCTAATGGAGCTTTTGTGCATATAACTTGCTATAAACAACAACAGCAGACAAGAAAATATTTCAAATTCTTTCACTTGAAAGTTTCTGCTGGCAGTTGGAGAAAAAGAAAATTAATAAAAAATGCATTTTGACATTTAAAAGAGAATTATTTGCCTTAAAATGCATAAAACATGCAAAAACTTAAATTGCTTGAGTTTGCACATTTTAGAGCATAACTCTGTGATTGACGTTTATTTGCTAAGTTAAAGCATGTGTAGCAGCTTTCTGTGTAGCAAGCTTCACCTTTATTTGTTTTTTAAGTTACATAGCATTAGAACAAGTAGCCTTCCAACTCTAAGGCTACAGATTATTTTTTTTGTCATCAACATGTCTTTCTCTTTCCTATTTAGATCTTAGATGTTTCAAACCCAGACACAACCACGTCTGTTTCCCTGTGACTTTTTGTCTTTTGGACTTACATAGTCAGTGTCCGCCTCGTTGATCCCTACATTTTTGGTTGCTAGTTTTGTGGTGTTCTTGGGGCATCTTTAAATAAATTTCTTTACAGCAATCGTTAACGTCCAGATTTGTGTTGGTGGTACTGCTGAGTGTGCACTAAGAGTTAACAGACTGCATCCTCTGTAGCTGCTGGCCCTCAGGCCTTCTCCTTTGTCTGAAGGATCCTTCTGCTCCCTTGACAGTTACACACTGACAGAGCAAATCTCAGAAGCGGTGAGGCCAGCGTTTGCCTACCGAAACCCTTCCTCCCTATCCTCTACAATGTCATCATCAGCTGAAGTCCTTATACAAGAGGACAGCATTTCCTATTTAAAAATAAAAAGGGGGGGAGAGCGAGAAAGGTCTTGAAATGCCCACTGCTGTCTCAGGAATGAACTAGTTGATAGACTTTACCATCACGGAGCTACTGAAGCTCCCCTCTCCCAGCTGCTTCTAGGCCATGTAGTTCAGCTTATGTTGTCTGGCAAAGTGGTGGACTCTGTTTCTTCCTTCATGAGGCTACTAATGTGTGGAGGCGTTTCCTGGCTTCC
Organism: Charadrius vociferus; assembly: GCF_000708025.1. Classification (NCBI taxonomy): domain Eukaryota; kingdom Metazoa; phylum Chordata; class Aves; order Charadriiformes; family Charadriidae; genus Charadrius; species Charadrius vociferus. Next base: position 1,797,905 of record NW_009647401.1, on the reverse strand, counting down.
CAGGTCCTTCAGGGGAAGATGCGCAGGATAGACACTTGTATGGGCTGAAGGGGTCAGAGGAGATGAAGATGGTGAGATCCAGATTTAGCAGCTAAGATCTACTATACTGGAAAGCTGTAGAAGAGATCAAGGCACTGCAGGAAATGAGAACCAACCTGTGCCTTGCAATTCCTTGCTGCTCTTGTATTGTTGAAAGTCTGGTGCGTGCTGCAGTAACTGAGTGGCAGGAGCAGAAAAGGGGCAGCTCATCGTGGAAGCTGGGGTCAGGAAACAGCACGTGGCACTGAGGCTTAGGATGTCTTCTCACCTGCCTTTTGTATGGGAATCGTCCAAGGTAGTGAGGGAGGAACCAACGTGAACACTTCCTGAAGAATTCATGGTGAAACACGTTTCAAAATCATTCATTCTTGCTTAGCTGCTTAAAAAAAACTAAAATAAGGCAGGCCAATATTCTCCTCTGTGTTCAAGGACAGTAAAAGATCTAGCTTTGTTTGGACTTTAGTCTTCAGTTGAAATCTTGCGGTCCCTGATTTCTTCCAGCAATTGCTTGCAAATATCTGTCACCATTCATGGGTCTTGCTGGCAATATTTTCTGCAAAAGGTATGAAAGCAATAGAGAAACCTTTTTTTTTTTTTTTGAGATTTAAAACCTTGTATATGCACAGAAACACATAGATGTATTGAAATATATCTCAATTTCAAGAAAAATATTCTGATAGCTTTGTAAAAAAATAAATAACTTGCTTTCAGCTTTCTGGAACTTTTTTCTGTACATGGTTATAATGCCTTTAATAGTTAGTCAGATGGTTAGAGCTATTTTCTCTCCCCACTGTTTTACAATAGATGTGAAGGAAAAAAATCTATACCTGCAGTTATTTGTGAATTTGAAAAAACAGACAAAAGTGTATGTTCCTGCCAGATATCATTTACAAAGAGGCAGCCACTTACTTTCAGTGCACTTTTCCAAATTGTCATCTCTGCATCATAGTCATGTCTTGTTTTCAATCAGCCATGAGAGTGGGGTACATAAATTGCACCAGCTACTGGATGCCTGTACCAACCTGAATTCACCTTACTGTTTAGAAACCCCTGCTTTGTAAAGATAGATTGTGGTGACAAAACGAGCCACTTAATCTTAAAAATTGTGTCAGAGAATTACATTAGGAGTAAACATTAAAACAAAAAAGAATTGCCATACAGATTTTAAATAAATGTAGTTCGGCAGTTAGAAAAAATTATCTAAGCATCCAAGAAGTAGAATTTGAGATTTGTTTTTCCAATTAAAAATGGAGAGGGAAGGAACCTATTTTTTTAAAGATCTTTTTAAATTCTATGGAAAGGATTTTGGAGAAAACCTAAGAGAGTTGCTAGAGATGGAAAATTATGCTTGTGGCTTGAGTGTTTGGATATCTTAGTTGCTGATATCAGAAAGATCGGATTTTCTTGTGTTATACATGTGTTGTAGTAATCCCATGTGTCAAGATTGCTGCTGGTCTCCGCTGGGGCTAAGAGTGTCTGCCCTTTCTCTTCTCCCACCTCCATCGCCCTTGGTGCATAATTTGCCTTTGAGGGGCTGTTGTGGTTTAACCCCAGCCGGCAAGCAGGACCACACAGCTACTTACTTACTCTCCCCTCTCCCCAAAGGGTAGGGAGAAAAAGGAGAGGAAAGAAAAAAAACCTCGTGGGTTGAGATAAAGTCAGTTTAATAGAACAGTAACAGAAGAGGAGAAAAAAAAATAAAGGTAAAAGGATATAAAAAATAAAATGATACAGTGCAAGTCTCTCTTGCCACCCAATGATTGATTGCCCAGCCCGTCCCAAGCAGTGATCGCAGATTCCTGCCCCCTGGCCAACCCCTATTTATATACTAAGCATGATGTCGCGGGTATGGAATACCCCTTTGGCCAGCTTGTCCTGCCTATGCTCCCTCTCAGCTTCTATGGGCAGCTGAAAAAGTCCTTGACTAATATAAAAATTACCTAGCAACAACTAAAACAATGATATCAACATTCCTCAACATTCTTCTTATACCAAATCCAAAACACAGCAGCTACTAGAAAGAAAATTAACTCTATCCTAGCTGAAACCAGGACAGGTGCTCTTAATCTTTCCTAGAAGTATTGGTCCCTGGTTTTGTGTTCCCATCTGGCATCGTCAGGACTGAACCAGTCTTTGAATCTGTGGTCACAAGGTCAAAGTTTGATTATTAAGGATAGATTCAAGCACTCCATCGGTGGTGTATCTGGTAGCTCGTGAATGCTTACTGAAGGGCACCTGCTTCTGTCTGGAGGGTAAATGGGTCGAGGCAGACTAGCAGAGTTTTTCAGTTGCTGCTACTGCGAGTAATTTCAGTTTTCCAAGTGCATGTTTAATGATGTTTCCCTTGCGAGCGGCGTTTAGTGATCTCCTCGAAACCAAGCTCCCACTGAGGCATGGCCAGTGAAACCTGACCTTGAAATGATAATGCAAGCCGTGCTGAAAATTAATTGCTGGTAGCATTCTCTCTGCTGTTTGATTTTTAATGAATAAAGAGTTGCTGCAAGTTTTAAAGTTTTTATAGACGGGATGAAAATTTGCTCTTTTTTATTTTTTATTTCAAATTGATAGCTCTGTTGCTCTTGGTGCAGATTATTGAAGACATTTTTCAAGAACTATTTTGATTTTTAAAGTTTCATTATAAAATAAAAAGGAAATACAATGGTTTAATGGCATTTAGAAGCTTACTTCATCAGTTAAGTATTATACTTGCAAAGCACATAAGCACAATACCAATTTTGCATTACTTTAAATTTAATTTAACAGCGTTCTTAGAAAAACTTATGCAAGTCTAATTTATGTTGACAAAGGCAATACAAAAGTATTTTGTAATAAGCAAGGCACTAATACAGCATACAGGAAATCGATTTCGTATTACATTTTTGTATAATTAAGTAAAGTGCTAACTTCAAGCTTTTTCTTATGACAGCCCATAAGGCTGTATTTTTTTGCACTCTTGCAGTTAGTGTTTAAGTTGAAAAGCACATTTAATTTATAAATGTTTGCTACCAAGTATGCTAATATAATAGGCACTAAAGTAATTTAGCCTTATATATTTCATTATTAAGTAGCAGAAATTCTGTATAGATTTTGTTTCCTTGTTGCTGTAATTTTAATTACAATATTGGGAATATATCACATTTGAAACATTACTCAACTTTATCTGGTCCAAAGCAAAGGGATGTAAGATAGAACCATCTGCACTTTGTTTCACCCTCAGTTCCTTCATTCCTTTCATTCACCCTTCCTTTTCATTCACCCTTCATTCCTCTCAAGCATTTATGTTACTACACAGCCTTTTCCTCTTACTCAACATTGCTTCCTTTTGCTTTTAAAAGTGGATTTATTCACTTTATAAATTTAGCTTCCGGTTTTAGAAGTGAGTTATGGAAGTATGTCTTTGGGAAGGTCTTATCCCAAACTCCCAATCCTTTGTTCTGGAAGATAAAAGTTAAGGTGTTTTGGGATGGGTGCGTTCTTGTTTTTTTGGGGAGGTTATGTTTCTGTTTGTTTTTCTTTTGAAAATGTAAAGCAAGGCAGAGGATGCAAGGCTGTTGTACTTAATTTTCTTCCTTTCAGCCATTTTTCCCTAGTGTTGATGGCAATGAATTGGATGTGCTTTACCACTTCACGTTTTTCTCAACAACTGTCCGACCCTTGGGTATTCACTCTCCACCTTTCTGTTGTATCAGGATTTCAATTTCCAGTTAAGCATCTGATACCGAACCTGGAAATTGAAATACATCTATGGATGTGGACTACTGTGAATCGAAGGAAGACTGTAGTTCTGTCCTACCACCACCAGCGTCTGCTTTTATTCCCCTTGTATTCACTCTTCTCTGTAACACCTGTCCCAAGCTGCCTCAGCAATACATATAATTTTATGGTTGTGTTTTTCTTGGTTTTATATGTTTTTTGTCCTCTGCTGAAAAGGCAGGAGAAACAAATTATTGGAAGAAGATGGGAGGCCAACCCTTTCCTTTCTTGTTAATAAGCTTCTGATGCAAAAGAAACAAGGAAACGTCCATATTCAAAATAAAATAACAAAGAGTGATTGACTGTTTCAGTTTATTATTCAGTCAGAGTATCTTAAGTTGTGCCTGATTTTTAAAGGATGTGTTCAGCACTTGTTGAAAATAAAGAGAAGGGGCTTCCCAAGGCACATCTTCCTGAGCTTTCAGTAACATGATTTTTATGATTTTTATCCTTTGCTTTAAGCATCAATAGAATGAAACTGCATGCTTGGCTTAAAATCTGACATAAACCTGTCAGACACTTTATGCTCTGCAATGGCCCCAGAATTCTTGGTGTAACCAAAGCTCTACTTAACTGGGATGACCTCAGTGCATAACAGTGCCATCAGGTATGACCCACTTGTTTTTAAATTTTATTTGGAAATAACATCTCGTTATATTTGGGCTGACTAGAAAACTCATTATTTGGACAATATTGCATTCCTGGGATAAAATGTTCAGCTGAGGCTTAAAACTTATTATTAATATTCAAAAATGTTCGGCGGCTCAGATTTCAGCATGCAAACCTTGGGTCAGGAAATGCTCAGGAAATTGCATACCTTCTCAAAACATAGAGACTGCATGTCCAGGATTATTCTTGAGAGGTATTATGCTCTATTTCCAGTTAGGAAAAATATACTCTATAATAGTATGAGTTTTACTTCTGTGTTGTTTCAATACATATGCAGTGAAGACCTTTGCTTCACAATGCTTCTGAAAAACCATTGGCTCTGATACTTACAGTTATAAAATCTTCGTGTCAAGTTGATAAGTTCCAAAAAGCCATTTGTTGCTTTTCTAAAGAACTCAGTTCAGGCAGTTGAAAGAAAATCGTAAAGATAACTAGTTTGTTTTTCCTGAAGTTCCTATTGCTGCAGTACAATTTCCACAGAAAATAAGGGCTGAAACAAGAGTATAGAATAACATTACAGTTCTGTTATCTCAAGAAACTAACAATGCAGATTGACTGAAAGGCAACAGATTGAATTACTGCAAATGTGATATAGGTAATAAATGAGTGCAGTCATTTCCTGCATAAAAAGCCGTCCTTTTGAAAGACAAAGTTTGTTCGTTCTACTGAAAAGTGAAAATAGCAAAAATTAAATAACACCTTTGAGTCATATTCCCTTTTGTCAAAAACAAAAAAAAATAATTATCAAGTGTCATAAAAATAAATTAGTTGGAATAATCAACTTCCAAGTTATTACCAGTACCAAATAACAAGTAATAAGAGTATTTGATGCTTAAAAAGAGTCGAAAATAAGCAATAAAGTACTGTACAATATTATTGTACCAATGTATCTGATGTCTGAGAATTTAAATATTCTAATATTTTGAGCTTTTTAATCAAAAAGATTCTCTTTTCATTTCCTCCATGTCCAATCCCAAAGAGCTTGAGTGCTTGCAAAGCTTTGACAGCAATGTGATCTATGCCACATAAAATGGTTCCCGAGTGCTGTAATGCAAGAAGTAACGTGGGATTTGCCACGTGAGTGCTTGAGACAGTCTAACTCAGAAGAGCAAGAAAATAAAATCAGTCCAGGGGCCTCCAGAGTGTGATTTTTTCAGAAGTGCAGAGGTACATCAGTTATAAGGACATACTTAGAATTATGTGTCTTAAGACTTCTGAAAATCCCATTATGCTTCTGTGTGCGTTTTTATCTCAGACTATTTTTCCAAGTACTGGTGAGTTCTTTCCTTAAAACTGAACAAGGTTGTACATTACTTAACTTGCTTCTAATACTTTTACCTTTTTTTTTTGTTGTTGCTGTATTTTGACTGTAAGCTTTGCTTTACATATAGATGCCTTGAGGTGTTATTGTTCAGCTCTTACCACTGCATCTCTCTTGGATGATACCCCCTTGCCTTCCCCAGCCTTCCCTTTGGCAGGGAGAACAGAAAAGATCACACAAGGCCTCTTTGCCTACTGCCACGCAAAGCCAGCCGTGCACATTAACTTGAATCCCCCTTGTTGGCAATTTAATCGGAGCTGCTTGACTTTTTCACTGAAGAAAATGAGATCTGCTCATTGTACTGGTGGAGATTTTGAGGGAGAGAATTGCTGGCTGACAGGCATTAATTAACTAACTGCTGGAGTGCTAATACGTTCGGGGCAGTACCAAGTTTTTGATTATCTGTCTGTTCTTTCCTTGGACATATATCTGCAAAAGTATATTCTGCCTAGATCATGAAATGTGAGGGTTTTAGAATTACCTATATTGAAATCGCCTACAGAGAGGGGTACAGGCCAGTGGGCACAAATAGTAAAACTGGAATTATAAGTCAGGTTTATAGTTCCCAGCTTCATGCTGAATCCACCAGGAAAAATAGTGATATTAATGTTAATATAAGGCAGTAGGGCAGATTCTTTCATAACCATTAACTACTGTGTTGGGTTTTTGATATGTTCTGTGTGTTACGGTGATGCCAACTTTCCCGTCTTCAAGTAACAGCGGAGTCTTCCCAAGGGAGCTGGTGTCTTGACATGCGCTGCAAAACCCAGAAAATTATTTGGCTGGGTAAAGAAATGTCATGTTTGTGTAGCGGGATCTGATGCCTAAGCTGTAGACATCAGGCTCATAGCAACCCATCTGATTTAGCCTGTAAACCAGCTATTGCCCCCCAAACTGTTCAAAGTTAATTATTGTCCGTATTTTTTTTACTGCTGGTTTAAAAATAATGAATGTACAGTGCTTAGAAACAATTAAGTGTGTAGTACTGAGCATTACTGCTATCATTTCCATAGCACATAGGAGATGATTTGGCGTTTTCTTGGGCTGAATTATGCAGTGCCGTAAATGACTATGAGTACTAATTTGCTTGAAATGTGGTTGAATTCATCACAGCAAGCACAAGCTTGCATGAGTTTCTTTCCTATCTGATTTCACAAATACAAAAGAAAATAAAAATTACTTTTCTCCCTCTGTTCTTCCAGTTCCCCCCTCCCCAACGAAAAGTCATCGTTCAGAGCATATTCTGAATTCACATTAGTAATACAACTTACTGCGTGTTTCATTCTTAAATACATTATACCAAAAAAGTGAGGCTGGGTGGGTGTCTTATGGGGTTTTATTTTGTTTATTTTACGTAACTATAAGGGAAACCATAAAAGCATTTTACTAGTGGGTGTTGTATGAAGAAAGAGTATTGATGAAAGCCAGTTTCCTCGGTGTCTATCGGAGCAGCCTGTGACAGATACTGTTGTTTAACCATGTAACCTCCTTCCCCTTCTCACTGTAGACATTAACCTTAAAAGCCCAAAGTATTTAGAAGTTAATGACCTGTTATACAAGTCTAAGCATTCATAGTGATAGGATACTAAGTTATTAAATGTATTTTGCTGTGTAACTAAACCTCAAGTTGTGCTCATAAATAATCGCTTAATTTGTTAGTTTAAATTGAGCGCATCTATTTTTCTGCCTCCATAGTCCTTGTTGTCTTAGGAATAGTATTAAAATGCAAGTCTGGTAAACATCAGCATAAATCTCTTACCTTCCCTGAGATAGTGAAAGAAGTGCAGATCATCAGTTTTTTCCTTTGAAAATAGAAATTTCAAAATTAACAGGTGAAGGAAGATAAATTCTGTAGCAGTCAAGACCCTTACATGTCCCTGTCAAGCCTCACTGAATTTCATTTTACATTTTGAAATTTTTGAAGAGTTAAATTTGAATTGAAGTTAATGTTACTGACAAGAGGAAAATAGAAGCAATTGGTTTGCACTAAACAAGTTTGAATGGTTGTTAATGTGAATGACTTTCAGGCAGCGAATGTCAGAGAACAGTAGATTACTTTCTTTACCTCAGGCATTTTAAACCATCTCCTGTGGTAGGCCTGACATCATTTTTTTTTTTCTCTTGAACACGGGAAGCAAAGTAATTGGAGTCTGGTAATTTCAGCCTATGGCTGATGAAGATAAATCATAACGAGCTACTGGAATGCACACTGACAATCCACATAGGGCTACTAGAACATGAACTCTCACTAATGCATTATTCAAATTTTGTTTCCTTCTGATTCGTATTCTAGAAGGCCCCTGAAACTGTTAATTATGAACCCAGCCGCCATTTGTTATTCTGCAGAAATTTCATGCCGGAAACCAATTGCTCCAAAACGCCTTCGCTTTGTTTCCAGGACTTGGGCACCTGAGGAGCACCGTGCTGCTCACTCGCCGGTGCCGGTGCACGTGCGCAGGCTCGCTTTATTTGTCTGTGGGGAGTGAAAGCTCGTTTTGTTGCTTTTAAGCAAAGTTGCCCTCCATCTGAAACAGGCAACTGCTCCTTCTGGCAGACGGTCAAGTTGTTTCGTCCTGGCGTTTGTTTCCATTAAGGTGTGCCTGGCAGCCTGCGGAAGCTCATCCCAGGCGATGCAGCTGAAGACCAGCCATGCGGCCATGCCGGGTTTCGGCTGGATCCACCTGGTCACTTGGGGTTAATGCTTGACCTGAGAAGAAGGAATGCGAAACTGGCCACGGGGCAGGAATGTGGCAATGCAGTTTTAGGCTGGGTTATGATGCCAGGGAATTGCACCCTTTGTGACTTTGTGCCTTTTCAACCCTTTCCAGCCGGTGGTCCTCTCCTAGCCTTGATCCTCATGGCTGGCCAGGGCAGTCTTGGACCTTCCAACTGTATGTCATGGCTCTGGCTCTGTCCTACTCTGGGAAGGAAAAGCAGATACATCCCACATATTTTTCTGCATAAAAACTCTCCATCCTGTTGTTTCAGCCAGTTAAAGCAGACACTAGTGGCAGTGCCACATCACAGGTTGGGGGGAGGCAGGAGAGGGAACCAGTGGAAATGTCATTTTCTCTTTGGCTACTCCATCTCTTGTCCTTGAATTTAAGCAACAGTGTAGTTCGCATCCCACAGCAAATTACCCAGTAGGCAGATTGACTTATTTCTGTGGTCTCGATTGCACTCGTAGTAATGCTTGGTGAAATTGTTTATGCAAATAGTGTATTAACTGAAAGACACAGTGCTGTATTGATCAAAGCTATTTTCTTGTTTTGATGCAATTCATCCAGTAGTTTCAGCTGAGGAGATGTATTGGGGGCCTAAATATTTCATTTCAGTGGTTTCAAAATGAAATGGCTCCACTTCTTTGATTTTGAAACAATGTTTTGTTTTGAAATAGAGCTAAGCTAAATTTTTTAAAGGATAAAAGCTACCTGGCAACAATAATATTGTGAGACTTCCAGAGAAAAAATTTTGCTTCGGTTATACTGAAACTAATTTTTCCCCCCTTTTTTTTTTTTTTGGCTGTTGAACTGAAAATACCTCACAGCTCTGTATGTGAGCGTTCCTTGGGGCCATACAGAGAATTGTTTCATTTTACATCTCAGTACCTTGTTTCCTTCCCCTGTGTTTAACAGCCAGGGAATAGTTCAGTGCCACTGGTAATTTTCAGGGGACCAGAAAACACAGCGGAGGAGAATGAGCGCTTTTGTCCAGGGGGAAGCTGCCTTCTCGGTTCAGGACGAATCCTCTCTGTGTTTCTCACTGAAGATTTCACCAGACACTTGCTATCAGAATCCCTACATATATCCAAAGAGGATATTTATGTGAAGAAATGCTTTCCTATTGAAAAGAAAGGGGGAAATCGTCTATCATGTTTCACAATATCAAAGAAATGATTCAGAAGTCTTCTGGAGTCATCGTGTCCTGTCCCCTCCCCCCAAATTCAGCATTTCACTTGTGCCTGGGTAATTTTGCCATGAGCCCTGTGAGGTTTTTTTCTCACTGGGAAACCCTATGCAGAACAGCTCTCCCAGTTAGTCGGTCCCTCTCCAACACTTCTGTTTTGTGGCTGGGAAGCTGCAATTTGGCGTTGAACTCTTGAGCTTGCCCGCAGTATCCCACTGTGTTTGCTTCTGCTGTTGCCATGTGCTTTAGGGGACTGCTTGTACCTATGTGAACTGGGATTTTGAGGCTTGTGGTAGGAAAAGGAAGACCCTGAGGCAGCAGGAAGGGAAATTTTGGGGACTCTAAAGCTTAAAAGATTTTTCAGCACCAGAGGTCACATACCTGGGAGAAAAGTGCGTACGAACTGAAGCATTCAGCCCAGGAATTTAAAATGTTAGCCAGGTTGCTCATTTTCCTCATAGCTCCATGTTTATAAACCTTATTGCAGCTGCAGAGATTGTACGCAGACCAACTCAGTGGAGATGCTCCATCAGTGGTCTCTGACCACCAAACTAGTGTTTAACTGGCAGTATAAAGTTGGTGCTTCCATGTAGATCTTGTATCACTTTATGACTGGTAATTAATTGGTAACTTCATCTAACATACCTCTGAGGATGTTTTATTACTCTAACATGGATAGCCTGGCAAGTGAGATAAGGGACTCTGACCAGAAGGAAATTTGGTCTTAACATTTACTGCTTTTCTCTGCAGACATCTTAAGACCAGCTGGGCAATAATTATGATTCATAGCCCTTTCGGATAAATCATTTTATTTGAAGTCTTAGAACTTTAAATTGTTGTGAAGGACTGCTGCTTGCTAGAAAGAAGCCATATTTTTAAGTGCAAGTATTTTAACAGCTGCTAAAAAAAAGTCTTGTGAAAGCCCGTTTTCAAAATGGTAGTCATCAGAAAGGAATTTTATGTCATAAATCTCAAATCCGCTTTTGCCTAGTCATTGATTTCTTCAAAAATTGTCACTGTATCATATTGAAAAGAAGTCAGTATTATTAAACAATATGTACCACTTTGTTGACCACTTCTTGAGAGGTTCTAAAGGCCTTTTAAAAGTTCTTTCTAGTATGTTACTCTATTGTTTCATGCTTAACGAAACACTAAGAACAATATGAGAGTGAACGCAAAAACAAACACAAAAGGAAGAAGTTAAAAAAGAAACAATATTTAGCAAACAGACCATGCGTCTCATGTCATTCATTAAGTAATGGATCCACTTTTTTAAAGGCTGGTACTAAGCTAAATAATTATAACATACCCCAGTAAGCAATGAGGATACTATATCATTTTAAATAAAAATTAAAATATAGTAGTGTTTTAAATTGCTTCCTGCTATAATCATAAACCACATAAGTATCTAGTAGGCTTATGTGGAAAAGTAGGGTGAGTGAGAACTGGGAAAAATATTTGTTTGCTTGCATTTGTGTACAAACCGGGAATTTCTAAAATCTCTCACACAAGTTGTCAGCCTTCAAAAAAAGTCTTTCATCATTAAGACCTACTGCTCACGCATACAGAAAGGGAGAATCACAAGTCAATTTGATTGTCATAGTCTTTGTTTTTTATCCTGTTATTCCAAAATGTTGGATCTGAATAAGGGAGGTTGGGGGTGACGTTATTTATTTTTTTATTATTATTATTTGGGCTTTTTTGTTGGTTTTGTTTGGTGTTTTTTGAGTACCCTGGTCTCTTCTACTTTATAAATTTGGTTGGGAATTGAAAATCCTGTGTTTGATCTCTCAATCTACTGCCATGGAAATGAAGGATATTCCAGAAATTCTTGCTTTCTGCATTTGTTGACTGATTCAGAAAGGAGTAAAGGTGGAAAAAAACCCTCCCATATTTGATGAAGCAGAGGGAAAAAAGAGATTGTCAGAAGTGTTTTATTAGAGTGCTTATCTTGCATTCTTAAAAACTTTATTGCATTTAAATTCCACGTGTGATTTTTAGTGCTATATATAATACTGATTCTAACTGGTTTTAATTATATTTTAACATGAGCTGATAGAGGAATTTCAGCATTAATTGTGCACTCATTTATGGCTTTTAATACATGATTAACTACTTTGCTAGTGCATTTGAGAGCTAGTCAGCATTTGAGTCAGCAAAAATATCAATGATTTGTAAATAGTATCTGGCTTTTAAGATAACTAGTTAGAACTAGTCATGTTGTATGGTGTCTTGTGTTAGGCAGGGCTTCAGGTCAACTTCAGCATTAAATGAAGCCTGTTTCTCCTAAATTCCTTGATTCCAAGTAATTTCTGAATAGACTGGGAAATCATGAATGAACTAAGTCAGCACTAGGAATAGAAGAATTTAAATATTTTAAGTCCAGCCCAGGTGAAAGCTAAGAGAAATGTGGACAACTAGCGGAGTTTTCAAGCACTCTGTTCTTTAACTGCCGTAAAGAGTTGCAAACAGTAGAAAACAACCATAAAGAAGCTGGGTAACTATGGAGAAAAAATGCATTTCAGAAACTTGAGGTACACAGCACTTGCTTAAGATGTGTTACATCTCCAAAAGAGAGCTCAGGAGGAAGGTAAAAGCCTAGAGAATTGAGCTCTACTCAGGTGTCTACTTTTTTCTTTTTCATGTTGGAGGGGGATATTGCAGGATGGAAAAGGGCTTTGAACTAGAAAACATAGACCATGGCTAGTTTACACAGGGTAAAATATTAAGAGATTTGCAATTAACCCTAGATAAAGCAGCAAATGCGTATTTCAAAAATATCTGAACCCAAATAAATAATTTTTTTTTTAAAAGTACATTTCTCAGACTAGTCATTTGGTGTTAACATCTGTTAAACTCTTGTGCAGTGACACTTACAGCACGACACTAAGACATGCTTCTTGGATTTCTCCCGGTCACACTCGCTCTAACTACTGACACAAGCATTCGGCACGCACAGGCACACACACGTAACTCAACATGCAGTAATAGGATACAGTGCTTTAAAATAAGATGAGAATTCATCACAGCCTCCTCGCAGCCCTCAGAGGCAGCTCTTAGCCCAGCAAATGCGTGAAATAAAATACGCTGTGAGCAGACCAAAACTTGGGGAGAATAAAGGTCTGATGGTGAATGCTAGAGAAAACCCACACTGGTTATATTCTTGAGAAAGAGAGGGAAGTAGGGTCTTCAGTCCAATCCCTAGAAATAGCGAGGACGGTGGTGTGCAAGAGGTGTTACCTGTAAATGTAGTGGTAGCCCAGAACTGTGGTTGTGAAGCCATTCTGAAACATCTGTCCCACATATCTTTGGAGCACTGGTGGGCTGTGGGATACTGTGAAGAGCACTCCGAGCATAAACAGTAAAATAGAGGAAGGAAACAAGACCATATATACATGTGTGCTTATTCGTGGGCAAGCAAGAAAAGTACCCAAAAGTAGAGAACAGCAATATCCAAAGGTTAGCCTGCTTTGCATTTGGCAATGAACAGCACCATTGTTCAAAGCTGTCTGTAGACCTTCCCTGGTTTCCTACCTGCAAGAGTCTGGGGGATTTTTTGGATAATCTGGTCCAAAAATTTGGAAAGAGGTAGCTGCAGCTGTGATTTCCCTCAAAAAGTTGCTGATTATTTCCTCATGCCGTGCCTGCAGTTAGGAATTTCTGGGGTAATCTATAGGTTGTGGGAAGCTGCTCTTGGAGCGATGGCCTCATGAGGTGCATGGTGGAACGAACTTCCGAAGAGGCAGGTAAATACTTCACAGCTACCTTCACTGGGATATTAGTAGTGTGTGGTAGAACTCTGGGTGGTGATTTTTTTGGCAGCCCCTATTCCTGAGCAAACACCTATTCCCACGCAGAGTTTGTTCGGTAAGCAGCTTCGTCCCTAGGCAGTGCCTGTCTTACGCTCTTTGTGAGGTCTCTTTCCCTCCCTGTTCTTTTTGTCATTGTGTGTATCTCTTTTGCTATCCAGCCAGGGAATTGCTGTGAATAAAGGGTCATAAGAGAAGAGAACCTAATTTGCTCTGCCCACAAGAGATGCTCTGTGTAAATAAAGAGAGATAATGGAAAACTACCTTCTGTCCTGAAAAGTTAATGTGAATGACTCACAGGTGGAGGCACAACCAGTATTTGAAAGAGAATTTTGTGACAGTGACTAATCTTCTTTTCCTTGTGTAGGAAGCCGGGGATGCCATACAGAATATTGAGGGTCCCTCAGATATTTTTCTTTTTTTTTGATATTATTTTTTTTTCCTTGTTTAGTTCTAAAAGTGAGGAGGACTGGAACATAACCCTTTTGTAAACTGTTGTTATTAGGCCCTGGAAAAGTGCTATTTTGATTATGCTGGTGCTTCTTCTTTCTAAAATTGAATGTATTGTGTTTCAGAGCCTTACCCTATATGTCTACCCTGAGGAATAAGAAATACACGGGGAACTTGCAAGGTCAGAGACAGTACAGTGTAGAAATCCACTGCCTTTGTTTCATAATCTCAAGTATATGTTTCCTGCCTCTTTCCTTATTCACTGAAGACACATAAAGGCTAAATGTAGCAGAAATTGAGCTTAGAGCAAATTTCCAAGATAAAAACACAGATTTATAATACAACTTGGCAAGTGGATGTTATCTTTCATCCAGAGATCACAATCTACACTGTGTACTTTGGGGACTGCAGCCGCACGTGGCCGGAGAGGGGGATTTGGAGTTCTCCTCTGCCTTTCTTCTCTTTTTAAAAAAAAAAAAGTCCTCGGTTTGGTTGCTTTTGACCAAAGGATGCATGTGTGAAAACTTTTTTGGGGAAAAAAAGGGCACTTGGAGGTTAGTGACTTTGTTACTTGCATCTAAAGAAACAGGGAAAAAATGAATTTCACTTGCTGCAAAACACACGCATCAGCCAGACCACAGAATGCATTTGCTTTTCCTAGTCCTGCCAGGAACGTTAGGCACGATGTATGTTTTATATATGTCTCAACAATGTCTTTGATGCAGCAGCAGAAAGCTGCTGTTTTTACATCAGTTACGACCAGAATGCCACTGTTAAAACTACTTTATAGCTATCAAGTACGCTGTTGTTTGCAAAGCAGCAGTTACTGTAACTCACTTTTTTGGAGGGTTTTGTCTAGCTTTACATTTTTGGTTCTGAGGTTCCCTTGTGGAACGGAGGGGTTTATTAATAAGTAGCACAGCGTACTGGGTACATGTCTTAATATTTGGAAGGCTGCTGATGTTGAGCTGAGCAGAGAAAAACTTGTGGTGAGTTCCTGGCTCACAGCCACCATTTTTTAAAGTGGTTTTGTAATTTCTAAATACACGTGTGCTCTTCCCTTAACTGATCCTTCTGAAGTTTTTAGCTTATCTGTTTCCAACAGATTCTGCAGATGGAGATATTATTTGAATGGTCTATTTGGTGTCACCTCTCCTGGTAGTTACTCCAGAAATCTCTGCCTTTCGGCAGGGAGGAGGAGAAGAACAACTTGGCCTGTGCATAAGCTGGGATCAAAGGCAGGTCAGGGCCACACGTGATCCTCCAAGGGGAACTTGCCTTGAGGTCTGCCAGGGCTTATCTCTCCTCTGAGGGCGAGTGGGGGACACTGCCTAGTCGGTGGGTTTCTTGGCCTGCAGACAAAGTTTTGTGAAACTGCATTCCGTTTCTTCACCTGTACCGGGACCAATTACAGCATAGCTAAAGAATTAATATTTTAAAATTGTCAAAACAGTCTATTTTTTGGCGTTCATCACTATTCTTTATTGGAATTTTGCCCCTGCCAAAGGAGGTCGGACTTCAAACCGATCAATACACACTGTATGTTGGTGCAAACTGCTGAAGAAATCAGCTGAAGAAAATTACTTCCTTTACCATATGTGTGGTTGCATCTTAAGTGTTTATTCTCTGAGACAGCGATCCAAGCATTTATTGACAAGCCTGCAAATTTTTGGTATTGTATTTTTCAGGAGGAAACATTTCTCAGGATCAGAATTTTGGGGTCCGGTCTGTGATTTAAATCCATCTTGGCTGGAAACATTATAAAATTATTGTTTCTTTCTAGACACTTTTCAGCCCATATTGTGTAAGATCAGTTATGGTGGCTGTGGCATAATTGAGTGCCGCAGTAATTCTTGTGTATGTAGTCCATGAAGCATGCTAGTATGAAATTTTTTGAGAAAACTTTTATAATTGCATGTTGTTATTCCCATTAGATGATGGTTGTGAAGCATTTTTTTTAAGCCTGGAAGCGGGTCTACAAATGTAAATTCTGTCAGGGTTTTTTTTTTTACATTTATGGAATGTAAATTCTGTTGGAGCTGAAGCAGTAGGAGTAGGACAGCGAGGCAGGAGGTAAAACTAGTGTTGCCTTCAGACACCCTTGTGATATTTGTGCAAATTTCTGCCCAAGAGAACTGAAGCCTTGTCTCCATTATCATAGCTGGATGCTCTGTTCTGAGGCCAAAATGAAGCCCTGTATTTCTGCTACAGAATAGGCAAAGTCGATAAGTCAATAAAAAAGTCTTTCTAGTGAGCAAATAGTGAGTCAGTTTTTCAGCTGCAGGTTGTTCTTCTGCTTTTGATGGCTGATGTATTTTAGCGAGTCCATCACCTGCTCCAGGAGCAGTAGAGCAAAGAATACTTCAGTGCTTTTGTCTGAACTGTGATGAAATCCAACCTCTGCACATAGCTGCTTTTGGAGAGAGAGAGAAAAGTGAAGATCTCCCAGGTGGGGTAGATACTGTTCTGTATCGCTGAGGGATTTAAATGTCCCATCTGTATGCCGGCTTCAAAAGTCATATTTTGGAAGGTCCTAAATTGGAAAGCATAAAAATTATCCCTGTGTTCAGTAATCACACGCTTCTGAGCAAAAGTTAATTGAAGGACAAATATGCAGAAGGCAGCCCAGTGGTGGAGTTTTGTAGCAAAGTTTTTGGTTCAATACTATTTAAGGTATAGGAGTGGAGGTCTTTGCTTACTGGTTTTTGAAAGCCAGATGAGTTACTTGACTGGGTTTGCAGCACGACATGAACACAGTTATATCAGCAGGTCTGCAGGATTTATTTCTGAAATGCAGGAGTTGTGGTGGGTGGCCATGTGTGCAGTCAAGATCTCTGTAGACTTATATCAAGTTGGAGGCACATGTAGCATTTCACCCTGTGTGTGTAGGAACAGAACAAGAACAGACCTTTACAAATTCCCATGGGAAAGAGAAGTGGGAGATGTTCAATATTCCCAATTAGTTTTCTGTTTTAGGATCAACCTGAGTTACAGAATCTCAGTTGCAGCTGCAAAACCCTTCCTGGAAGTAAACAGCCATTGCTGCTGGTGGGCAGAGGAGAGCTAGTGGGCAGGGGGAGCTGAAGGAAGGAGATTGGGAAAATGGTTATAGTTATTTACTTGCAGTTTTCACAACTAGCTTTTACAAGTTGTTTTACATAGCACAACTATTTTTTTTTTTAAAAAGCCTACTTAGATAATATTCCAGAAGTGGTGCTTATTACATAAGTGGGTATCTCATGGTGCCTTTTTCAGGTGAGTGAAGACTTCAGAGCTGAGCTGAACAATTTACCATTAGTAGGTCCCTGCAGAGTGATTACTCATCAAAATGCCCAGTGAAACTGTATTCTGCAGTATACAAACCTATTTTTTGTTGTTGTTTTATTTTGTTTTGTTCAGAGGTCCTTTATTCTGAGAGGAGTGCGATCTTATTTAAGAGCACATGTTCAACTGTTGTTATTGCAATATTGCTGCTGCTTGATCTTCATCTGCTTAGAGGTTACTTTTCTTCAGGAACATGCCAGAGCTATGGAAGCTTAAATCTAAAAATTGCAACATAACTTTGCAGTAATAACTTTGCAGTAGAATATAAATTGGTTGAGTTATAATGAGTAATTGCAGCTTACTTGTAACAAATGGAACTCCAAGGCATAGCACTGAGCATATTTTAAAAAGAAAATGTTTTACACTGTTGTTTTCATTATTTCAGTTGGACCTCTGGAGAAAACTCTGTGGTGTTTTTTCCTGTGTGTGGTGTGGTTGGCTGGCTGTCTGCTGATAGGAGCATCACAAAATGATTACAGGATGGGACAGAGGACTTCTCAACCATAAAATCGTGTCAGTACATGTTTAGCAAATGCTAAGGTTTACTTTTATCACCCATAACACTTAATATAAGGATTACAGGGATCTCAACAGAGAAGATTCTGCCTTTTGGATTGTCTTCAGAACTGGCCTTGATTTATGCACAAGAAGTAATTAAGGATTTATAGGGTATGATTGGATATAGTTTTATACGACTCTACAGCACAGTGATATATATTGTGCGTGCCGAGTGTAGCAGTAGGAAAGCTGTACAAACTGTGATAAGTAACAAGTAAACCATGGGGTTTTTTGTTTTGTTTTGTTTTTTTAAATTGAAATCTATAGTGTTTTCTGACTGCTCAGAAACTAATGCCTGGCATGTGTTATTGCTTAATTATATCCTGTTGGGTGATTTACAATACACGCAACCTGATCCTGGAAAGCAGTGGTCTTTCAAAATTATAATGTGTTCTTCATCCTTATTAAATCTTTGGATTTTGTTGGAATGTGACTATGAGCTGCTTTCAACCTCTTCAGTTTGCCCTTGTAAAAATTAAAAAGCTGGGGTTTTTTAAGTCTGGTTCTAATAGTAGATCTTCCCTTGTCAGGTTGTCAGCTATTTCAAACCCTTAAAAACCCCAAACAAATTTCATTACAAGTCTTTCTGTGACTGTTCATTTCCAACATGCTTCTGTTGTCTTTCCATCTGTAACTTTATTAAGGGTCATTGCCCTGTAATTCCTTGCTTCTTGCTCCCTCTCTGGCTAAGCAGTCAGACTCTTTGTGGTGCAAAAATGAGTAACCCCTTTTCTGCTGAATCTTTTGAGGAGACTGAAAAAGTATGACATTAAGGTGGAATACATATACAGTTTTAAATAAAATAATAATAATAAAAAAAAACAACCCAAAATCTGACAAAAAAAAACTTCTAACAAAAAAAAAACCCACCACAAAAAAACTTTTACTTGAGTATCAAGAGTCATAATGCCTTTAGCAGGATTTTGAATAGGATTTAGTAGCTTCTTAGTCATTTATTTGGCTTTTATTGGCTACTTATAAGGCTACCAACAGTGTGGTTTGAGTATTTGCTAATGTTAGAGAAACACGACTAGGCTAGCTGATATGTTCCACAGGCTATTTTCCTTCATGTTTCTTAATTATGAACGGTTAGCTTGAGTGGGCTGTGTTTTTCACAGTCTTCAGAAGAATATTGCAAAGAAGTCATTCCAAAGCCCCTGTTTGAATGTAGTACAGACTACAGGGATACGACATCTCTTTTGTGTTGTTTGTTATTGAATATCTCAGCCTTCACTAACTGATCCTGTTTTTCACAGCGCAGGCAACTTTGATGTGGTCTTTGTCGTATAAAACAAAAGTATAGAATTTAATACAAAAGCTGCAGGAAAGCTGAAAAAGCACCTTAGTGACTGCAAAGCCCCAAGTGTCTGAACTGCTTTTGAAATATTTTTTCACACGTTTTTCAGAATTTCTCTAGCGTTGGCTCTGATCATTCTAAAAATTCAGGTGACATTATCATTACATCCCAGCCCTGCAAATAAAAGTGTCTGTAACTATTCATTTGAGTAGTCCCACCAGAATTACAGCAATTCAGCTGAACTGTGTTTGTATGCAAGGTTAAGACCAAAGAGACCGAAGATGTTGATAGCCATGTTGAAGGGAGTATTTTATGGACCTAGAAACGGATCCTGAAAGGGTAAACCTTCTTTTAGGAAGCTGGCAGGGTTGTCTGAATGACAACCTGGATAAAGAAGAAAACACGTACACACTTAATAAAACAAAAGATGAAAATTTAGATACTAATAACGTCTTTTAGTTCTGAATCTGTTTTTCATGCTGCAGGACTGACTTTTTGTTCTGGTCCTTGGCTATCCTTACATGCCAAGCTGACAAGATTTATCACAATTCTACCTTGTGCCATGATATGGTGACTGAAGTTACCTAAAATGGTGAGTAATCGGTAGCATCTCCCATGAGAACAGATCTATGTTTTGTAACATTGCTTTCTTAAAATATCCTAACAGTTATGACTTTTTGAAGACAGTGGGTGGTATTTGAGAGACAGGAAAGAGCACGCACAGCCTGTCCCAGGGGGTCAGGAAGCCCAAGGGATTTTTCCTTTGCTTTTCCTCCTGTGCTGCTACTACCACTGGAGAACAGAAAAATCTGTACTGATGTTTTCATGGGAAAAGGAAGAGATGGGTGGTCTTCTCTGGATTTGCCAGTATTTTCATGGTACTCGTTTCATTTCACTTTCATCGTATTTCAATATTTTTTTTCAGCCCTCAAAGGGATGACATTATGCCTAGCTTGTCTAGAGCGCGCTTACTACTTCTTTCCCCCTCTGCCCCAAATTGCACTGCTCATTGTTGCTTTAAAAAGTCTTTTGAACTGTTATTCCTAAATTGGTTGAAGTAGCCTAGGTAAACTTCAGGCATCAATGTCAGACTATGGGAGGGCTGTACAGAGTGTGGGTTTGGGAGGGAAACTCCGCTCAGGTCTGCCCTGCCTGCCCATCATCCATTAGGATATTGGGAAAAGTCGTGCTATGGGGCTACTGCCAAGGACATGGTGAAACATGCCTCACCGCTTCAGAGTGCCCTTGTTTTTTTTGTGGTTTTGGAGCCTGCTTATCAGATCCAGCTGGTTAATAGGCTAATGAGTGTGTGAAGTGAGAGTCAGGAGAATGAGCAAGCTGCTTCTGCTGTGGCAAGAGAGGAGGAAATGGGACCCAAGGGAAGGCAAAGCATCCTGTGCTGGAGTCATGCCTGACTTGGATTACGCGTTTTAGTTTAACAGTCCTGTAGATCAGGCTTAAGGTTTAGTGGGCTTGGTAGTTTCTGGTGCAGCAGAGTTCGAGAACAGAATGAAATTTTGTGTTGGATGATCCATAAAGGATAGAGTTATAGTTTTCCAGACATAAAACCTAAACAGCCTTTTTAATATATATAGTCGTTACTGAGTATGGCATTTGGGTAAATTCAAATACCACTGGGCACAGAAAAAGACATTATACGAAGGATTTTAACATTATGTTTTACATTGAGTGTCCCAATTTGTCTCTGCTTAAAGAGCAAAAAGAATGAAAATAGAGAAAGAAGTGTGGAACTTAATGAATATTTCGGCTATTTAACCTATTTTGTTGGTTGACTGCTGAGAATTTTCTCTGTCTTAATCAGAGATCTGTAATTCGAGCTCATATTCCCTCCTGCACCTTTTGTTATTTTGGAACACAGTTTATGGTCATGTTTTGGAGTGTATAGTTGCAAACGGGTCCACGGGGAAGAATCAGGCATAGTCTTTGTTCAGAAATGTTGGTGGTTTTCGTGATGATTACTACAACTACACAAAAATCTGAGACAGGGTAGGCTCTCCTTTTTTCCCTCATTATCCCTTACAAAATACACCCTTTCCACCACACTCCTTCTATTTTGTTAAGTTTATAACATTTGGGGAGCCACTAAATTGCTTCATGATGTCTAGCATTCTTTCTTTTTCCTTCATATATTGTAAGTAACAGTTTTCTATATGGCTGTGCATAACTAACCTCAGGTAGTTAGGCATGGCAGATCAGACCACCACCAAGCCAAGCTTTGGCCAAACTTCCCACGGTCTGTTGCTGTTGGCTAACACAGATTTCTGATCTCGTTAGTCTCTGAAATACCTATGTCTTGCCTCACCATCACAAGCAGGGCTGGTGACTACCCTAGTTTTGTGTCACCTAGTCCTTGAATTTACATTTGAAGTTAATTTAGCCATATCTTCTGACCTGGATTCTCAGAGGAAAGGAGAAACAAAGTCTGAGGCCACTTTGGGGAGAATGAGCTTTCTCATACCATAGCGCATATGTGGGCATCTGGTGCCAAGTGGAGCATATGTCTTTGAGTAGTATTTTGGATATCCCAGCCCCACATGGGATGTGGAGGTTGGAGTCCGGAGCTGTCCTGCAAGGAAAGGGCATGACAGTTCTCTGTTCTCAAAAATCAGGAAATCGGGGGGAAACGCTGCAAGGTTGTTGTCATGACCTCTGTCCCCTCCGCAGAATACAGGCACCTGCAAGTAGTTTGTTTCACCAAAGGGGGTGAAGCAAATCACTTGCTGATTGAGCTACAGAGCTGTATTCACCATAACTAAAACTGTTAGTTAAGCCAAAACCCTGTGCAAACAAACAAAAAAAAAAAGTATATTAGAACACAGAACGCATTGGGAGAGAAGAGAAAGGATAAGGCTAGATCCAAGGCATAAAGATGGCAAGTGCCTCTACCAACCACACCATATTTCAGGGTAACTTAAGAAAGCCTGAAGGTTTGGGAATGCTTAGAAATATTGACTGATAAGTATAGAGAAGTTCTTAACTGTCATATTAAAGGAAAGTATAACATGCTGAAATGAATGTTTTACTTAAGTATGATTCAGTAATATACATACTTAAGTATGATTGCCATCCCTTCAGGGATTTCTTTCCGACTTCCTCTTCAGGTTATATCTGCCTGGCAGACATACATAATCTTGTTGAAACTTGTGTAAACTTAGGCAGGTTTTAAACTGGCCACCTGGAAGGAGTATTGCTAAAGGAGCAGAGAGCTGTGCAGAAGCTGAAAAACCTCCTTAGGTAGCTGGGCAAGCTCAGAGGGTCCTCAGAGCTCAACACTGAGCTCTGGTGCTACATAAGTACCTGTGCTGATACCATAAAAATAGGATGTGGCCAAGCAGCATCACATGTTTTACTGTGGCATGGATACCATCTGAGCTTTCAAATAAAAATGAACTGTTATTAATGCTTTATATGAAAGCTAATGAGATAATGTGAGACCCTAAAAGAAATTTCATTGTCTTTGTCTTCCGTCCACAACTTTGAATGCTGAAAGTGTCTTTTCTATCACACTCACCAACATTTTGTTTTCCAATGCAAAAACTATCTTGGTGTTTATTACCCTTTTATATTTTTGTTTGTGTCTATTTACTATTTGGCCATTCTGGATTTTAAAATCAGCAGTACAGTTCTTAATGTAGTGTGCTTAACATTAAAACAGGTATTTTTAAGTATTGACAATAGCTTTCCACTAAATTATGTCTAATCTTGAGGGGGAAAGGGCAGCTGATGTGAGGATGGAAAGTTGTGAATATATGCTAAAGCAGAATTGCTTCAGAGCTGAGAATCTGAACACCAAATCTGCTCTTTCGGTGAACTTCTAGCGTGTTTGCTCATTTGTATGCAAGAGTTAAAATTCAGCTTATATTGAAGTTACATAGAAGCTATATCTCAAAAGATAACAGTGGTACTGAGCTAAAGTAAATGATTTGCTAATTACGAGACAGGGAGAATGTTTTCATTTTGCCCCTCCGGTGAATGCTTTTTAGGCTGTTCATTTGTATTGAAAAATGTTCACATTTGAAGCAATTGCACATTGTGTGTAGATTTTGCAAACAAGATAGGAAACTAGTTTCACTGCTCAGGAAAGAATATTAAAGTATTAATTCTACAACTTGTCGTTGCCCCAGTACACATTTACAAATGCGGCAGTAAAGAAGCACTAGTTTTCTGAGAATTTGCCCATATGTATTGAGCCCAAAATAACAAATTTAATGGAACAGGATTACAGCCAAAGCTAATTTACACTCCGGCTCACTTACCATATAATTTTTTCCTGAAATGGTATTCCTATTTTTGAAATCATTTAAGAGTATCAAAATACTTTAGAATATTTGCTAATATGCTATGAATTATCACAGTGAACAACATTCACTAATGTTTATTCCAACTAATTATACATGGATTTTTTCTTCCTTTTTAACTCATTTGCTTCCAATATTTGGAGATTTAAAAATTGTCTCCTACATGTTACCTAAAATCATCATTTTTCCTCTGAAATAGCATAGGGCTCTTCTCTGCTGTACCCAGTACAAGTGTGAGGGGGGGAAAAAGCCAGTCCTTGCTGTAAATAATTTAGATGCTAAGATTAAAACAAGGGACTGACAGAGGTAGAGGTGAAAATACAAGGAAACATGGGGCATTGTTGGCTCAGCCACCTTAGCTTAATGGTTGTTGTTATTATTTATTTTTTTTTAGGCATTGTGGTCAGGAAAGGCTTTAGGTAAGGAACAAGGAGCCTTATATTTCTTTATGAGGAACTGGACCAAAGCCAATGGGCAAAAGCACCCAGAAACTTGGATAACACTATTACCTGCTTCACAGCTGTGCCCTCATTGGAGATGGAGGTGTTCCATGATAGATAATGTGTGACAACCTTGAATGTATACATCAGTTGCAATAAATAAGCATTTATTCGAGCAGGCCAGAGTGGGGTGGAGTCTCTTGTTAGTTTGGAGGAGTGCTCCTGGGAGAAGAGGTGCAGACCAATAAGCACCAAGATGGGGCTTCTGCAACCAAAGTGGGGCTGTGAGGGTGGCCTTTTCTAGCCCCAGCAGCCTTCCTGGTTCCCTTCCAGCTTCAACAGCAGCTACAGCAGCTTCACACTTTGGGATGAGCCTCAACTGCCTCTTCCTCTCCTGTTTTATACCTCCTGGGCCCTGGCAAGCACAGCGGTGCTGGGTTAGAGGGAACAGCTGTGATTGATGTGTGTGCGGTGAGGGTAGGCTGGTGCTGGTTAAAGGATGGGAGAGGACAAGCTGCCATTGGGAGAGGGGCAGGATGAGACGACGAGGGGAAATACACCTTCATAAAACACCAATCCAATTCTTCTTAACCTGGTATAATGACTCTGGTTTTGTTGCCTGCTCCCAGACCTCTTGCAGTATAATCAATGTTCAGCAGACAAAGCAGCACTGCTACATGGTGTAGTTTTGGAGGGCTTTTTATGAATTCCCACCAGTTTTATGGAAGAGGAGGTGGGTATGAGTGTTCATTCCTTGATTCTGTTAGACTTCAGTATGTTAGCATCTTGCTGTAGTACATTTCACTTCAACGTTGATTGGGTGAAAGACAATAGCAAAAATATTGAAAAAAAATAGCATTGTTTTAATATTAGAAAAACCTGGATTTGTTAACATTTAGTCTACTTGCCATGCTGCAACAAATGAACAAAAATGGTTTTTATTATGATATTTGTTGATTTAAATGAGAAAGCCATCAATAAAATTCCAATTTTTTTGTCTTGAAAAATGTTATGCGAGACACTCTTAGGTTTGTCTTTGGCACTGCTGGTTACAACCTGTAACATGTTCTTGGCATTACTTGATAAATCAGAATTCCCCTAGAACTTTTGCAGTTTTTACAATGGACATTACATATTTTCCCATTGTCAAACTGTAATCTATAACTGAAAATAAATACATGGAAATACAAATGCTGAAGCAGCTCTTTGTCCAGATTAAAAACTATATATATATAGAGATGCAGTAGGACACGTGCTTGGGATGCTGGGTTTTTTTCAGATCTAAGCTCTGGTTCAACATTCATATTTTCATGGTGCAAAGAAGTTTAGGACATCATCAGGTTGTCATGTGTACAACCTGGCAACTATATAGAATGAATGTTGTTGTTTCTTCTTAATAGGCTGCTGTGGGCTAGCCTACTGTAATGTAAAAAACAAAACAAAACAAAACAAAAAAGGCAAACAAAAACAACAAAAAACACCCAAAAAACCCAAACACATTTTTATTTCATTTTTTCAACCAAGTCATGTTTAAAGTGTGAATGTAAACACCAATACTTAAGAACTCTACTGTTTTGAAATAAATAGAAGTGACTGATTTATCTTGGTGACAGGTCTAAAGATAAACACTGTGCAGAAGTTATATGAGTGCTTAGTTTTATGGCTGATTGGCTAACAGACCTTTCCTAGAAAAATGCAGGATCACCACCTCTTTCTCATGTTTGGTTTGGGTTTTTTTTCTTTAGAAAAAAAAATATTGAGAATTGTGACAATTTATGCTCGTCAGCTTACCTACTTTTGAAACTTTCGTTCCTGCTTCTGGTCAGTCTTTGTTAACCCAACAGTTGAAGAAAACTCCTTACCTTCTGCTTTATGTTCTCCTAAAAATATAATGTGTGCCACAGAACTCCATTTTGCTCAGAACTCTAAGGTACATTCTTGTAAATGTAGTATTTATATACTCTTTGAGATATTTATATTCATAGCTTTGGCTGCATTTTGTGCTTTGTTTTGCTTGCATGGCTAAGAGTTGTGATGGATTCGTTCACCCTAGATGGTATTTATTCCTTTTACTTCATTACACATAATCCACCTGTGCTAGATCTTAAGGTCTGTGTACACTTTATACTCTACTAGAGAGCTTATCAGCTTCTCTGCAGGCAGCTCAATTTGAATTTTAAAACTGAAAATGAATGAATTTGTACTGCTTCTTGAGCTCTTGCACAGAGCTGCTCTTGCACCCTCCTGTTGGTGTGATAACTGGAGGATATCAAGCTTGCAGGTTGTTGTTGATTTTGGCTGAAGGGTTTATGATTTCATTCTGATCAGCAGCTACTTCTACGGTTATTTTTTCTGCACTCCTCCACCTCTTTCCCCTTATGAGAAAGTCTGAGATTTGCTGGCTGGTGGAAAGACATCAGGAAGAACAAGAGCAATTGGTACTTTTAATTTTAGACAGAATCAAAGTCCTGGCCCAAGTGTACAAATAATGTTCATGTAAATCATTCGCTTCATTATCCTGTAAGACATATGTTAACTCACTCTTGGCTTCCAAGTCAGGTCGGTGTTTAAGAAGTTGCTGAACATCATTGCAATTTCTTATTGGTAGCCTAAGTTTCTGCACCTTCTTTGCAAGACTTGCCTAAAGTCATGATAATATCAGATTTTAAAATCAAATCAAATTCAATTTATGAATGCATTAATTTTTTTTAACTTATCAGTGTACCGTAATCCACTCAAGATAATCATTAAAACATCTTGGGGGTTATATATATTCTAGCATTTTACAGCATATAGCGGAGAAGTACCTTTCCTGATAAACCAGCTGTTTCAAGAAAGGAGTAATTAATCAAACCAGTACATACATTTCCTTAGTAAGATGATTTTCTCTACCTAATCTAATTGTAGGAAAAGTATATGACTTAATGATTCTATGGTAATTTGACTTATAAGACATTTTTTCTTTGCCCTGATGGTAAAACCCATCTTACACTGTGCTTATTAAGGAGTTGGGTTGTTTTTTTAATAAATATATTCTAAGAAAATGCTGCTTATTTATCCTGATCTTTCAAGCCATAAGTTAAGGCTATTTAATTTAAAGCTGATGGGCTTCATACTGCTTGTGAAGGGGTTTCCCACTCCAGTCAATGTGTACTAAGCAAGGGAGAGACAAGTGTGCTACAGACCATTTTTTGGTATTCTTCAACATCTACAGTCTAATAACTGAGCTGCAGGCATTCTCTTCAGAACATGTTTTTCAGTTTAAGGGTGGTGAGGCACTGGAACAGGTTGCCTAGAGAGGTTGTTGAGGCCCCATCCCTCGAGGTGTTCAAGGCCAACCTGGTCTAGTGGGAGGTGTCCCTGCCCATGGCAGGGGGGTTGGAACTCGATGATCTTCAAGGTCCTTTCCAACCTAGACCATTCTATGGTTCTATGTTTTGCTGTAACACTGATCCTCATTGAGTGATTGTCAGTAAGATAGTGCCATCTATTTGGGCCATCCTCTTCTGTGAATATAGAGTCCCAGAATGGTTTAGTTGGAAGGGACTTTCAAAGATCATGTAGTCCAACCCCCGTGCCATGAGCAGGACATCTTTCACTACATCAGATTGCTCAAAACCCCATCCAACCTGACCTTGAGCGCTTCCAGACATCCACAACTTCTCTGGGCAACCTGTTCCAGTGTCTCACCACCCTTTCAATATTGCAAAAGGTATTGGCAGACTATTGTTCCTTCTGTGGATTACAGGTTGCCTTTCTTCCTACAGAAATTTTAAGTAATGTCAAAGAAGGATGGTGTTGATGTAGAAAATTTTCTTTAGTCCCTTATTTTGATTTTTCCGGTCAGAAAAGACGTTTAATCAACTCTTAGGAGACACTTTATAAAATGATGGGCAGAGAGAAACAGGAAGAAGATAGAACATGAAAATGAAAAGTGCATAGTTAGCATCCAGTTCTTTTCATGGAAAATTGTGATATCTTGATGAAATACAGTTAGAGATAATTGCTTTTTTTGTTTAACTGGAAGTGATTTTATCTTCAAATTTTCTGCCCAATATGTTTTGACACTGTAAAACTTACAGCTTTGCGTTTCCAGTTTTCTCAAATAGCATATCCATTATTTTGAAATATATTTTTATTTTTATATTCTCCATATTTATTCTTCAACACATCTAAAGCTGTATTAAATACAGATCTGGCTATGACCTAAGCTGCTTATCATGAAGGGTAGCTTAATTATACTTTTATTGGAATTAATTCAACTATTTCCTTACCTGTACTTGCAGGAGAGGTGCACGAAGGAAGACATTTCTTGACAATTTTTATCAGTTCTTTCTTACACAGACATGCTGCTTGGTTTCTTGACCCCAGATTTTATCTACTACGAAAATAGTTTTGGGTTTTTCATCTTAATTTCATATGTTTTCCTTCTTTTTCATCTTGGTGCTCAAACAATGTCTCTTTCAGTGATTTAATTTGGTTTACAGTCATAGATACATTTGCATGTGATGACCAGTCATGGCCTTCCTTTTTCTGTCATGTCAAGATGAAAGTAAGCAATATTAATGAAATGTTAACTCATTTGATGGTGCCCTTTTAATCTTCACTTCTTGAAAGTTCATGTATATTTCCTAGTGTTTTAATACTAATCCTATTAATATGTTCGAAGGTGGGGTTGGATTTTTTTTTTTTCTTCATGTCTGAAACCCATACCATTGAGCTTCGAGTAATAGCTATCTTGTTCTGGGTTTCTTTTACATTTCAGAAAATAAAAAAAAAGAAAAATCATAGTGTTGAGATCAGTTGGATGACATTCTTGTTAGTGCATAAAAGAGGCTATGTATGGCATCTGTTTTATCTTAAGTGGCTAATGATTTAAAAGAATCTGCAGCAAGTGAAGGAACTTCATTAGCCTGTCGGTGCACCAGTGCTGAGTTAAGTGATGGAGTACCTTCCCTTCTGTATGGCATAATTTTTTGGAGGAGATAAATTGCAGGGTGCATTTCATCATGTTGTGTTTTCGTGTTACTTGATTGTAATTATTGTTCATGGGGTTACTGAAGTTAATTTTTGTATGGGAGAGATATGTAATTTTCCTAGCTATATAATGCAAAACATGTTCAACTGTCACTAATACATTTAAGTTTCATTAGAGTGAATTGTTTATCCTGATTAGACAGAAACGTAGCATGCCTGAAAGAAAAGCAGAGAGGTTATAGGATGTGCTTATAGCTACGTACTCCACATTGACAGAAGGTTTTAAAAGGCAACACTCCTTAAAGTTTAAATAAATCAAGTGGGCAGCATTGTGATCTTCCCAGCTGTCCACAGTTATGGTGTGCTGTCATTGATACCTTTCCCTCGTACTTTCCTTTTGGCTGCTGGCTACCGCTTGCTTTCTGTGCTATTCATTGGTATGAATCACAGAATGGTCAGGGTTGGAAGGAACCTCTGGAGATCATCTAGTCCAACCCCCCCTGCGCGAGCAGGGTCACCTACAACAGGTTGCACAGGATGGTGTTCAGGCAGGTTTTGAATGTTTCCAGAGTGGGAGACTCCACAACCTCTCTGGGCAGCCTGTTCCAGTGCTCCACTACCCTCAAAGTAAAGAAGTTCCTCCTCATGTTTAGATGGAACTTCCTATGTTCAAGGAAGAAGATGTGTTAGTTCTTGATAATTTCCAGTGTAGCTCCCCTTTTTATGCCTTCATTTATGAGCCCTGTGACTTGCACCTTCTCATAGCAGATTTATAGAACTTTAGGAACAAATAACTCCATAGCTGTAGGTAAACTAAATTGAAGGGATAGAGTGTACCATCAGCAGGTTTGCTGGTGACACAAAACTGGGAGGGGTGGCTGACATGCCAGAAGGCTGTGCCGCCTTACAGCGTGACCTGGACAGGCTGGAGAGTTGGGCAGAGAGAAACCTTATGAAATTCAACAAGGACAAGTGTAGGGTCCTGCATCTGGGGAGGAGTAACCCCATGCATCAGTACAGGTTGGGGGCTGACCTCCTGGAGAGCAGCTCTGTGGAAAGGGACCTGGGAGTCCTGGTGGACAACAGGATGACCATGAGCCAGCAATGTGCCCTGGTGGCCAAGAAGGCGAATGGCATCCTGGCGTACATCAAGAAGAGTGAAGCCGCAGGTCGAGGGAGGTCATCCTCCCCCTCTACTCTGCCCTGGTGAGGCCCCATCTGGAGTATTGTGTCCAGTTCTGGGCTCCCCAGTTCAAGAAGGACAGGGAACTGCTGGAGAGGGTCCAGCGAAGGGCTACGAAGATGATTAGGGGATTAGAACATCTCTCATATGAGGAAAGGCTGAGGGACTTGGGTCTCTTTAGTCTACAGAAAAGAAGACTGAGGGGGGATCTTATCAGTAGTTATAAATACCTAAAGGGAGGGTGCCAGGGGGATGGGAACAGTCTTTTAGTGGAGCACTGGAACAGGCTGCCCAGAGAGGTTGTGGAGTCTCCCACTCTGGAGACATTCAAAACCTGCCTGGATGCTGTCCTGTGCAACGTGCTGTAGGTGACCCTGCTCTGGCAGGGGGGTTGGACTAGATGATCTCCAGAGGTCCCTTCCAACCCCTAACCATTCTGTGAGTGTGACACAGGCTGCAGGTTAGATGTCTGAGAGTTTTTCTTCTAGACTGAAAGGGAATCTAAAATACTGTTGGCCATCAATTGAAATCGTGAGCAGCCTTTTAGGAAATACAAAGCTT
This sequence comes from Charadrius vociferus, assembly GCF_000708025.1. NCBI lineage: Eukaryota > Metazoa > Chordata > Aves > Charadriiformes > Charadriidae > Charadrius > Charadrius vociferus. The sequence goes on along the minus strand of NW_009647401.1, from coordinate 1,767,299 downwards.
TTGAGTGAACTTAAAATCAGTAAAACTAGGTTGGATTAGCCAACGCTAGGTAGCAGTTGCGAGCAGATACATACCATTTGCACAGCCACAGCGTTTGAGAATCCTGCTGGTAGGTTGTCTATCCTGCTGTACAAGCCTGTGTACAACAGTGTGCATATTCTTTGAAGGTGAAGAGAAGGAGTAGTCTGATTTCTGCTCCTACCAATGCACTCATGTTTATCCCCTGAAGAGACGACACATATTTTTCATGAGGAACGCAAATGTCCTTACATGGGGTATATTTGAATAAAAGGGATTCATTTTAGTCTCTCTTGGTAGCTGCTAGGGCCTGTTGTGATGGAGGTGTTGATATTACTATATGGCATTAGCTTTTTTTAGAAGCCTGGCAGTTATCTAGATTGTGTAGTTGGCCTTGTGATAAGTCAGTTTTATATTGAAAGAGTTCTTCCTGCCTGGTGAGTAGAAAGTGAGAAGAAAGTTAATAAAAGAAACAGTGTTTCTCTTTTTCTGTAGGTCACATTTTCATTAAAAAGAACTGTATTTGTATCATTTTGTAACAAGACCTTTGAAGGCAGCATTTCACTTGCTCAAAATGTAGTAGAGCTATATTGATGTTTTCTGTCAACAGGGAAAGCTCCACAGGCACTTCAAATGTCACATGCTACACTTGCCTCCTAAACAGCAGGCCAAGGGAGGGGGCCAAATCTTATCATCATGTTCTTTCTTGCCGACCTTTGGTTAATATCACTATTTCCTAGCTCTTTGTTATTTTAGCAGTGAGGCAGTTTGTTGGCCGATTGGTGGGACTCCAAGGTGAAGAATTAAACAGCCCTTTTAAAAAATCTGCCTTTTTCTCAAGAACATTGAGATAGTGAAGTAGAAAGTCTGCTGTGGTCAGAATAATTACAGTTATTACTTGTACATATCTATCAGTCCTAGACTCGTTATACTTGCTCTGGAAATTTCAGAAGAGAGTTTTTCAGTTATTTCTGTCTGTGTATTGGCTCTGCATCTGATTGTAGACCTGTTTCTTCTTCATTAGTCATGCAATGACGCTGAAAATAAATTCATGTTAAAACTTAAAGCAGTGTAGTGTCAAACATTAACTTTCAGGAAAACCACATGTATAGAGTTTAATCGGTAGGTGAACTTGAATATTAGCCAGCATTCCCCTCTTTCCCTCCTTACCTCTATCCAAAATCATGCAGTCATGATTTATTTTTGCTCAGTTTTTCAAGTTCTGTGGGGAAATATACCTTTGAAAAATACCCTTTAAGACTGTAGGATTTTAAACATCTGTAACATAGTTCTTTAACAGTGCACAATTTCTGTTGTGGGGTTTTGTTGGGTTTTTTTGCATTGTCTTAAATTACCACAGTGAATTACAACAACGGAAGTGCTTCATCATTTTTGAATGAAGAAAAGCCCTATTTTTATCTTGAAAGAAATGATGCATGTGCATAAATGAGTCTAATTTATTTAAATGTTTTGTGTACGAACTACACAAAGTAATTGTCTGCTTTGGGGAAAAGATCAGAGTAAAAAAGAGCAGCTAACAACACCACTTACAACTTTTGAACCCTATTATGAAGTACTGCAGCATCAGTTACCACTGATCTGACATAAAGAAGAAGTGGTTGAGATATATTCTTTGTGTTTAAATGGTTAACTATACTTTGTAAGAGAAGAGGAAGGAAATTATCTCCTTTTTACAAAATTCAGTTACTTGCATGTATATTTCTTATGTATACACTATATAGGGGTTTTTATCACAAAATTGTGCTGTGGCACCTAAGGGATGACATTGTGCTCCCTGTCAAATGCCTTTTTTTTTTCCTTTTCTTTCTTTTTGATCCCCAGTAACTGGAAGCTCTTCAGCTATAGCTTCAATGAGATAGGAGTGCTGTTACCTATTACAAAGGTCAGCGTTGAGAGAAGCTTTAAGGAGAAAACCAGTGGATTTCAACAGCGATGCCTAATTAATTGATTATGTGCATCTAAATGACTCTCCATCCTGTACACAGACAGAGCACAATGCGTACCTCATCTGCCGAAGTTTCCTATTGATCTCCGTTAGGTCAGGTTTCTTTTCAAGCCCCCACCATTAGAAGTTCATGTTTAGTTACCAAAGCAAGGAGTTATTCCTGTCAGGCACATCTCAGATTTGGAAAACTGCCATAATTACAGACACTTTCTTGTCTTGCAGTGCTTGAAAGAATGCCAGAATTAGAACTGCTTTTAATTATACAAAGGCTGCTGTGATTACTTGATCTTTTGCATAGCATATCCATTGTAGATTTCTACTTTAAAGTAGCATGGACTTTCTCCAAAGAGGAGGAGGTCTTACTCATCATTGTATTTCTTAATTTATCCATGCAGAGTAGCAATCTCTCCTTACCTCTGAGCAAAGATTTAACAGTGGATGACTGACATGAAAGTTCCCATTATTGCACGATTCCAAAATATGCTAGAAACCTTTTTAGGAATTTAAAGCTATGCTATATTTGTCCAGTGACCACAGTATATTTTATGATGCATTACCCCTGGTGTTTCATGAATTTTAGGACTGAGTCCCCTAAAATGTAGCTTGAGTGAGGAAGATTCTACTAAAGTCCATTTTTGTAAAAAGTGTAAATGGATTTATTTATGCAAGTCTGAAGGAAGCTGAAAACTGAAAGTTAGTGCAACATCTGTTCTTAAATACTGCTTCCATCTGCAGTCCCATGAATAAGACTGATTTATTAATCTGTAAGATTATATATGACGGCAAATATTAATAAATACCTCGTTATTTCTTAGGTGTATATTCTCACACATCTTAATTTCTTCCTTTCCCTTGCTTCTTGCAGTTTATTTTGACGCTAAATTAGGAAAGTAACTATTAGGATAATCCATTCTGCACCATTTTTAAAGGGGATATGGGAAAGTATCTTTCCACTGATCAAATTATACTCACAAAAAGCAGCGTTCTAGGCCGTGATGTGAGTTAATTAGAAATAGAGCCTCAGTAGTGATGAGAGACAGACCAAAAAAAGTTCCTGTTCTCCTAAATATACTCAGAAACTTACTATGTAAGTTTCTAGGTTAAAAAAAAATGCACTGTGTTGAAAAAGAAGTACTGAATTTTTGCAACCTCTTTCAGTGCAGTTGGTGTCAAGCTGTATATTCAGGATCAGCAAGACAATTGTCTGGATGTGGCATTATCTGATGACATTCAGTAAACGCTTACACATAAGAAGATATGAAGAAATGCTTCGTTGGCTCCCTTTGATGGTGGATTTTTCTTCTTTCAGAATGTGAACATGATTAATGTACTCAACTAGCTTGTCGTACATTAGAAAATATAAAGACTGAAGGGAAAATAAGTGTGCACAAAATAGGTGTAAGAGATCCTAAAAAAAATATACAGACTTTTCCTAACATTCCTGGCTTGTACTGAAGATCATGAAATTCAATTTAGGATTATATTTGGTAGTATCTGTGGTTGAGAAATCTATAGGTCTTGACTGAACTTGATAAAACTCAGTTTTATAAATTAAAAGCGTTTCTTTAACAAGACTAAAAGTAAAAGTGTGTAGGAACTGTTCTGTGGGTTTGGCTGTGTTTACAAAACTGGCTGCTGCTTCCCATTAGTTACAGAAATGTTTATCGCTTGCCCTGTTCTGAGTTGCATATAACATTGAGTTGAAATTCTCAGTGCCAGGTGTTTAGGGTTTTAATTGTCTTTTGCATGGGGAAAAAAAAATCAGCCAAAAGATTTTAGAGATTTCTGAAAGCAATTTCCAAGGGATATATGTTTTGTCTGCATCAAAAATACGGCAACAGTATGATGTCCCTAAGCTTTCAAGCAAGGACTTGACTCTTCGCAAGGGATTTGTGTCAAGGGAGTGGCCTTTTCTGTTCCTCTGAGAATCCTGTCGGAATTGTAAGCCTTTGAAATATCACATCTCAGCAGAGGCTTGTTAAGAACTGAAAGTCTAATTCCCCATAGATTCTGTTGACATTAGCTCGTTGCTGGCCAGTACTGTAAGAGGCTGAGCAGATCTTTATTGCTGCCGTTCTGGACTGTTAAAATCAGTTTCCCATTTAGACACTGGAACAGAGTAAGACATACATGTGCCCCCCTGTGCTCTTCATAGTCTGGTAGTTTCCTGGCATCACGGGAAGGAAGTGAAAAAAGGAAGATGAACCTGCAAAATGGGAAAAAAACTTGGCATAAAGTCTGTGTGAAGGGAGAGAAGGGAGACTGAAGGTCAGTTCAACAGAGCATAGACTGAATGGGATCTGGAAAGCAGCAATGCAGAGGAGCTGAGGGCAGGGGCTGGAAATAGCTGGGCAAGAGCCAAGGGGAGTGGGGTCTGCTAAGAGAGAAAAACAGGTTAGAGCTGGGGCAGACAGTAAAGACAGGACTAAAGGAGGAAGCTGGTGGGATGACTAGGGCCTCGAAGACTGGAGTATCTGCCATAAGAGGAAACGCTGAGAGAGCTGGCCTGGAGGTTCAAGGAGATCTTACCCATGTGTACGAATACCTTACAGGGGAATAAAGAAGAGGGATCCAGCCCTTTTTCAGTGGTATGCATTGAAAGTGCAAGAGGCAGCAGACATGAACTGCAATAACAGAAATACATAAGAATAAACTTTTTTACTGTGAGAGTGGTTGAACGGTAGATAAGGTTGCCCAGAGAGGCCCTGGAGTCTCCATCCATGGAGATATTCAACACCTGACTGGACAGTGCCCTGAGCAGCCTGCTCCAGTTGACCCCACTTTAGCCAGAGGGGTGGGTCTGGACAATCTCCAGAGGTGCCTTCTGACCTCAGTCATTGCATGATTCTGCGAGCAGGGCAGAGTGGAAAGCGAGCACTGTGATGAGAAGCCCGGAGTCAAAACAAAAGAGTCTATGTGGGAGAAGTAATACTGGCAAGAGGAGTGAAGTCAGGGGAAAATTACATGTGGGTCATGGACAGCCTACGGGGTAGATAAGAAAGCATCAGATTTAGAGAAAGCTGAGAAGTGAGCCTGAAATGTAGTCCAGGATCGCTGTGTGTCACTATTTTTTAAATGCCAGCATAAAACTACAAATTTGACAACAAAATATGTCATCCCTCCGAAGTGATATTCCATGTATCTGCACTAGGGTGTCAATCCCTCCCTGTTGCCCCAGTGCCTCGTCTGTGTTGGGGACTTAAAAAGCTCAAAAGCTAGTGACGATTCTGGTGGATATCTGCATAATAGCACAAATTGTTCTGTGAAGGAAAAGAAGTTGTACACAGGTGTCAAAGTCAAGGCTTCGTTAGTTAGGAAGTGCCAAGTTTTGATTGCCAGTGCAATCTCTTATTTGCTCCTCTTCAGGGTACACGCCGACATAATGTGCAATTGTCTCATTAGCAGTAATCTTCAGCTCATTCAGTGAAGAGGATGATTGTGCTCTGGGCTGTCTCGTAAAGAATCAGTTATTTAATAAAGGGGTCTCTTGGCAGTAAAACCCTTACTGGATTTGTAGAAAGTTGAGACTCATTGGCAAACAAGGCAAAAGACTTTGGGAAGAGAAAGAATCCATTTTTCATAAAAGTAGTTGAGTTCTGCTCTCAAAAACCTGGATTCTCTGGAAATTTTGGAGTGATTCTAGGTAGGTCTTATTAGACCAGGTATTTTCACAAGTGGCCATTGATAGAATTTAACCTGGGCCCCTGCACTGGGGTCCCAGGGAGCGACCTACAGAACTGCTCATTTTTCTCAGCCACAACTGCAGTCAGTGGGAACTTTACCCTGCAAAATATTTAGGAATAGTAGCACTGTTGTATTTGTGGTGGCCAATGATATAGGGAGGTAGCTTTATGGGGGAAAAGGATATGATTTATTAGACCCCGTGGTACACGGGGAAGCAAGCAAACTTCAGGGCATACAAGCCCGAACTGAGAATGAGCAGCTCTGTCTGCAGAACAGCCCCTGGTCTGTGTGCAGCTCACCGGGCCGGGCGAGAGGCACGGCTCAGCCTGCACAAGGGGTAAGGGAGGCATGTGCTGGGGAAAAAGGAGTTCTCAACGGAGAAAATGAATAATTTTCCTCTAGCGTGTTTAATACACTATTGATATGGTTAGTTATGTGCCTGCGTGACTTGCAAATGTGAAAATAATGCATAGTTATCTGCTTTCGCATATGGAAGGAAATAATAGGAAATAAGCAGTTTAGCATCAAATTCAGCTATTAATTACCAAGATGTCTAAGCGGAGAATGTAGTTCAATTGTAAGCTTGATAACTTTTCCTGAATTCATTTACAGTTTTATTGTCTTTAACAATATGGAAAATTCTTGCAGTGATTGGTAATGAAAACTTGTCTGCTTTCACTTGAGCTACTTGTGTACGCTGTTAAGTGTATTTAAATGGATCCTTTGACTCTCTCCGTGCCACACTGATTATCACCAATGTCTTCCTTCGATCTCTAGTTTCGGGCTAGTTTTCTTTTTTCTCCTTTTGAATCAGTGTTCAGACCAATTCAGCCTTTTTCTCTTTCTCAGCTGCCTCTGAGCATTCATAGTCCTTGGCAGAGTGCCCAGCAGTGCTTGTCCTCGCCAAATACCATTCGTGTGCTTTTAAAGTGACACTTGCTTGAGAAAAAGGGAAAACTAGTATCAAAATAAATGGTAAGATCGATACAGACATGGCTAGAATGTTAGATCTCGAGCCCATAGCTCTTGGTGATGTATTTGTGATACCCGATGAAATCCTCTTAATTTCTTAAATCCTTGCTGAAAAAGTCACAGAGTGTGACTTCAATTTATTACTTACTTCTCTAGAGAAAGTTTGATGTTTTAGCAAGTTGTCTTTACTTAGGAAACCTTTGAGCAATGGGGAGAGACAATTATGGTCTAGGGCTTTGTTGGTATACCCAGGCACCGCTTTAACATGTTTTAAGTTACTTGCTGACCTCTTTATTAATTGCAACATTTGAGTTAATGATAATTGATTTGAGTAGAGTGTGCTTAATTTTCTCCTAATTTCTGTGGAGACATCATTTGCATGTCTAAAGAAGTTTTTGAAGGTATCTGAGGTCTCTATGGTGTGCACAGATAGATAGCACCTGCATACTTAGGGGGGCCCAAGCTGCAAGGCCCAGCCCTCCCTTGGGGTTCCCCACCGCTTCCAGCCCCCAGGGTGCCCTGAAACCCCATAACACTGTGATGTGACCACTGGTAGCTTTCTGTCGACTTTTTTCAAAGACAACGTCTCCACCCTACCTTTTCTAGTCCCTTGCATACTCCTGGGAGAAAGAGGGTGGATGTGTGTTTCAGCTGACCCTTGGCTCCAGCCCCATGTGTTGCCTTTCTGCCTGGAAAGTGCAATGGTGTATTGCAGCTGCTTCCCAGGAGAAGCGGGGAAGCTTGAGAAATACAGGATCTCCACTAAAAATGAAGGAGACACCACATCCCTTTGCCTTTCCAAGCAAAAAAAAAATGCACTTGTAGCCCTGAGCTAAGGAAGGTTCTGTTTTTTGTAGCCCAGTTCTGGGTATTATGGGGCTTTGAGCAACCAGGTCTAGTGGGAGGTGTCCCTGCCTATGGCAGGGGGGGTTGGAACTCGATGATCTTCCAGGTCCCTTCCAACTTAAACCATTCTATGATTCTGGACAACAAAATAACTCACTGCAGTTTCTATCTAGAGGATTCAATAGTTATTATTCATCAACCAGGGGATATGCAAAATACCTGCAAATTAGAGTAAGAAGTTTTATCTGAGTTCATTTCTTTGGGTTTTGAATTGAAGTGTTAGAAAAAACTACTTCTACGTTACAAGTGCATCTCAGTTTGTGTCCAGCAAAACGGTGCTCCTGATTTTCTGCAAGCTGTATTTGCATTTGTCACATCAAAAATACTACTATTTGCCTGATAGGCAGAGCTGCGGTCTTGTAAGGTAGAGATGACCATGATTTGTACCTGTCCCGGTGTTTCCTAGGCTTCTGGGGCCAACCAGGTTATATTCCCTGTGCCTCTGCAGCTGCTATCCCATCACCACCACACCGAGCTGGAAACATTGTCCCAGCTATTTGAACTTGATCACCAGCAGAGTTCAACTGTGAGTTCTGGATTAATGTTCAAGCAGCAGAAGAAATTTTTAGGAAAGGTCAGCAGTTTTGAGCAGTGTGGAATATAACCAGCTGTGAAGATGGAGAGATAAGATGGCGCTCACTTTAATGTACCGGGTTATAAATTGATTTCTGTGAGATGACAGGTATCCTCACACTTGCATGAATTTTTATGCGTGTTTCTTACCTACTGTTAGTTTTAATGATATACTGATACAAAAGGTTTTTTTAAAAAGTTAGTTTTCCTTAATTAAAGTTCAGGGTTTTTTCTCCAAGATAGAAGAAGTGAGGATATGTCCCTATGCATGCAAATATTACTTGTTAAAATAATTATTGAAATGCATAAATGATAAGTACCTGCCTTAACTTTGGAATTTTTTTTTTTTTTTTTTTTTTTTTTTTTTTTTTTAATTTTTAACCTGGGGTCACCTTTTCCTGCAGTGCTGTGTTAGAAGCAATGGTTTGGTTTGCATTGTATTTGCAACAGAAACTCAGAGAGGTAATCATAGATACATTGAAATTTGCATCAAAAGTTTCAGAGTATTTTAGGTTGCTGATCTCCAAAATATGCATGCGCAGCACCATTGTCTCCTATCCCTGATATTAAAGCAATTTTCAGGGAAGTTGTGCTATGTGTTCCAGTAAGTTGTTTTGTTTTTCTTATTTCATTTTTCCTAAACTCACTGTAGCCGAACACAGTTGGCTAGCAGCAAGGTGGCTGCAGCAGATGCAGGCAGAGTAGGAAGCCATGTAAAATGTCTGAAAACCTGGTATGGTTGTGGCTTTACTGTCTTCATTCCCACCTCTGCTGCAGCTACTATCCAAGGCTGAGAGCATGAGTTTGCCAAGGAAGGGAATCTTGACTTACCTCCAGCTCTTCTCCTTTATCCTTCCTAGACAGAGGGCAGAGGGAGATGGGTCATGGTCTGTTTTTCCCTTCCTACCCCTTGCTCACGCTTTTATTACCACTGGGAGTGACAGGGAGCAGAATGGAGCTCGTTTGGGTTGGGGTGCATGTGTCAAGTCAATAGGAGGGCTAAGGGGACTAGTTCTGAGGTGCGAGGGAGGTGTTTTCATCAGAGATCCCCTCCAAAGGGCCCCTCACTACAACAAGGGCAATGCAAGTTGTATCTCCTCTTATCCTTGAAGGACAGCAAAATTCAATTTTGCCTGCAGTGCTTTAATGTTGTAAAACGGCCTCAGCTGGACAACACTGCTTTAGAAAGGAGAGGACAGAGCAAGCTCAGTGCCAAAGCTGGTTTGTATGTTGTGGACATACTGCTCAACATTTTGCATGGATTCCTTATCTTTAGATGTTCAGAAGAAGCAATCGTTAACATGAGAAACACTTGGGGAGCTTTCTTAACAAGCCGGTTTGTACTGTAACTCCCTCCACATCCCAACCCACCAGCTTCCTCCCTTCTCCCCTGGGTCATCACTCCAGCTGCTCTTGTTGCTGACAAATGATGCCCCCGCTGCTACTGGTAACCCACCTTGGTCCCTGCGGCTCTTAGCAGGTGTGGACAGGCTGGGGAGATGCCTAGCACTAACTGCCTTCTCATCTTGTCGAGCTGCTACGAAATCTGGCCTCGTGTATAACCATTTTGTTTCCTTATGGGACACATAAACGGTGACTTAGTTCTGCCTGAGCACCAGGATAGCATTTGTGAAAGCTATTAAAAAGTTTGTAGATGTCAAGTAAATGTATATGATTAAATAAGTGATTCAACTAGTATAATTAACAGATGGCGGGAACAATTATATATTCATATTTCAGGCCAACAACATTTGGTAGATATAATTACTTTACAGGTGTTAACTGCCCTTTATCTTGAAACGAGGTGTCTCTAAACACTAGAGGTACTCTGCAAAGTGACTTGTGGTTATAAACTTACAAGGAGGTTAACGGCTCTCCTTTTGCACGTGATGTTGGAAAGCTAAATTCA
>NW_009647401.1:1751549-1757251 GCF_000708025.1 Charadrius vociferus | reverse complement strand
AGGTGTTATATCATCTGATTTCTGTAACAAGGCACCATATATTACAATGGGTTTAAAATTCACTTTGACATTTGAGACATGCAAAGTCCAAACAGGCAGGCATTCAGGGAGGAAGAGACAGCTGGTAGGAAGAACTCCTTTGATTTTTTTCAAAATTAGGGTTTTTTTTTTCCCACGTGTGGAAGAGTAAATTGCCTATAATTTGGATTGGATTCTAGTACAGATTGTGATGACTTGTGGCCAGAAGAGCTAAAATGAATAAGTAGGTTGTAAGTTTATGCTCATTTAGTAACTGATTTTTTTAATAGAACCAAAATGTGTTAATTCACCATAAGCTCTACATAATAAAGTTTGCCAAATATGATAAGTTGCACATACAGAACACTTACAGAAGCAATAAATTGTATTTTTTGAAGGTTCTTTGTTTTCTGCTTTATGTTTAATATTTGCGTTAAGCAAAAAGAATTAAAAGAATCCATGGAAAGTGAAACACTTTTCATTGGCAGATAAATAGGAAGTTAATGAAATTCCACAGATGGAGGGGATAAGGTACACAATCAAGAGCAAAGGCTGATCCTTAATATTCACCTTTCTTGATATTTGGTACCTAGGACTATCAAAACCTAAAATTTATTTATTTATTGTATGAATTATGGATTAGTAGTAGTAGTATGAATTATCATTTCTGCATTGCATGATTGTGATTCAGGCAATTAGGTTTGTAGCCTAATTTTTTACTTTCGTTTGGCATCAAACATTGCTATTATTAAACAATTTAGGCAGCTTAAACACTAGCTGATCGCACTCAATATGTCTGCGTTGAAAGAAATATTTATATTTATGTACAGTGTTTTTTCTTGTGTTGATGCTGGTCACAGTTTTCAGCTGTGTTTGTCTGAGGACACAGCAGTGGTTCTCTTCAAGGTGTGAGAAGGTGCACGTTAGGGAAGATGGAGCAGAAATGGTGTTGAAGGGGGGAAGAAAACAAGACAGGGAACTTGTATCTCTGATGTGAAATGAGATAGAGTGGGAAATCTTATTATTTGTAGGCACTACCACTGAGTACTGCAGCACAGGTTGCATAGAATTGTAGAGTATAAAGGGCTGCTACCATGCTTATGAGAACTGGGAGGGCCTGGGTGGTGGGCAGCGCTGAAGCTACGGGCTCGCTCTCTGCGCTGGGCATGGCACGTGTTGCGTTGCCATGATCACGTCTGTCTCGATGGGTGCTCAAACCTCAAGACCTGTAGCGTAAAGAAACCTTCCTAATCATTAAAATGTTTATCTCTTTCATAAGTTTTCCTGTAGTAAAAATGTCACATGCATTATTCTTGTTATGCAAAATCGCAGCAAATGGCAAAAGGTCAACAGTAGCTGTCAAGATTATCAGAGAGTAATTGTAGCAGCTTCATGGCATATCAAATGTGAAGGCTTTTATTTAATAATAGTTCACGTGGAGTAGCTGGGAAGTAAATATCAAATCCAAAACAAATGCTATGTGAAAGGAATGTAAGAGGTTTATTTTTTTCACTTTGTGGGTTTGTTGCTCGGGCTCGCTCAATCATTTTGAGTCCCTCTATCGCTACAGCAGATGTTTCATCTCCTCCATCTCTGTTTATGTATTTTTGGCAGTTTTGAAATCTCTGAACGTGTGAGCTGATTATATCTTAATTTCTTTCTTTTATAACCTTCAAATTTTTTTTTCAATTTTTATTCTTACTAAATAGCATGGAAATGTACCATTTCAGCAAAATGACGTTCTGTACTGAAGTGGTTTTATAACATGACATACTTCCAAACTAAAAAGCTGTCCCGAGCATACAGAATTAGATCTTCTTGGAACAGTTTTGACAAATGCTACTTGACTTATGAGTTGTGCATTAGAGGCAAACAGGATCGTTGATAGTTTGCTTTTTTCTTACAGAAGTGTCATATACGCAAAAATAAAATGATGCTGCGGACTTGATCCCATATGGTTGAGGGAAGGGAAAGAATTGTGTGTTATCTACTGCAAAGCCTGAAAGTATAGGGCAATATGAAATAAAAGGAAAAAGTAAAGAAATTTAAAACAGGTGCTAGGTGCATTCCAAAGTCCAGGGGGAAAAAAAAATGCAAAATTTGCCCTGTTTTCTGTTAAGAGAGTATCAAATTAAATATTTGGATTACTTTTTTAATTTATTCATTTATTATCATAAGTGATAAAAAAATGTGTAGGGTTGCTACTGCATTATGCAGTGGGGACATAGTAGAACTAACCAATTAAAGCTTGGTTTAAGCAACTTGGATTGCCGTATAATTCAGTGCTAAGTGACAATTGCTTCCTACTGTTTTAGCATTGAGTCGGTCTGCTGAACCCACTTTCACGGTTAGGAAGCACTTTACTAATTTTGAGTACTGTATATACTGAACTGGGGTATTTGTCTTATGGATTGTAGTTTTACTTCTTTTATAATTCCAGCAGTTATTTAAAAAAAAAAAAAAAAGTTTAGGTGGAGATTCCTTGCAATAGAAAATATCATTCACCCTTTTATTTGTTTGGGTTTATTGGGAAGGTATTCAGAGACAGAACATGCTAGCAAAACATAACCGGTTGTAGAAATACAGTATCAGGGCTTTAACAGTGATTTATTATTTCTAGCGCTATTATGGGGTATGAATGAATTTTCTATAACGATTATTTAATATGGATTGCTATGTCTATGCTGTGCATTGCTGCTATTACAAAACTTCTAACCTGCTTGTATTTGTGGGGGGAAAAAAAAATCTTTGGATTTTTCTTGTGAAAACATTCTTTTTACAAAGTATTATTTTGTTCTGTGCGTTTGGGGGGAAAACTTTTTTACTGTACGTTTTGTTGTTGTTTTTTTTAACCTGGACTTCAGCCCCTAGTGTAAAGTAGAATAGAGTGCATACTTGGGAATTTTTTTGACTGTGTTAATTCAATTCAGACTGTAAAATTTCCTTTGCTGGAATTCTGTTTTACTTAAGGCTTAGTTAATTCAGCATCTACTGTCTGGACAAAAAAAAAATAAAAATATATTCAACAGCTTGTTTATTGATTCATAGTATTCAACTGCAAGACTAAAAGGAAAATGAATGAGGAGGCAATCCACTCCTTCACACAGCATAGCCCTAAGACTGTCTGAACCTGAGATGTTTCTTCTCTGTTAGCATGTCTCGTTTTGATGTGGAAGGGAATGGGGGACTGGTGTCCCAGTTGTAACTTTGGGTGGTGCTGGTTCCCGTCTGGTTTTGTCCGTACAAGACAAGAGCTCTTCGGAGATGCCCCTTTCAGACTGAAGCCTGGGAAACATAGAGAAAATAGGAGAGGTCCTGGCACTTATGGAGAGAAGGTGGAGAGCCTGAAGTATATTAATCCTGATTTTTAAAATGTTTTTCTGATTGTTGTGAAGATAATGAACACATTTTGTGACATTGTTCTGTTTACAGTGAGTTCCTCAGTTCTGTAGCTCTTGTTTGCAAGTAATGAAATGCAAAACCCCTTGCATTTTTGCCTACTTATTGCTTAAATTTTTCTGTAGAGCTAATTAATGAACAAATTTGGCTGGTTCTTATGGGGTACTGGTGTCACCAAGTGTGCTATGCTTTCAGGCTCAGCCTACGTTGGAAAATCTAAGGGGCTCATTCTTGGACCTAAATCCATACCTGGACAGGAGTGTCTCAGAAGGATGGTAGAAAAGCAAGCAACTAGGAATCCCCTTTCCTATAAACCCACAGCAGTAACACTTAAATTTCTAATGCATTTTTTCTTGTAAATAATACTATGTTGATAATGCCAGAAAATAGTGTTTTGAAAGGGAAAAAATCTGATAGAGAATAGCAAAAGAAGATTAGCCGAACCCATCTGCTTTTATTTTAGTTGTGTTGATACTTGTTCAGATATTTGAGTTATTTGGCTTTGAAAACACTAAAGAAAAACAAGCAAAACTGCCAGTGCAGTCCCAGTGGTGTGTTTTCCTGACCAGAAGCTGCAGGAGCATTTTAAATGGGCAAGAGGATTAGGTTTCAGAGAGGTGTCTTTACGTTTGGCCTCTGACTCTAATTCAAGTTGTCCTTGGGGAAGCTTCAGTGACTTTCAGTGAGACACTAGTCTTTAAGAAAAAAAAAAAGTGTGATTGTTTTTTGCAGCCAAGCATGACTTCCTTTTTTGGTGGTGTTTATAAAGGGAGATGGAGTAACTCTCTTTCCCGCTGCATTGGCATTCTTTTCTGGTTCTGTTGTATTTTTCTCTGCAGTTGATAATCTGACATAATTGTCATATTTTAATTCAGACAAATGTGTGTATACATGTTCTTCATTTTGGGTGACAAGAAACATAAATTAGTAAAGATGTTTGTAGATAAGGCTTGCTGCCCTTCACTTTAGCCTCTTGTATTTACCTTTAATATTTTGCATCTCGTAATTGCGGAGTGCAATCAAGACTGCATTTTGAGCTGTGAAGTGAGAATCTGCAAAGGCGAGGTAGCTCACTATATAAGTTTATGATATTACACTTATCAAAATTTTGTACTTGCTTTAAGATTTAAACTTGAGGGTTGATTTTTGCTTTGTTTCTTCCTCTGCTAATTTAAAGTAGCGATAGTATAAATGATATGGCTTACTATCTACATAGAAATGTAAATAAATTCACGTATCTGAAAGAAGTAGTGCAGAAACCCAAGAAGAATTTGGGAGGATGTAGCTCAGCAGTCAGCAATAGTTCTTTGAGTAGTGTTATGATAAAAACAGAGTAGTAACTAGGAGGAGAGGTGTGATTTTGTGGGTGTCACCAATACCGTGCACCCTGTGTGCACATCCGGTGTTCGTGCTTTTAACACACTGATGAAAATTTCAGGGGAATGGAGAAGAGTGCCACAAAAAGAGTCATGCCTTAAGGTGTGGCCTTACAGTAAGTGACTTAAAGATCTTGATCGCTGAAGTCTGCCAGAGAGAAGGTGAAAGGTGTATATGCAGTATATAGGGGAAAAATAATACCAGGTACAGAAGGCCTCTTTCCTTTAGAGGAGGCAAAATGTAAGAACCTCGAATGGCTGCATGCTGAGGTCAGGCTCATTCAAATTAGAAGTAAGGCACGCTTATTTATCTTTAACAGTGAGGCTATTAATCATTGGAACAAATTACTGAGAAAAGTGGTGGGAACAGACAATTGCCATAAATTATAACTCCCTGAGGAATTACCACTGGATTCAGTTATTGGTTTCACCAAAGAGGCATATTATGGAATCCAAATACATTATCTGAAGGAAATTGAACTGAAGCAATAGCATAAGCCACATAACGCTAGGATATTATCAGCTGTGCAGTACCAAAGCATAATCATAATTGTAATTGTAGCTACAGCTATGTCATTTGTTTTTACTTCACAACAGTATCATTAAAATGATTTCTCATCCTCTTGTCTTTTTGCACGGAATGTTAAGGAAATGAAAGTTGTTGGATTTTCATACTCAAATGGAGATGAGGGTAACACAAATTTTACAACTTGACTTACCTTTACAAGGAGTCGATATAATTTTGTTTACAATATAATTGGGTATCTTTTGGCTTTATTGTGTGTCTTTCTCAAATGCCAAATGCTGATTGTTATAATCGGGCTTTTAAATTGCTGTGTAAGCAGTAGGCTGTGTAAAACTGTTTCCAACCAGGTCTGTTAAAGACACAGCTGTTTCATTTGTGGGCTA
>NW_009647401.1:1737446-1751519 GCF_000708025.1 Charadrius vociferus | reverse complement strand
AATTTGAATTGATGTAGGATCTATTAATCATGATAAAAATAATTAAAAACAACTGGGAGTATTTCAGATCCTTTCTAAGATAGATAGCAGTTTTCCTTGCATGCTACTCAGTCATGACCTGATCAAAATAGCTAGGCAAGAATGAGAGTTCAGAGCCAGCACCAACAAAGAAATCAACCAGACATTTCAAATAAATTTCCTTGAGGATTTTTGTGTCTAGAAAAAAAACCCAACTGAATTTAAATGCAGAGTAGATTAAAAAAAACCACCACCAAGCTTCTCAGCAAATGAAGGAAACTTCATTTTGAGCACCGTGCTTTAATTAGGCAGCAGCATTTGTGTCCAAAAGAAGACAAGCAGTCTGTTGTCACTTTGGGATGAATGCCTACTGGACGTGTTTCTTGAGGGACATATTCCTCGGGAGCCAGACTGCAAGTAGAGCATGGATTACATTCTTTGGTTAGAAACTTCTATAGCCGTGGTGACATTTTTTTCTGAAACCATTCAGGAGTTATGCTTGAAATACAACCTGTGTGCTCTCCTTTCAGAGTACATGCCCCCTTTCCAGCAGACTGTGTGCCACTTAGATAAGCTAGTCTTGCAGCTCTGGCAGAAATAGCTGATGATAGACTTCATTATTAAATAAGCACCCTCTCAGTAACTGGCTTGCTTTAAATGCTTAGCTGGGAAAGTCATATTCTGTCAGCCTCCTCGATCACTGTAATAAAGCCTTCCCTCAAAACCAGTTAATGCAGATTACTCATGTTGTTGTAATGCTGAAAAGAGCGCTACACTACCGTGGTACCATAGCAGTTAGAATAGAGACTGAAAGCATAAGTTTCATTCATCATACTGGTGATTACAATGGCAGTACAGATCACAAAAATGTAAGGATATTGGCCCGTTTCTTACAGGACTCCAATATGCATGATTTAGTCTAGATGTCAAAACATTGGCTTCCATGCCACGTACGTTCAGATTTAAACTGTTGGCCTTTCCCATCTTTCTTTTCATTTCATGAAGAAGCACAGGGAATGTACTTAGTTGTATTGCTGAATGCTTGTGATGACTGAGTTCTGCTCTTGAGTTTTATTATAATGTCCAGTAGAAGTAAAAACAACCTAATCCCTCCAAACAAAAACCCAAAACAAACAAAAACGCCTACCCAGCAACAAATTTCAAGTAGATATGTATAGTAACCTAAAGGTTATTAAACAGGACAACCTCAACCCATTTTGTTTAGACAGCTGCCCCTTGTCCAACATCTCTAAATAATGGTGGAAAATATGCAGAGTACAGTGAATCAATTGGTTCTGTTCTCTACCATCAGGTGGTTTGCAAAGAGAAGAGCTGAATTTTTCTGTTCAACTTTTTTTTTTTTCCACATTTAATTTAAACCCTGCCATTAAAATTATTTTAATAGGAAGCAACGCTTCTGATATTCTGTGAACTGCATAGTTGCATGTCAAACAAGATGAATCAAGGTGAAATTTAAGTGAAATGATTGCAGTCTTGCCACCGACAAGAGATCAGTGCCAGATGCTATGAAGCAAAATTCAAAAAATTCCAAGTTTTTTTAGGGAATTGTGGAACATTGCTCTTCTGTCTTGTTCCAAACACCAAATAGTTAGAAATCAGCTCAAGCCTTGAAGTTGGATTTATATCTCCAATATATCTTTCATGCCTGCTGTCCTGAGAGGATGTAGAATCTCCCTCCTTGGAGATATCCAGAAATAGGCTGTACAAGACCCTGAGAAACCCGATATACTTACTTTGATCTGGAGGTTGGATTATGTGACCTCCAGAGGTCTCTTCCAAGTTGAGCTGTTTTATGATGCTGTGATTCAATCTCTCTTCCAGATATCCAAGTCAAAAACAGTAAGTGAAGGGCTGCTGCAAAAGGCAAACATGTATTTGGGGTTTTCTTTCTTTTTTTTTTTTTTTTTCCTAGTAGCACATATCTTTGTTACATCTGAAATTAATAACAATGTTATAATTTTGTCTAAATGTTAAAGTAGGACGTGAACTTGGGAAGGCAAGAGCTGCCGTAACTTTAAAGTTCCATTTAAGGAGAAAGGGAGAAGATGGTTATGAAGAACATGGCCCATGAAAGATTGAGGCTGGCATCACTAGCCGGTATGCATGAACAGGAATATAGATAGAGTGACCACAAAAGGGAATGCAAAAGCTGTAAAGACTTGGGTATGTTTGGAATATAAGTAAAAAAATAATTTCATTACCAGTCATAAAAGTCCTCAGACCAACTCTGAGGAATCTTATATTTCTGGTCATAATACAGTAGATTCTTAATCCTGAAAATTATCATGGTTGTCAATAAATGTTATGAGCTAGTGGGTTGATTGTGGTGACAAGAGGGGATGGTAATAGATTGCATGTGTGTTCATTATGCCAGTTTCCAAAAGGTTAACAGTTAGATGAGGTGTAAAAAAAAAAAAAAAAAAAGTAAAAAAATCATAGAAGAGAGAAGCTAGCTCTAAAATTGCCTAACAGGCACTCAATAGAATTTTAAATTCTTTCGGTAATAAGCTGGGAGGAAGGGATTGTTGTTCTTTTTATTCTTAAGCATTTCTTACACTCAGCAATAAATCTGGTTTAAGTGACATAATGCCGGTGTCCAGCAATTAGCCTGCACTTCCAAATTAATACTGCTTCCGCCTGTGTGGCCTTGACTTGACTAATTGGCTGCCTTTCCTTTTTGTATTCTGTTGTGATTGTATGCTGACAGTGATTCAGCATGTACAACAGAGGCATAAAAAAATAATTTAATGCTCCACTTACTCAGCAGGCGTGATTGACACCCTCTTGGGTGGCTGTTACGGTAGTGCTGGTCGGAGCAGCACGTCGGCAGTTGCTTTGCAGTGACAGTGAAGCCAAGACAACTGTGCTAGCACAATATCTTTTTGAAAGACAGAACGTGGTAAAATTATTGAATATGACTGACAGCTTGGACTAGATAGATTCCTAGATGGGTATCTAGAATAAGAAAACACATAGTAAAGGAGCGGTGGCTCCTCCTGCAAGTGAAGAGCTAATCCTTTACGTTTGCATGTGAATGAAAAGTAGGTTTGTTGGGTTTGCATTTAACAACACCATCTGTTCTGTATAAAGCAAGATCAATTGCTCATTAATTAATCACTTTTTATAAAAAACACCTTCTTTTAAAAGGAGTAGAAGGTATTATCAGCAGCATCTACAATTGTTTTTCTTTTGCTGCTTCCAATAAGCTGCTGGGTTTGCCACCTTTTTCTGTTGTCGCTCATCCAGCTTTACTGTCGACTGAAAATACTCCGGGATAATTTTTCAGCAGCATTTTTGTTTCTTGGGATTATGGAATGAACCAGAAGGGTTCAGAGGAAGTTTGCAAAGAGAAAATTGTTTCAAAAATAACTTAGCTTCTTTTACTGTCAGGTGAGTTATTTTGTATTTTCCAAGTTTCTGCTTAGGCAGGAAACAGTAGCTTTGAGAAACACTGTCTGGCTGCAAGTAAAGCAGCAGGGCAATTTCTTTAGAGTACTTTATGCAGCTAAATGTTAAATGGAAATACATTCTTTAGATTTCAGGGTCTATTTTAGAAAGCACTTCTCCAGCTTGCCAGTGCCTCCATTTGCGAGCACGGCTTTCTTGCTGCTTTTGCATTCTTTGTCACAAGGACCCAATGTCACTGTAGAGCAGAGGTGCTCGTGAGCTCCCTTCTGCAGAGCCCTATTGCTTTGGAGCTCCAGGAACAAAACGTTCTAGGACTAGATCCCGGTTCCCAAAATGGCCTTGCAAACCTTCGTAGCCAGATGGTGGTAGGAAAGAGAATTGATACCATGGGAATTCTGCCCAGACAGAGCAAGTCGACGTAAAAAGCAAATATTCCTTATCATCCTTTTCTTTTCTGAAAACAAACATTTTAAAGAAATTTTCAGGGGGGAAAAAAGCAAGCAAACAAACAAAACTCATCTCTGGAAATTAACAAGACTCTATTTTCTAATGAAAATTTCACAACTGTTCGATTAGCAAACTGTAAACAGTGCTTTGTCTTTTTACTCAAGAATACATTTTCTTTTTTCTCACAGTTACATCAAGCGACAGTTGGATTGAAATTAGGTTTCTTGAAATGCACAGAAAGTTTTTTGTTGTATAAAATACCTGAGAAGAAATACTGGCTTAAGGTGTGCCGGAGGCGTAAGGAAAAGGCATTCTTTACACTGGAGCAAGTATTACATTTTGACAGTGACTTGGCATTGATCATTGACCAATAGATCGAGGAGGTTTTTTAGTCACATTTAATCAGATTTTTGCAGGTGGCTGAGTGTCTTAAGTAACAAAATTTCATTGAAATGCAAAGGTGGTAAAAATTCATGGTAATCAGGTATCTAACTTAAAAAAGAATTGGCCTCTTGGCACCTTAGCAGCATTTTTAGAGTTCTAAGTACCTTTGAAAATGGTTTCTGATTTTCTTCAAGATTTTAATGTCAGAGGAATTCTTCTTTGCCAGCCTGTGTTATTTTTGTCTGCATTTATGAAGAAAACAAGCTCGCTTATATTTTCCACTTCCGTTCTTAACTTTGTATGAACCAATGAAGAAATATAATCCAATTTACTAAAAAAAAATTCCAGGTGCTTAAGGAAAACTTCTCTGTACAATAGAAACTACAGGCTTGGTCATTGGGAGTAAAAAAAGAAGATAAATACCAGGATTGTTTCACTGACAGGACACGAGACATACAACAGATGCGTTATATAATACAGTGTCGTTTCTTGTTTTAAGCCACTTAATGAATTTGTGTTTCAGCCAAGGTTTATCATATACATTATATGGCAGCTATGTATCAGTAGACGATATATACATTGTATGATGCATAATGGTATATATTGATTTTGTAAAAGGAGCAGAGCCAGAGCAAGGTGTAACATACAGTTATTACTCAGTTTTACCATACCAACACTGTTGTGCTCTGGGCAATCCTGCTTTAGCAGGGGAGTTGGACTAGATGATCTCTAGAGGTCCCTTCCAACTCTGAAAATTCTGTGATTCTGTGTAACACAGCATTGGAAGGGCGAGTTCGTGGGCTGCGACCCAGATTGAAATTCCAGGCTTTGCTGGTCGCAGGGAGTGGGCTGGAAGGTCAGTGGTTTCAACCAGGTTCCCAGGGGCCTCCGGGGCCATCTGGGGCAGAATGGGAAGGGGGGCAAAGCGAATTGAGAGCGTTTCAGTAGATGTGCAGAGAGAGGATGCATTTTGATAGGTGTTTTATCTGCACGTGGAGAAATGCGCGTATGTGCACAAGTATCTGCGTACATACAGGCGCACAGATGTATGTGAGAGTTTTAAGTGGGTATCGTAATTACTGCTCGCAGTTTTCAGTTCTTAGTCATCAGAAGTGAATGTGGCCCTAACTTTATTCACAGTCTGAGTCTCTCTTCTGTGCTTAATATTTATTTATTATAGCCTGTGTTCCACATTTGGTCACTTCATTTCATGTGGTAATATTTATGCTTCCCAACTTGGAAGACTGAAATTTTTATATACAGGAGAAAGGAACTGAAGCTTTAACGATATCCATACAACGCTGTTGTTTTGCTTATACACACTACTCCAACTTAGGCATTTTGCATAATACTCATAACATCCTAAGGTCCTAAATACATTGTTTGTAAACAAAACCATAAAAAGATGTTTATGAATGTGCATTGGAGAGGAATGAAAAATGTATCATCTAAGTAAACTGGTGATTTATATTCAACTAAATGTTTGTATATGCTTTCTTCATAATGTTGAATGGTTAGGTTCACTGTTTAGGTAGGTAAAAAGTGTATTCGTGTGTGTAAATATGTATTATATATTCTTTTTAAATATATTCTTTATAATATAATTGTTATAGTTTTAGATGATGAGTCTTCCATTCTGATTTAATATATCCATGCCACTAATTCTTTAATAATGTTCATTTTTTTCCCCCATCACCATTAATTTTGTAATTGATTTTACATAATTAAACTTCACCATTGCAGTCCTGGACAGGTTTCCTAGGAATTTTGTAATCTCAGGCTTTCCCTGTGTTTCCTCTTGCAGTCTGATGCTTGTTGACATGCTGATTCAGGTTTTACACCACCAGATAAGTTTTGTTCATCTGGAGGAATGAGCTTAAAGAGGTCATGCCAGCTTTTCCTCTGTCCTACTAGGCTATATATCTCCGTTTAATTTAAACTCAGAGGGAAAAAAAAAAAGAGGTTAAAAAAAAGTGGATTTCTGCAGCTAAGCTGAACTGGAGAAATCAATGGAATTTATTATCAAGGGATGTCTAATCTCTAAAGCTAATACAAGACTTCACAGGTATTGATTATATGCTAAGGATGCACAAACTGTTAATCATGCTTGGAGGCACTAGAATAAACATACTATCAGGAGGGAATGGGCAAATAATTGTCAGTAGTGCAGTTATATTCTTCTCTTTACTATGCCTCTGAAGCAGGGACAGCGTATGTTTTGCATCCAAAAAGATGCGTCCTTAGATATATTGAATACCCTTTCATTGCTACTGAAACTAGTGTAGTACAGCTGATTATCTATGTTATAATTCAGATGTTTTCTTCAGCTCCCTGAGGTATGTGGTCAATAAGAAATTTGTAAGCTGGCTTAATAAGTCAGACACTAGAGGAAGTGAAAAGAGAAAAAGTTCATAGATTTTCATGCAATTGCATTATAACCTTTGTTTGCAACAAAATAAATCTTTTGAGCTAGTATAGTAGAAATACCTTTGTTTCATTTGTTCTGGGTTCATACCTCATGTGATGAATAGATGGACATACTAATTTACCCAAAGTCGGTTCATTTTGTGTTTGCATCCATATATGTTTTGTATTCTGTATGTGTTACATCTGAGAAAGGAAATGCCCAGTAATCTCTTTGATTTTTATTGTGGGAAAATGTACCTGTTAATTTTTCATTTTCTGTCAGACTGCTGAAATTACTTCAAATTGTACAACTTCTGTCAACTTAATTTGATTTCTTTTTCTTTGGTGTTCCCTCTTTCTGAATGCATCTAAGTTCAAAAAGATTGAAGGCCTGCCTTTTCAAATTTGGCTGCCTAAAGTCAGGCCTCTAAACTGCCGACGTGGAACAAGATTTCAGAAAAAAAACCAAACAACCAAAACCAAAAAACAAACCCGAGTACCTCAGTTAGACTTTCCAACCTGTATTTACATACATGACAGGTGTCTTGGTTTTTGTATCTTCTGAGTGTGGGGGAATGCAGATACTTCAGCACTGGAATATCTGCAATAATAACTTATTCCAGTAACATATGAAAAGTCTATATTGATCCAGTTGGTAATATGATGTTGTGTGGGTTTTGCTTGGAATACACATAAGTCGGTAGGAAAGAGTCCCTGACTGAAGTGGTTCATGAACTATCATTATGTAGTTGTTAAAGGACTGAAGCCAGCGCTGTTAATTGATTTTTTGCCTTTAACTCTAAGCTGGCTTTTAACTCTACTTCGAAATGGTCAAAGATCCACCAGAATTACAGGCAAGAAACTTAAATAGAATTTACAAGAATTATTCTGTCATAAAAGATAGAGTGGTTCAAGGAAATCAGACTGAAATGCATGGCATTCTTGGGATGTCTGAATAAATTGGGTCTTCCTGTGTTATCATCATACTGTTAAATAATGGAATTATTGGGAGTTAGCCTGAACTAAATTCTTTCGGATTTGTGGATTAATAGTCCTTGAAACACAAGGGTTTCATCATGGATATTCTAGGACAGCTCATATTACCTAGGGATTTTTCTTAGCTTTGTTCACAACATAGTTATAGGAAGCTCCTTTGACAACCAGCAGATCACCCACAGAAGTGCAGAAGTGATCATAGTCGATGCATGTAGTTCTTGCTAAACTTTGGTTGTCTGTTGAAAGATGTAATGCCAGTCCAGTCCTTTTCAATGAGTGATACACTTTTATATACAGCAGTCTTAACTGAGTTTATGATGTGAGGTAACTTGGTATCTATATAGAACCGTTCTACATGATTCATCACTCGCTAATAACAAAAGTGGAAATTGAGAGTAATGCAATGGAAATGAGCAAGTGAGGAACCTCTGTTTATTGTTTTCTTACTGCACAGCTGACAGCTATTCTGGTTTGAGTTGTACTTTCTCCAGTGGTTTTCACTCATATCATTCTTCTGTGCTCTTATCAGAGGTCTTTTTAGAAGAATTCTTTACAGCAGCACGACTGTAACTTTTTTTTTTTTACTTTTGGGAACATTTTGTTTTTGTAGGACCTTGCATGAACTGAGGAATCAGCAGGAGCCAGAGTGACATCTTAGAATAATCCTCTTTTATTTCCCACATGCCAAGGAGAGACCTATCCTGGAAAGGTCAGGAGAAGCCACAGGACAGAGAGGCTCATGTTCTCATAAAGAAAAGTCTGGGGAATTCCAGTGGCTGTTCAAACTGTGAATATTAGCAGAAAAATGAGGACATTTTTTTTTTCTATGTCATTTTTGTTTTAAAATGTAAGGGCAAGATAATTAAAGGAGCCTCTGTGAAAAAGAGTGTTTTAAATTACAGGGTTACTATCTTAAACCAAATTTGCTCTACTTCTTTAATAATTGCATACATTTGCTTTTGTATGTCAGTTTTTATATCATATAAACCGCACATTTCTCCACAGTTCCCTCAAACCTTATGCAAATTTATGCATTATCTCACCCTCCAAGTCCAGTTAGTTTTCGCCTCTTCTTCCACCAATGAAGATGACCTGGGTTACTCTTAAATTTGATAAGAATTTCAGTGAGCGTCGTTAAATCAGAAACGTGAAGTCAGCTCCTCAGTGTAATGCCATATCAGAAGGAGTTCAAGGGGGAGGGAAGGATCCAAAAGCCAACCCCAATTAAAGAATTGTATACACAGATAGTATATAGACATTATATGGTGGTGTTGTAGAAGCACTGTCTTTATCTGAAAAGTTTATGCTTTAAAATTTTTCTGATTGTTTTCCATTTTGTGCGAACAAATGTGTGTTCTGTCTGCTGGTCAGGAGATCTAATTCCCCCTCCCCTGCCAGGTAAATGGAAATGAATTCGCATCTTGTAAACAACATTTAAGGATTTCTCACTAAAGGCAGCAAAAGCAAAGGACTTGTCATGCTTTGCTAGCTTCATTTTATGGGAACTTCAGGACATCTGTTTGTCTCTGATTGACAGCAGGATAATACATATTATCATTAAAAATAGTTTCTGAGGAAATGCATGCTCTCACCTTGCTGCTTCTGCAACTGTGAAGGCTTTTGTTTTCATTGCCATCTCCATGTACGTGAAGATAATCTCTGCAAAGAGGCTCCGATATTGACCTGTCGTATCACGTGTTGCTTATCAAGCACTAAAGAAATTGAATTTTATTTTATCTGTTATCTGGAGTGTCTTATTAAATCATCCTGCAGTTGAGAGGTGGTATGGGGTCAACAGGTTCTGTCTCTTTTGCCATCTATCCCTGGATTATTAACCTTTGGAGAATTACTAAAGCTGTTCTTTATTTTATCCTATAAAGTTGGGTTAAATCTTCTTGATCCATAAATTGTTGCAAGTGAGTGCCACGTGAGTGTAATTCTTTTACTTAATGTGGTTTCTGGATAAGGAATGAGGATTTAGTAATCCGTATAAATATAGAGAACTCTCTTATTATTCTGTTTTTTCTGTTCTTTTGATATTCTCCTGATGCCTCTGGTTTTCATTGGTTCAGTGAGAGTAAAAACAGTCAGATCAAATGATGGAGCTGAGTCAGCAAGTGCTTGGAAGTATTTCTTTGCCAAGAGATAAAGGGAGGGTGGGGAGGAGGAAGATAACTGAGCTGGGTATTACCAGGCATTGAGAGCAAAGGGCGGAGAGAGAAGCTGGCCGTGAGCAGAAGTGGGAATGGGGTGGAAGTCCACCAGCAGCAGCCCGTGGGCAGGAAGGCTCTGGCAGAAGGGAGCCTGCCATCAGCAGAGGGGCTGGGGAGGATCTAAAGTTCAACACCCCTATCCTTCCCCCCCCAATCCTCCGTATGCCTTATTGCTGTATTTCAGTTGGAAGACAGGACTCTGCCTGTCAGGATGTTCACGTTTTAGAGCTTGATACAGTCACAAGATACTGAATTTCCTGCAGCAGCAGAAGCCCCCAGTACTTTCTGCTGTCACCACAAGGAACTTCCTCCAGTCTTAAATGTATTTTCTACTGGAGAAAAAGGCTGGAAAAAATAAATTATGAATACCCCCTCCCCAAAATTTTAATTTTAAATACAAGATTTAATGCAAAAAATATGCTGTTTCACTCAAATTCCAAGCTCTCAATCAATAAATCTTTCAAAATGAATAAACCAAACTATTGTTTTTCAAATAACTTGCCCTTATGCTCAGATATTCACTTAGTGTGTGGGCACTGTTATGCTTTTTCAAGCTTGTTCTAAGAAAATCTGCAAAAAGTCTTTTAAACAAGATCTAGTCTTGTGGAGTGGAGTTTGCATTTCTGTGGAAGCGCTGGCAAATAAACGGTAAATGAGCTCTCTGAATTGCTGCTGCTTGCCGGTGCTGTCTGGTGGCCAGAGCACCGGTGACCTGGGAGCTGGGTACCGTTCAGTTTTCATATGGCCCTGGCAGTAAATCACCTTGTAGCTTTGAACAAGCTATTAACCTTTTTGTGTCTCTTTCTCCTCGCAGAAAAGGATTAACGCCACTTACCTGTCTCACAGGGGTAATTGGTAGATTAATGTTTGGAAAATATTAAGTGCTTCCTGCCATTATTATTAAAACTCTGGTTGATGGGTTAAGAAATCAACAGAGATTTTGAGAGAGTCTTATTTCTTCCCTCTTGGACATAGAGTGCCGATTTGATGTGAGTAATTGAACAAAGACGTGAGAAGTCATGGGCTTGAATGTCCTTGTATTTTGGATAAAAGTTCTAGATGTGACTGAAAGAGGAAAGGAGAGAAAACAACAACTAGGAAGACAAGATGTAAATTAATTTACATGGATTAGAACTGAAAAAGTATCCAGAGATCAGAAGTGAATGCATAAATTGAAATTAAATCCCAGTAGGATTAAGGAAATGTTTCCATAAAATGCAAACCCGAAGGTGTGATGGGGAGAGGGAAAGACAGCAGATGAGCATTTCTTCTTGCCCTCATCAAGACCAAAGTTATTCTTAATGCGATGCTGAGATTTTTGGGAAGCCTACTCAAAAATTCAATAGTGTTTTATCTGTGAAAAATAATTATTCAAAGATTGCTTTCTGCGGAGGTGTTACAGATGGAGGCTTTGTGGTGTGGTAGTTTAAAACAATTGGTCTTTACCTCTAGAGATCCCTGAGACAAATGTTGCCCAGAAGCGAGAGTAAAATTGTGTTTTTAAAGCATCATTTTAGGAGCAGTGGGACAGTTGGCAGACTTTACCAAAGCTGTTGAGAGACTCTGCAGACTTTAATTACCATCTCAATATTGCAGAAGTTGTTTAATTTCTGCCAAAGAAGGCAATAGTTGTGAGAAAGCGAGATCACACTCTGTCTTTCATTCTTTCCTTTTTGACAGGTGAATAAAGGATGCTTTTCAGTATCTCCTCTGATACTGTGACACATTTGTAAAATTTACATAGAATTGTAAAATAATTTTTCTTTAAGATTAACAAAGCTTTTTTTTTCCTTTCTCTTTTGAAAGTGCCGTACAGCATAGTGTGAATGCAGTTTAAGTCTTGCAATGAAAGAACAAGATGAAAATTGAGTGCATTTTCTGCTACTGATTAGTTGGCTTCAAACATTAATAGTTTTGACCTTCATGGTCCAACAACATGTATTATGTTTTGTTTATTTTAGAGGCTTCAATAAATTTTAAATTCAGATTTGAAGTCTGTCTCTGGTGTGAGTGGTTGAAAGCACAACCTGGATTAGTAGAATAAAGAGGAAATTATTAAAATGGGAAGAATCGTTCCATTTGAGAAGGAAAAATAAGTGGGTAATACAAACCTTCCTTGGAGAAGGATATGTTTACTCTTTTAGGCCTCAAACTCTAAATCAGAGTATGTATAACTATATTTTTTGCTGTCATTCATATGAGAAAAAGGCTGACAATATCACTTTTTTTTTTCCTCTTTTAGCTGTTCTCTTCCTCTGTGACACCTGAGTGTGTTTGGGTTTTTTCTAAGTGCTTGCAATAGCCAAGGAAATACTGATTCTTTGAAGACTCTCGCCAGCTCCTTCGGTAGATCTACTGTGTTGCTACTTCTTTTTTTTTTTTTTTTTTTTTTTTTAATGACTGCCTCACACCTGTCTGTACTTGCTAAAGCACCAGACATTGTTTGCTCTATAAAACCCCTTTTTTTCTTCCTTCTCTTCAAGTCTCTTATCTCTCAAGGACCTTTTCAATGCTGCCTTTCAGCTTCAGATCTCTATTGTCACTGTATATAATACGTTCAGAAAGCTACTGCCCAGGAAGTCTACTTCTTCATTTGTATTTTTTGCCATGTATGTGATAAATTGGTACTTAAGGGCAAAGGGAACATCCTTGTTCAAAATCCAGAGGGGGAAGGGTAGATCGTGGAAACAAATAGGCACAGTTTTTAATCCTTAACACTCATCATGTTACTAGGAATACCTTTACGTTATATTTAGAATTTAGTTGTTTTGATGTTTGAAACTTAATGTTTGCAGTTTGTCTGGCAAACTGCATGCTGAATAGATTAAACTGATTCACATTTCCTTATTTCAATACACCATCTGTGCTTTTGGCTGGTTGTTAGCCTGGTTGGGACTCTTGTTTCATAAATGCAAGTTACAAAGAACTGTTATGCCCAGAAAGAGAAATCCTATATTTCACTTCCTTGAATAATCTCGACTGTTTTGTCCTTACACCAGCAAGGACATGAGGCTGAAGCTCTACCTACAGCAGGCTTTATTTCCTCTGGTGAAGAAGGACCTGTTAGCAGCATATAAAGATCCCCTTGGTGTATATTTCCAATGAAACTCTAGTATATATAGTCATGGTCATGATTTTAATTGTGTAATCGTTTTAATTAAGTTCAACGATAAAAGTTAGTCTTGCATGAGGAATGAATGCACTAGAGAGAGAATGAAAGATTGATGACAGCTTGGGAGCATCGTGTATTTTGCTGGTGGAAATGCATGTGTGGAGAGCAGCTGAGATTGGGTAGCAGGTCAGAGATTACCAGCTCAGAGCAACGGCCCGGCAAAGTTTTGGGGATCCAAAAGAAGCAGGATACAATGGGAAGAATATCTCAAAGCATTTTTGGTAATATTGCTGAGGGGATTTGCTTGGATGAATAGCTTCATTACTAAAATAATAAACATTAATTAATATCTGCATGATTTTTGTAACTGCTAGCTTAGTAAGGTAATTAGTATAATTAGTATACAGCATTGCTTGGCGGCATGATAAATCATAGTGTAGTGAATGTTGACTCTTTACCACTATGATGTATTATCTAATTTACACAGGTTAAAAAAAAAAAAAGGTACGGGGGAAATCAAGAAGGGAAGCCAGCGGTGACAGCTGGGTGGCCTTTTGGTCACTCTTCTTGCATCTGCTGCCTGTATTCTCAATAGCTTTGAATCACTGCACTGTTAATTAACAATTCTTTTTCTCACTCTTACTAAGTCTTAATCACTGATGGAAACCTGCAAAGAGAGGCTGGAGAAGAATGAAGTAAAAAAACAGAGACTGGCAGGTTTTTTTTTCCCTTCAGGGTACTTCTGCAAAGGATGGTACTTCTTCCACAAGTCTGTGTGTGTTGGGTATCTCCTTTGCTTTTACATTCCTGGACACATCATCTACCAGTTACGGTTCAGTGCAAGGATGAAGAACATTAATGATGTTTTTCTTCATTATATCCTATTTTCTAGAACCTATGAGAACACCGAAAACATTGAAGATTGCTGAGATCCAGGCCAGACACATCGCTGTGGATTGGGAATCTCTGGGTTACAACATCACTCGTTGCCACACTTTCAATGTCACTATATGTTACCACTACTTCTGTGGACACAACGAGAGCAAGGCGGACTGCTTGGACATGGAC
>NW_009647401.1:1690464-1737401 GCF_000708025.1 Charadrius vociferus | reverse complement strand
CTCAAAATGATCTTAACCAACCCAGAAGGGAGGAAGGAGAGCGAGGAGACCATTATCCAGACAGATGAAGACGGTATGTGTAAATGCTGTTACAGAAATTACATCCAAGGCCAGTCTAGACAGGTGGAAGGAGATGACTTTCTGTGTTACAATGTGTCCTGAAGGATGGAAGTTCTCTTCTATTAATGTATTAATTAGCCCTAAAACAGTAGCTGTAAAAGTATTATAGCTGTCACCCTGCATATATAGCCCAAACTGTCCATGTAGCGCAAGTCAAGCTCAATCTCTCTCATGAGAGAAAAAGGAGGGTGGCTTCCCAGTCATTCCAAAAATGTGCTAACGCAGGTGACAAGAAACACATGGTGGTGTTAGGTGAAGGCTTCTTCACAGTATTAGATGTAGTATTTGAAAATTCTAATAAATCTGTAAATTTATATTGAAGTTTTGAGTTCAGTGCTTAAAGACTCTATTCAAGATTTAAAACCTCTTCAGTAAATGTACGTGAGCAATAATTTATTTTGCAGGTTACAGTATATAGTATCTGTTAACTGTTGGAAAGTCACCCATCAGATTAAAGTATTATTTTGACAACTTGGAAGTTGGACTCGATGATCATTATGGGTCCCTTCCAACTCGAGATATTCTGTGATTCCTTTTTAAAATGCTCTCCATGAAGTTTCATTGACAAGACAGTTGAACTTACCTTAGTTTGGAAGAAATAAAAAATAGATGTAGATGTTAATGGTGACATTAAGTTGTTAGGCTATGAATCTCGGTATGAAAGAGATTAAAATAAAAATAGATTTTTTTTTCCCTAATAATATTTAAAGTGTGCTAGTAAAGAGCAATTTTAGTTTCCTTTTCTTATATTTAGATTTCATTAAAATATTGACAACAACAAAATGAGAATAAATACTGCCATCGGTAACAAAAAAGAATACTTGGACTAATGTAAAGGTGTAGATACATAAGAAGATAAAATTCAAAAAGGTAGTGTGTTTACCTGTGGAGGAGAGAGTGTAGTTTTATATATGGATAGCAATCAAGGTTAGAATGTGGCAGCAACTTTTTGCCATGTATTTTCAATTTTACAAGAAATAGAAGAGGAATATGTTTACTGTTGCAATAAACAAGAGAGAGCAGCTTATTAAATAGGTGGAATATGAGGAGCTGTGGAGAGCTATGAAGACATAGGTGCATCACAGATTCATTGACAAGTACTGAATTAAAATACTTCATGCAATTCAAATTTTAGCAGTTAATTAATTAATTATAAATATAATCCATTATGATTTATTTCTGTATCATTATAGATATTTGTGGTTGCTAATTTCCTTGAGGTTAAAAAAAAAAAAAAAAAAGTAGTAGTAATGTTATGTCCAAGGAAAATGGATTTCTTTTAACTGAGTTTTCAAGAAAAGGTTATGATTCCTGATAGCCTTTACCTGGTTACATGTGCGGAGATGGTGGCTGGTCGCTATAGCGGTGCTTGTCAAGAGCAGTGTCAAGTGCGTATATGTTGTCTTCTGGTTTTGTTGTGAATTATTCTTGGAAAATGATGCACATAAGGCAGGTTTTAGTCTCAAGGTAGCACAGCAGTGTGCTATCAGTGAACTTGTTTAGACTCAGCTTTGGTGTCAGAGGTACCATAGTGTAGAATAAGCCTCACCCAGTGAACAAAAGTTGCTAGGGTAAACTATTTCAAGCAGATGTTGTTTTCAAGGAGGGATTAATACATTTTAAAAGGTACCTATATTTAGACGCACTGGTGGTAACAATGCTTGTGACCTGAAAATTGCCTCTTGTGGGGTCTACTCAGTGATACTATTGCAAATGAAATTTTTAATTGTGCATTACTGATTGACTTGGAAGTCTATGTCCATTTTGTCATATATTTCAAAATACAGAGCGTGCAAGCCGTGTGCCATACAGAGGGCTTTCAGCCATCTCGGAGGATCAAAGGTGTGTTCACACCTACATCTCTCCTTGAGCTCTCATAGCAATAGTAACTGAGTTCTGTAGTTGTCAGCCTATGTGTGGTCTGCTAATTTAGTCCCATGTCCAAGTGATCAAATACCTGCCTAAAATTGTTCTAAAACACAGTTTGCAGCCTAAAGCAGGACTCAGACTAAGAAGATGAGAGCTACAAGAAGACACATGAGTCTGTGCCCCAGATATTTCACATTTGGTCAGAAGTAGCCTCATTGTCATGACGATTTTTCTGCAGGGTTTGTCAAATGAGCATGATGTTAATTATGTAGTGGGGACATTATCAGTAATTGAATTATGAGAAGGAAAATAGAGGGATCACAGTATTTTCCTACATTTTTGCAAATACCATTAATTATAAATAGCCACTGATTACATGATTATCTGAAACTGCACTTACATTGTGTACTTTTCGTAAATAGAAACTTTGAAAACTCCTGATGACAACAACAGATAATTAACTTTTTGTTAGCTTTTCTGTAGTGCAGCATTCTTGCCAATGCCATTCTTTCTTCCAGGGATCTGCCAATCAAGTAAAAACTTAGTAGACTGTTGGAGTTAAAGGTGTCTGCCCCACATTTTCTTGTCTGCCTTCATCTTGGCCATTTTGCTCGCGTCTTCTGTTGCTTTGTCCATCTTGCCCATGCTTCCAGCTCTCTGACCCTTTTTTCTCTTTTATTTGTTGTTGTTTTGTTTTAATCTCTCCCTTCACCTCTCTGCTTCTATCATTTCAACTCCTCCCTTCTGCTAGGATTCCCTAAATGTAGAGGATCTCTGACTTCTGCTGGGCTCTGGTGTGAGACTGAGGATCTCTGATTGTCTTTCACAAAGGTTCACGTTTATATAAGGCTGTTTAGCTTTGCCAGACCTCCCAGAACGGTGAGTGATAACTGAGCAGGGTATGGTACCAGGAGCAGAATTAACTCAGGAAACAATTTGTAGAAGAACAGGGTAAGACTCTGAAGCTGTGCTTCAAACCTTTGGAGCTGTGACTCACAAATGAAGTGGGTTTAAATAACTGGTAATTCAGTGTCTGCAAGAAAGCAAAGCCAGGAATATCACTCTGACCTCCTTTCTGACCAGAGCTAAATCTGAATACTTGTTGATTTTAGGTATTTTTATTTAACTTGGACAGATGGAGTTAATCTGCAAAGTATATATATAGTAATTTGCCAATAGCTGTATTTATTCTGTGTAAAAATTAAGCCCTTGAGCAGTACACTGTTAAACAAGTTCTGCAAAAAAGTTGAAAACAAGGAAACGCGTCAGTGTTTTCTGGGTGAAATACCATCTTGCACTTTGGGAAAAGACCCCGCCGTCACTAAGATTTGGGAGAAAGCTCTTCTGTGTAGTTGGGCACTCAGCATTTTCTGTGCCGTGACAGGGACTCACTGCTTCACCTGGCGTGTACAGGAGATGGACAGTGTTTGAAGGATTCGATAAAGGCAAAAGAGGAAGGCTCGCACAATCTGGGGACGCATACATGATGGGCAGAGATGATGTTTGGCATTTCAAAGTACACAGGCCAGCAGTGAATTTATCGGTTAGCGAGAATCAGCAGCATGCACACGTTCTCAGAGCTGCCTCTTCACAAGGGCGCTGCGAATTCGGAGGGACCCTTTGAAGAGCAGCGGATGGTGAATGGGATTAAGGCAGATAAACGCTTCCTTAATTTTTAATTGGAAACAGATGCAAAAGGCAGTGGATTAACAGGAATAGTGACATTAGCTCTGAGAGAGCAGCTATGGACAAAGCAAATTGTGAAGCTCAAAGTGTTTGATGGTGATTTTATAACTAGTGAGGGAGTGTGTCAGCTAACAGCAGGCAAACATCTAATTGAAAAAGATCACTTGGAAGAGGGTAAGTACCCATTTTGGGGCTTAAAGTGTACCAAAGCTTTGGTCTGAGCCAAAGGACGCATTCATTGGACACAAACGAGGCCCTCTGATCTTTCAGAGAGTATGGCTCGTTCAGCTCCATGCAGAGATATCTAGAGGGTTAAGACACCAACTGTCCAACCATTACTCATACTCCTGGGAAAACTCCAGCAGGCTCACCACTCTGAGAAAAAGCAGAGAAAGGGAGAGATGTTGTAATAAGAGGATAAAAAAAATTTAAAAGTTAGTTTAGTGTACTTTCTAAATGTGTGAAGAATAAATACCTTCCACTAACTTTGAGAGAGGATTTTATGGAAATAGTTGACATGTAGTATTTTTCTGTGTTTTATAGTAGGGCTGTAAGTTGCCTTTACAAAAAAAAAAAAAAAAAAAAAGAATTTTTTTTTTCCTCCATTCACTATTTAATATGAGAGGCACTTTTCCTTTGTGCTTTTTCAAGTTGTTCTGGCACCCCAGGAAAATATTGGTGGGAAAATAGAGGAGACAAGGCTTCAAGGAGCTTTAGAAAAACATAGATGTAAAGTTCTACTAGTAGCATTGCAAAAGTAACAAAAATAGCCCACCTGGAAGAAAAGTTAATGCAGCGAGATGAGCAGGTAGTATATCTGATGCTGCAAAGGAGGGCTGCAAGATTGCTTGAAATGATAAACTGTCTCGAAAAATGCGTAACTTACCTAGCCAAGTGACACATGCATGGATGTCAAGTGAACCCAGTATGCTCATCCTATTGGGAAAAAATTGGCAAATGATTGCAGTTAATAAAGAGAAACTCATGACTAAGAGATAGAAGTTTAAATGTGAAGTTGCCCGTGAATGCCGCTGCTAAAGGCATTGACTTCAGTCCCTGACCAAAAACGGAGACTAGTGACATATGTGTCGTGAGCAGTGGCAAAATTTAGTGTCAATATAGTCAAATAAGGGAGGCAGTTTTATGTCTTTAGCAGCAGTGAACTGAAACTGATTATAACTGACCTACTGCCATTAGTAAAAAGAGCCTGGGAAAACCTATTTGTCCTTCAGCTCATGAAAATAACACCAATATTTATTTTTTTCAGATGGTAGGTAAGATTTGCTATCGGCATTTCAGCAAGAGAGAGCAAAAGTGGTTGCAGAAAGACATGGGAGCACTTTTTATTACAGGCATCAGAAAAGTTGATTTGTGAGAAAGTAAGAAAAATATTGAAATTATTAGCAGAGATTTATTTCAAGCTTACACTGAACAAATGACAAATGAAGTAAGCTGTTTTAAGGTATTGTAGAAACTAGAAATACAGGCTAAGTTTTTTATTAATAGCTCAGGAAAAATTGGCCCTGAAACACAGAATTATTTACCCTGGCTAAAACAACTTCCTACTTTCATTTCCTTTAAATAGCTATACTGGAAGCTTTATAGCTGAAAAAGTGGTAATTCATATGAAATTCTTTGTTGAAGCGCTGTGTTTCACATAATGATGCCCGCAAATAGGCCAGAATTAGCGGCTATTTCAGCAGCTGGCAGTGGAATGAGGGCTTACACCTGGGCCTGCGAGTTCCCGCTATTCCCAAGCCATGCGCTAGCTGAAAGCATTCTCTAAATAGTGATTTGCATATTTTTAGAAAGATGCAAGATCCGTGAGTATGTGAGGTTATTTCACCCTGACGTGGAGAAACATTTCCGAATCCCAGAAATGAGGAGTACTGAAGTCAACACTTGGTGTAAAAAAGCTTTAAGCAAAATACTGCGTTAGGTGCCTGAACCCCCATATTCAGCAGATCCAGAAGTCGTGGATTTAACCCCATGTGATATTTTTGCCAATATCTACAGTGATTGCCGCCACCGCTGAGAGTGTCAGCTTGCTTAGTAGCTTGCTTTTGTGTTTGTTAAGTAATAGTAATTTTATATGGGCTGGAAGGTATGGGGACCATCACAGGCACGAGCGGGTCAGTGGCCGTGCAGTCCCCCAGTGTCCCCGGGTGGGTGGCGCAGACCTGTGCTGGGCTGTGGGCTTTCTCCCCGGGGAACGCAGCCCAGTGCCCCCACTGCTGCCCATCACCCAGGGAGGACAGCATCCCTGCCACCTCCCCGGGTGCCCACGCCAGCCCTGCTCCTCCAGCAGGACAGATCATTAACCCCAAAAGCGTGTGCACCGAAGGAGGCTATTAATATGCAATCAGTTTTCTTCTCAATAGCATTTTGTTCTTTGCTACAAATGGTGCAACTTGAAGAAGTCATTTTTGTCACCACCTTTGGTGTAAATACTGTTACGGTAAAGACTAGTAATAGCAATTCTGGTATTTTTTTTTTTTCTTTTTAGTATATAAATTTTGCTTCTATTTAAGCCTTAGTCTTGAGTTGTAACAAAGCATAAAGTTAAAATGGTAAATCCCTCAGAAAAGGCCAATGGAAAGGTGGGCCATTTTAATTGTTTGTGACTTTAAACAGTAGGAGAGATTTGACTGTCACCATCTCCTGAAAATGAGCATCTACCTTCAGAGAAAGGCTGTAAGTTTGCCGCTGATACACTTTACTTTTTGAGTGCCACAAAGGAATTCTTCCCAGTATAACTGTGCATATGTCTGCACGTAGCCTTTACCATATAGCATAATAATACTCTGCACGGCTTTCACGGAGTATAATAATAATAAAAATACTCTGTTTACGTGCACTTTCATTATTTTGTAGCAGGAAAACTGAAGCAATATAAATTCATTTTTATAGTGGTTGGTGTCAGTTAATACATTGTTCTTCCAGAAGTAATGTATTGTAATATAAATTTCCTGTTAAGTTAGTGTAGAACAAGGTTTAGGTGACACTATTTGTGAATAACAATTTATTTGTGACTGTGACATAATTTAATGCAAATATATTGCTCTAAAATGAATTGGTCTGATGTCAGATTGATGGTTTGTGCTTTTATTATGCATAGTATTTATAAAAGTCCACCATCCCACGTGTATATAGAAGAAAAGATTATCAGCTATTCACTATACGAATATATAGCTTCATTAAAAGGGCTCTGGAGATGCATGTAAATTGTGAAAGAAGAGCTTGTGATGTTTCCACTATAAAACCTTGCTGAAATTCCCTTTGAACTTGTTTTATGTTACTTATATACATGTGCATTTTATGTTTGTATACTTTTTATAGGAAAAATGTTACTTTTTTTTGGCTTAAATTCGAAATCTCTTCTGAAACCCAGACGTCTAAATCCACCTAAATGATGTCTTTTCTTCAGAGAAGTGTAAATCTTGACTTGTTGGAAGTTTAGAATAGAATAATGCACGTGAAAGAAAGTGTGTTTACTGCTGTTGTCCCTGAGAGATGGTGGAGTCACACTTCACAAGGTCAGCAGATGGAAAGAAAATCAATGGGAGCAGAATCTTTTTAAAGAGAGGGCACAGAGGCCAAAAGGTCCGAGTCCAACTCCTCTAGCAGCTACTTACACTATTTGAATTATTCAGATACCTGGCTATCGACAGGGAATCTTAAGTAACGTACTTCACCTTAATATACACTTGTAATAGTCCTGAATGGTTTAATTTAGTACAGACTGTCCATAAGTCCAAGGGGAAGAAGGAGAGCTGTCGTAAGAAGAAGAATGGGAGTTGAGAAGGCAGCAAAGAGGCACTGTGGTGGGCAACGGAGCTTCTGGAGGTGCACTCACAGGTCTAAAGGAAACCTTTTGGGCTGTTTGTGAGGAGGTTTCCAAAAACTAATGTCAACACAAGGATGATGGTTACCTGACTGTTTTTCACCCGAGTCCTTGCTAAATATCGTATAAAAGGGAAGGCTCTTAGCACTGCTTCGGAAAGGTGAAGTTTAAGGTTTGTCTTAAGCCCTTCTAGTTTTGCTGGGAGTCATAGGGAATAGGCAGCAATGTCTGCCCACAAGGAGAGAGGCAGTTTGAGTCATCAAAGTAGTGTTACCAACAGGTTACCTTGCTGTTGTTCTTCTGTTGGTTTTTTTTGTTTGTTTCATGTGTTTTTTTTATTAATGTCAGCCTTTTTTAAATTTCTGTTTGTAACTAATACTGACCTGAGAATAAAGACATAAAAACACAAATGAGGGCGTTTAGGCATCATTTTCACTAACCTGACTGATAAATCTATGGGCCTGCTCACAGATACTCTGTTCTTTAAGCAAATTCGTTTGCTCCTGCTTTTCTGTTTCCTAGCTTCCCTCTGCCCCTTCGGTAAAGCTGTGCACTTAAAAGACTTTTTACTGTGGTTGAACTGAAAAATGGAAGGGAAAAAATAACTTCAGCCCCATCAAAACGTCTCTTTCAAACTAAAAATAATTTATATCCCTTTTTCTAGGCATTTGAACTTTTATTTGTTTCTTTGTTTTAATTCCAGTTGAGCTTTCAAATAATTTAAGCTGATCCCAAGCTGCGTTTTTGGTGAATTTGTGGGGGTGGGTGAGATTTGTGGGAATTACTGTTCTCTTTTTCTAAACACTTGCTCCCTTTTACTTTCTGGCCTTATTTTTCCTGGGATTCCCAGCAAGCTGCTCATTGCTCTGCTACCTTGTGCCCTTCCCATGCCAGTGGGAAGAGAAGCATGAAACTAACTGGGATCCTGTAGTTCCAGTCAGTTTAACATCGCTGCCACTGCCACAAGCGACAAATTTTATATTGCAGGAGAAGAAAACACAGTCATGCGATGTGATGAGCCTAGAGGCTTCTCCCACTTGGGTGTTTAAAGAGAAAATGTAGGAGCCTTTATGCAACCCTCAAACATATAGCCCTGCACCCAGTTTCAATTGAATATGAGATATGTTCTTTGAAAGCACCACACAAAAAGTATTTTGCAGGTTTTTGAGCAATAGTGTCTGTTTTCTTTCTACCTTGTGTGCTTTAACGTGCTTTATTGTCAAATGTCATATTCTGCGACCATGACTCGGTGCATTCCTGTGTTCTCTCCCAAACACAGATTTACATGCGTGTATGCGCATGCACACACACACGTGCAGGCATCTTCCAGGGAAAATGTTGTGTTCATCAGGGTAAATTCATACCTCACTTGGGATGCAGAGAAGAAAAACAGTAGAGCATTCCCATGAAAAGCAAAGTGTCCTACAGGGAGTCTCTCAATGCCACGAACAGCCCACAGGGGCTGTCATGGTGTGTCAGCCTTCACCCACTGCCCAGTCTGTACTGGGACACTGAAGCAAAGCAGCAGCATATGATTTTAGTTAACTTCTCCTAAGTCTTTGTTTGACAGATGGGTGAACAGTTTCTATGAAGCTCTCAACTGTTTACTTGTGGACTTTTTTGACTCTATTAATTTATTATTACTATAATGTGCCAAATTATGTTGTTTGTACCAAGGGTCAGATCATCATTTATAGCATCCACGTAGACTGAAACAAATCCCACTATTGGGACAGACCACTAACTCCTTGGTGCTGGTAGCACAGTGCCTGGCGCTTCCTTTGATCCAGCAGGTTTTAATTTATTTTTGCTCTTTGTAAAACTTCAGTCTGCTTTGATAATTAATATGTGAGAAATGTCATGTATGCTGCTCACTGAAAGTTGCATTGAAGAAAACAGTCTGATTAAGACGGGGAGAGAAATAGATGTCAATATATTAAATAGAAGTAACATTTTAGCTTGAAAGACTGCAGCTTTGGGCAACTTTGGCTTTTTGAGAGGGGAAGGCGTTTCTTTGGGTTCAGGGTTTCTTCAGGCACTCTCTTATCCCCTTCATTCAGCATGTATGTGTTCAAATCTAGGTGAGCTGCTGTGGTTAAAAAGGAACCGTATGTGTAGGCAAAAATATCTTGTAAGCTGAAATGGGAGATAACTCGGCGCTCCTGCCTGGTGTTGATGGGATTACCAGGTACTGTGAATCACTCGGGCAAAGAGGCCTGAGGTGACACTTCAGACTTGTTATTACACCAGGGATATTGGTTCCGTTTAAAATAAGAAAGTAGGGTCATCTTAGTGTGGTTCAGTTCAAAGCTTTCAAAATGTCCCTTATTGGAAAGATTTGAAGTGAGCAGTTTTGATCCTTCTGCAGCACGAGCACGTCAGTGGCTGAAAGAAGTGGCAGCTGAGCTGGTGTGTTTGCCCCGTGCCCAGCCCCCTCTTTAAACAGGGCTTTCTTTTAAAACAATAAATCATAAGAAAGGGTGACTGAAAACTATTTTGTAAGCATTTCCCTCGTTTGGAAGATGCTGTATAACAGAGGCTCTTCCTTTGCCTTTGATTTTTCTTTTTAAAAGGATTTTAAATCCATGTAGTCCTTGTCCTAAGATATGCTTATTACAGAGTTCAGTGATGTTCCCTGAAGTCGTAATCTAGCTCGAACTGTTTCCCCTGGCTATACTACGAGACAATTTGACTTTGCATGAAGTTTTGAAAACCGTATGTGGGGATAACGTTTCAACTTCATGCTCTCTCTGCACTGCGAATAACAAAATACACTTTGAAGTGCTTTTTCATACTCTCTACTGCTGCCTTTTGCATGCAAATGAATATTAATAAAAATAGACCCGCACTCACTTTTCATTTTAATAGGACGTTCTGTCATCTCTTTAATTTTTATGTCTCTTGGATTTCCTATTTTTAAAAGTTTTGTTTTGTTTGCAGTGCCAGGCCCTATACCTGCCAAGTCAGTGAAAGGAACTCCTTTTGAAGATAAGATCTTCCTCAACTGGAAGGAACCTGTGGATCCAAATGGCATCATTACTCAGTATGAGGTAATCATTAAACAGCTAACAAGCACAGGACAGGGCTAGGAATGTGCGGTAGGAGGAGTGGCTGACAGTGGGTGTTTATGCTCTGTAGACAGCTATTCAATTATATGCTTTCATTTACAGAATACTGGATTTTGTGTACAGATTAGATATTCATAGATAGTAATTATAGTGCATGTGTTCTTGGCTGGCCAGCCCTGTCAAGTGGCTTTGGCATGTGAGTATAACAATATTACAATCGATGTGGGAGGTGCTAGTTTTAAAAATCTTGTGTCATTACCGTAAAACCATCCAAAGACATGAGAGCCATGATCTGTGAAATCTTCTTTGTTGGAAGAGAAAGTTACATGAAAAGTAGATGGTTATTAAATTTGGAACAATATTTTTTAGCTTTGTCAGAGCTTTTCGAGGAAACTTCCATATATATTGTATTTAAAGTGTATTTAATATATGAGCATTTTGGGGACCTCCACAGGAGGCTGGCAGGAAACACGAGCTGATTTCAGGAATGAGCACCACCTTTCAGCACTCCTGTTATAAAGGAACAGAGAATATACTTTTGTGTACTAGTGAATTATAGGAGGCAAACAAACCAGCTAACCAAAAAAAAAACCCTTAAAAAAACATCAGCAAGTTTGCAGATGACACTAAGGTGAGTGGTGCAGTTGGCACGCCTGAGGGAGTATGCCATCCAGAGGCACCCAGACACGCTCAAGAAGTGGGCCCGTGTAAACCTCATGAGGTTCAACAATGCAAAGTGCAGGCCCCACTGGGGTTGGGGCAACCCCTGGTATCAATAGAGACTGGGGGATGAAGGGATTGAGAGTAGCCCCAAGGAGAAGGACTTGCGGGTACTGGTGGATGAAAGCTGGACGTGAGCTGACAATGTGCCCTCATAGCCCAGAAAGCCAACCGTATCCTGGGCTGCATCAAAAGAAGTATGGTCAGTAGGTTGAGGGAAGTCATTCTCCCCCTCTGCTCTGGTGAGACCCCACCTGGAGTACTGCGTCCAGCTCTGGACACCTCAGCACAGGAAAGACATGGACCTGTTGGAATGAGTCCAGAGGAGGGCCAGAAAAATAATCAGAGGGCTGAAGTACCTCTCCTATGAGGAGAGGCTGAGAGCGTTGGGGTTGTTCAGCCTGAAGAAGAGAAGGCACGGGGGAGACCTTCTTGCAGCCTTCCAGTACTTAGAAGGGGACCTACAGGAAAGATGGGGACAAACTTTTTAGCAGGGCCTATTGTGATAGGACAAAGGGTAATGGCTTTAAACTAAAAGAGTGTAGATTTAGACTGGGTATAAGGAAGAAATTTTTTATGAAGAGGGTGGTGAAACACTGGAACAGGTTGCCCAGAGAGGTGGTAGGTGCGCTTTCCCTGGAAACATTCAAGGTCAGGTTGGACTGGGCTCTGAGCAACCTGATCTAGTTGAAGACGTGCCTGCTCATTGCAGGGCGGGTTGGAATAGAGACCTTTAAAGGTCCCTCCAACCCAAACTATTTTATGATTCTATTCTATCCACCATACGAGCTGCTATGAAGAAAATTAATTCTATTGCAGTCAAAACCAGTACATTAAGATATCATTGCTTGGTTTAAATATATTAGCTTGGTTTGAACAGCATTTAAATATGATTATTAGAAGAGGAGAGGGAAAGGTATTACAGGAAGTGTAAAACAGAGGGTTTTGGTGGAGATGGGGAGGACAGTGGGGGTGTCCTAACTTAAGTGTAATAGTGACATTTTCCATACATGAATTAAAATCACAGAGAGAGATAAAGGGCACCTGCATAGCCTTTCAAGTGAAGCAGACTCTACAATAATACACATCAAGTCCTCATGGTATCCCCAAGATAGCTGGGTAGCTATATGAGCATGTGTCTCTTGTTTCCTTTCCAGCCAAGCTAACCTAATGCCCTTGTGCCAAAAACTGTGACAATTGTTACAAAAATAATTGTTTTCACAGGTCAGCTATAGCAGTATACGGTCATTCGATCCTGCAGTTCCAGTCGCGGGACCTCCGCAAACCGTGTCAAAGCTGTGGAACAGCACGCACCACGTCTTCTCACACTTGCATCCTGGTACTACTTACCAGTTCTTTTTACGTGCAAGTACTGTCAAAGGGTTTGGACCAGCAACCACAATCAATGTAACAACCAACATCTCAGGTAAAAACAAAACTCCAAAATTTAAAAAAAAAAAAAAAAATTAAAAAGGAAAGTGTGTTTAGGGAAATGTTTTGGGGATTTTTTTTGTCAGACTTGATAAACCATGGAATGGGAAAGAAACCCCCCCCAAAATCCTATCATGTTGTGAAACTATATTACTGAAAATGTTTTTGAGCATATTTGCGAAACAGTAGCGTAAGTTCAGGGATAAATCCTTGCATGAGGTGGAAATTGCACACCTGTAGTTGTTAACTGTTTGATTTTGTGTAATCTTGTACTTTCATCTAAAGATTTTGAAGTGCTGTATAAACCT
Source organism: Charadrius vociferus (assembly GCF_000708025.1). Classification (NCBI taxonomy): domain Eukaryota; kingdom Metazoa; phylum Chordata; class Aves; order Charadriiformes; family Charadriidae; genus Charadrius; species Charadrius vociferus. The sequence continues at coordinate 1,724,355 of NW_009647401.1, read as the reverse complement.
TAACTAATTAAGCCTTACAGCACTCCATAGGTCACCAAGTACTGTATTTGTTTTGCAGATTAGTAAAGTCAGATGCAGAAAATCAACTGACTTACTCAAGGTGACACCACTTAGCAGCACGCTGCTATAGCAGAATTGGGGCGGTTGGGGCGAAGTGTGAATTTCTTTTGCCAGATTCGTATAGGTCTGCTTCCTTGTGCCTTTATTCACTTACTGCAGTGCACCAAGATTGACACTGTTCATCTTAATAATGCACTGCAAACTCTAGAAGAAAGTAACGTCAAATTGAATGCTTTAGCATTTGTATTTTCTTAAATTTTGGTATTATTCTCAAAAAATAATTAGCTTTTGCAGTTGATAGCAGAAGATAGGTCAATGCTCTATCTAGAGAGACTGTTGATTTTATGACGCGGTGACTTCAGAGGTTGGCAAAGATCAAAGAAGCCAGTCATTTAGAACTGTAAACAGAACAAAGCAGGCTATTTTCCTTGTCTGCCATAGTGAAACTTTTGTTGTCCTGTAAAGAGAAGTTAATAATGTATCGGAACGCACCTACTGTTTCTATGGGAAACTATTCACGTAGTCTCCTCACCCAGTTCCCCAAAACATGCCCATAAATCAAAATGTGAGAAAATTTAAGGCAGAGCTCCTTGAATTATGTAACAAGTGAAGTGCTGTATTTGTTGAATTTAGCTGGAACAATTTGTTGAATTCCGTGCCAGCACATAAGCACTAGCAGTCCTCATACCCCAGCCCATTAAAAAATAAACCAACCAAACTGCAAAAAAAACCAAAACCAAATTACATGTTCTGTTCTGTTTATCTAGCTATTAGGTTGGCTTGAAGTCTAATATTTTACTCAGGTTGTTTTAAGGTCTTTGTGTTTCTTCATAGCAAATTCCAGTTCTTAAATTTTCAGGGATAATGGGGGTGTAGTACTTGCATACTTGTCTTCCCACCTCTTTGTAGCAATAAAAAGAAAAGGTGTAACTATATAATACCTTGCTAGCATGTCTGTTGCCCAGACATTTCAGTATTTTGAGAAATAAGCACATCAACATGTTTGGATTATTTAGAACTACAATGTGTTCAGGCTTCTTCAGATATGCCCTCTTTTTCCACCCACAAATTTGGGGAATTTTGTCCAGAATCCAGTCTACCACACTTTCTAGACACAGTGCGGGTCTATTAGTTGGCAAAACATGGTTAATACTAGGAAAGCTTAAAAGGAGGCAGTGACACCTTTTGTATCTGAATTTCAGCCTGTTTGTGGTTTTTTTTCATCTTGCTTTAGGCTGAACTGTTGTATAGTTTCGCTGTGCATAACTGATACTTTTTACAAAGCAATGCGCATGTTTCAGGAAATGCTAGCTTTATTTTAATGAGGAGTGAAATTTTTCCTTTTAACCAAGCTTACAAGTGGTTGTCGTGATCCTAGTAAACATGGTGTAAATACTAATTTATAAATGAACATTAAATGAACATTATTTCTATAAAATAATATTTCCTGAAATAAGAGCAATTTATATGTTCATCTAGGATCTGGAACTAATGAAGCAAGGCTTTTAATCTTTCAGTGCTCTTCTATCTATTGATGTATTATTGTAAAATTATTATGACTTAAATGATTGAGATCCTGCTACAAAACATCTTTTTTTTGTGAAAGTTCTATTTGAAATACACCGGCATCATTAACAGTTTTATAAAGATACAGCCACATATGAAAAAAAAAAAAAAAAAGAAACAAACCCACACAGATAGTTTTTAAGCTTTTAAAGATCAGAAAATCCTGTTTCTTTTCTTGCACTAGACCTGAAGTCAGTAACAGTATTAGCAGTGAGGGCTGTAACAGGTTGGCGGCAGCAGATTAAAGTTGGATGGTTGAAGTAATCACCAACACCAGCCGTCCAACCCACAACAAATATTGCTGCTATGAAGTCCCGACAGTTCCTGAACTGCTTCTAGTTTTGACTTTGTTTTTGTTTTTTTTCTTAATACCCTGGGCTGAAAACTGCAGTAGTTCAGAAACTGATTAATGAACAGCTTGGCCATCTGTTGTTAGAAGTGGAAGGAGAAATGGGCATGGAAATAGACTCCCCAATCCACCTCTAGTCCACAGATGCATGTCTATCCAAGCCCAATTTTCCTGTGCTCTGGTTGGTGTTTGCATGTTCTCCCATAACGTTTATGAGGAAATGTGAAAGGTTCTTAAATTGTTGGAGGAAGATAAAAAGAGGTGTTAGAGGTTGGGTCTTCGAGATGGTAAATATAGTTGTTTATAAGGCAGAAAGAGCGAGGCGAAAATGGGATTTTGTAGCCTTAGAGTTTCTTGGCAGTCACCTCCTTGCTCTATTTCTGCCCTTCTTGAATAAACTGTTTAACTTGATAGGTATCATATTTTGAAGGGGAGCAGTTAGGGATGGGGTTATCGATTGGTGAAGTCCCATTCATACTCTAGTAAAAGATTGTGCCTGACTGGAAAACCCTTAAAAAAGACTCTCGTAGCTGATGAAGATTGTAGCTTCGTACTGTTTTGTGAACAGCCACAATCTCGTGAAAATTCAAAATTTTTTCACTGATTTGTTTCTTGTTCTTTTCCTTCCCACTCAACGTTAATCAGCTCCCACTTTACCAGACTATGAAGGAGTCGATGCATCTCTCAATGAAACTGCTACTACAATAACTGTGCTCTTGAGACCAGCACAGGCCAAAGGCGCACCTATCAGGTAAAAAAAAAAAAAGAGAGATAAAAAGAAATTTTTAAAAGAATCACAAAGAGATTTTTAAAGTTGATTTTAGGCTGTCTTGCAGCTCATAGAGCTGTTCATTTCCAAGTGATATTCATTTGACATTACTATTGTTTTTCTTAGCTAGACTGAGCTTGCCAATAGATCTGTAATTAAAAAGAAAAAATCTTGGTTGGTTTTTTTTTGTTTTTTCAGAAGATAGTAATGACCTGAATCATCCAGCTGTCTGTCCTGTTTGATTTAGGGTCCCCAGGACCACCTCCTATCCGTTATCATTTCATTTTACTTTGTCACAGTGTCTCTGAAATACGAGGTTGAAAGGTGTTTGTCAGACAGTGGATTTGAAAATAGCACTTCCTCCCCGGTGCTTCAAATCAGCTATTCTATAGCATATATGTATGATTGGAAAATTGGAAGCTCAGAGGAAATGGGAGAATAATAGTGATGAATACAAACTATTTGACCTTTTTCCTGTCAGAGTTCTTCTTACTAGAAATCATGTAGCAAGCTATTAGATTTTATTTGGCATGTCCCATAATCATATTAAAATGTTTCATTTATGCTAACTTTGAGGGGTCTTTCCCTTCTGCTCTCTGTTGAGAGATAATTTAATTCTATTTGCAAAGATTAGCCCACATCCTGCTCCTTACTTCTACTTGTTAGTGCAAAAATTTTGTGATATTATTTGATTCCATTTGTGTTTTACTGATGCGGCCGCATCAGCAATATTCAGGAACAGGATTGACTAATTGGGGGTTAATTAACTACTGAGCATCAGAAGCTTTTCATGCTCTTACCCTTGTGACATTTTAGAGAAATACAGGCTAATGCATTTCATTCTGTGTCACATTAAGTCAGTTACCGTAGCTCAGCTGATGTCGAGTAATGTGCCTGAGCCCTAAAAGTAGAGCAAAATTAACTGTTTCTTAGTCTGTTTCCGTTAAGAGGAATGTATGTTTTACATGGATGTTGTGGGAATGAGTCACGTACCTATAAGCATTTTTATATGCTTATCATATAGTCACCCTTAATGATTGATATGATCGGGTTTTTTATTTATATTCTGTCATAGAAGATAATCCAGATTGATGCCCTTTATAGGAGATACTGATGTGTTATATTCATAAATAAAATTGCAACCCATACATCATTAGTTTCTGAAAGATTGCCCTGGAGCAAACCTAGGCTTTTTTGGGGTGTGAAGCATGATAAAATGTACAGCACTATATTCAGTACAGGATTTGGCTTCCTAAAATAGGGAGTCTGATGAATTGATACAGTAGAAACCAGACCTGTTATCTGAAAATGCTCCTAAGTTATGCAGGTGCTTAAACTCACTATATGCCTTTGTAGGTGCTTGTAAAGCCTTCCAGGTGTCCTGCTGCTGGCCGTATCCAAAGCTCTGCCTGTTTGAGAAATGTGATATCTCTCTCTCATCTAATCCATGCCAAATCCCTTCAGTCTTTTGCCTGGTCCCTCGAGGGGGCCGGTGCGTGGGCTCGCCCGGAGCATGCCTGCCACACACCACTGGGGTCTGCTGACAGTGGTGTACATCTTCTCGTGCAGCAACTGGTCTGTGGCACGTTTGTGCAGACAGCAGTGGGGTCCCACCACTCACCCTGAGGGGGGCCAGTCTCACATCCCGGGTTTCTCTTCTGAGGGGTTTCTTTTGTGAACCAGTAGCGTGATGGGATGCAGCTAGAAGATCATTTGTACCTGGCTCAGGGAGCTCTGGCTTCTCTGCACTGTACTGCCAGGCGAGTAACAGTGCAGAGTAAACCTGCAGGACACCGCCTCAGATTTATTCTCTCAATTTTCCATAGAGCATCCTCAGTTCTGTGGCATGAGCTTGTCACTATGGGCTATGAAGATGGCAAAAAGGATTTTACGTACTAAATGTTAATGGATAGTTTGATAGGGATAGTTTGATAAATTATGAATAACTGTTGAGTATGTTCTTAAAAAAGAATATGTCTTTCTTCCTCTCTCCCATCTTCCCTCTCTACTTTAATTAATTTCTAAAACCTAAGAGATTACATTAAATTTCTAACATCAAGAGGCCAAGGAAATAAGTCCTTCACTATAACCGGAGAGCTGTGCTTTATTCTTAAAACAAACCAGGTGTTTTATTCCTTACTTGGGGCGAGGAGCATTCTCCAGGGAATACAGAAAACATGGTCCCGTTCCCCTTCCTGAAGTTATGCATATTGCAGTCAGGTGTTTATCAGCAGCTTCTTAATAGGGGAGATAAATGCAGCATGCTGAAATTCTGAATTGATTCAATGCATTTTGCTAAACTTGATGATGAGTTTTAGTGACGCTTCACTCCATCCACACTGCAGTTGTGTTTCCGCTACAAGCTGGCTTGCTGCCGTAATGAGTGGTGGGTGGGGAAAAAATGCATCGCCGTGCCTGAAGCTGTTATTGAGTAGAAGGGACTCAAATGCTGTTCTTTAGCCTGAAACTGAAGAATAGAGTTAGCTTTTTAAAAAGGCTTGTTTGCACCCAGTCCTGTAATCCCTGGAGGTTTACATGGTCAAAAGATCAGTTTGTTTAATAGCAGTGGGTCCATGTCCTTTTTTAGGGGGGAAAAAAAGAAAGCTTTGTCTGATACTCTTCTGTTTTTACAAAGAGAATTATACTATGATTAGATTTTGTTGTACCTCAGCCTCTCCATCAGCACAGCCCCCCAGGAAACAGATGTTCCTTAACTCAAGTGAAATCTATGTGTGGCTGTCAATCATTTCTTTAAGACACTACATGCCACAGTCATCACAGTTTAAACATGACTCTAATCATATCTTCCCTGTCAAGTGTTATCATGTAATCTCTAGCATTTTTTATGGCCTCCTGAAGTTTTAAACCAAATTACAGACTAGAAATGCAAAGTGAGACAGGGCAGGATGGCTCAGGCTCACTGTGAAGCACATACCATTTCACCATCAGTCTCGTGGATGAAATCCCAGTCAATAGCATCAATGGTGCTTCAGTGATTCATTTGAAGATGTGATTTGTCAGTGTAGTTTTTCTGAAGGGTCCTAACAGCATCAGCAAAACAATCTTTTGTTTTCATATCCTCCTGCAGATTAGGATTACAAAGAGCATATATCATAATCAGCGCAGACAACTTTTTAACAGTTAAATTTATTTTATTTGTTTGGTAAAGTGTTTTTCTTATACCTCCATGTGCACAATCAGGTTGTTTTCATTTTGCAAGTCGGAATTCCAAGAGCTGGGGTTGTAGCTTGGGCTGTCAGTCAGTCTGGCACCTGTCAAAGGAAAGGATGCTGTGTCTCCACTAGATGTGTAGAAAGAAATCTCTAGCTGGTATTAAAGCCTAGTCAGAATAAGGCTGAAGTATGAACAAGGTGTTCACCACTGCTGTACTTCTTTGGGAGCCTGAATTTTTAGGGAGGGGTGAAAAGCAAGATCTGTTGGCCGGGGCCTCCTTTGGCTGTTTGTAATCATCTTGGTCAATAAGGAGGCACTGTGCAGGTTTTCTTAAGTAAAAAAACCAACATTTTTTTGACATGAGGAATAATTTTCCATCCTGCAAAATCTCAGCTGAGAGCTCTTCACCTGTCATATCTTCAGTACTTTCTCCGCTTACCTGACTGTCTCAGACAACTGTCTGGTCTTTATGATCCCTATGACTTATGTAGCAGGTTCTGAAATTTGTATTACTTTTCAGAATAGCTCAGAATTTATTTTAGTCGTCAGGGAGAAGGAGTATTTTCATCTAGGTTTTCCACTCCTCCCTCTTTATTTCTCTCTTTCATTCCTTCTTTGCTGTACAAAAAGACTGGGGAAAATTGCTATTATAGGAATTCCCTCAGCTCCAGTCACAGGAAAGCACTCTCAATAATTGAATTCTCACCATTACACAAAAAATGTGTAGAAAATGTAAGATAATTGAGGCTCGGATTAATAATATGTAAAAATGCAAGGATAAGCAGAGTACAGAGCCTTTAAACTTTTGCTTATAGCCTGATATCAGACCACATTTGCAGCCAGTGAACACTTTTCAAGTTGCAAATTTAACTTTGGTTTCTTTCTTCACATCTTAAAGCAGGGTGTCCTTTCTGAACACTATTTTGTGTCCACAGAGTAACAGTGCTGCTTTGGAGCCACTATAGTGTTTAGTAAATGGGTTTAAACAGGTGGTATTGCAAAGGGCCCAGAGGTAAATGACTGTATTCCTCCATGGCTTGTTAGGCTATAGTGTTGCATGAAAAATACTGCCAGATCCCCCTTTTAAAGAGGATAGGCATATCTTTTATTTAAAAAATACTTTGTGGGAAAAAAAAAAAAAAAGCCTTGTTGGACACTTTAAAGACTTTCTGTCATTTACTATTTTTTCTTCAACTAAAAGTAATTGTACAAATGCAGATGGCTGCAATGCATATATCTATTTCTTATTTTCCACATTTTGTAGCTTTTCAGATGTAGGGTCCCAAAAAGCTTTATTTTTGGAAGCATATTTTGTGTAAATTACTATATTTGAAAATTTTTCAGAACCTTCACATTTTATTGTGGTTGCATGCTTAAAATTTTTCCATACCTTTTATATCACAGTCAAAACTTACTGGATATTTTTTAAAGAATGCTATTAAAAGAGGCTTTCGTAATATTTAACTCTCATATGCCCTTCATCTTTGATTTTTGATTTGTTTTGGTCTCCAAAGAGGCTTGACCCTTAAAAAGGAGATGGGCCTTAAAAAAGAGGTACCTCGTTTACCCCTTGTTCTGTAAAATAAGGGGGAAGAAAAGGGGGTTAATTTGGTAGCTTTGGTGGCTTTCAGCTTCTGAGCTGTGTGACAACCTGGGCTGTCCCCAGGGATGGTTGCTTCCATCACACATAGGTGTCACGCTGTCCTTCTGCTCTCCCTACTGGCTTTCTCCTCCTGGGTTGGCAGGCTGTCGCAGATGACAACTTTCCTGCTCTCCTGGCACTTCGGAGAGCACAATTTGTGTCGGTCCCTGTCCGGTGGCAGCCCGTGAGAGAAGACTGCTGAAGGGAGGGAGCAGAGACACAGCGGTGCCTGTGTTCCCCGTACTGCCCAGTTTAGCAGCGGTGGTTTTAACCCTGCCTGGGTCCAGGGCCAGGCCAGGGAGGGAATGAACGCCAGTGGTCATTTCTTCCCTTGGGACATTATAAACAAAAATTATTTTTAGTATTTTACATCCTGTCAAGTTTGTAAAATATCAATGCTTTTAAGGGGTTTTTTTTTGCTAGTACATTAATTTTGAAGCGTAAAGAAAGATTCTGGGTCCGCAGGGGTCTTGTGGAAGTGATTTGTTGGTGCAGGCCACATTAACTGGACATGGTTAATATATAGAATTTACTACAGAAGGTTATTTATAACCAAGCTCAGTTCACAGACAGTTTATGAGAAACAGAGATCCCTGGAACTAACTCCTCATGGTTTTGTTTACATTCTTCTTTTTACCTAGAGTTTCAAAAATGAGGGGACGTGGAAAGGGAAGAGGCTTTCCTTCTTAATTTTTTAGGTGCTAGGAAAAGGGGATGCTAACTACTTCTTTCAGCTCAAGAAAGACATGAAACTAATGTCTCACTTTTTCTTCTCCTTTCTTCCATTCCCCAGTATCATACTTCATCTCTGCCACTACAGTTATTGGGTTTTCTGGGCAGTAGTAGCCGAGAAAATTGACAAAATAATTTAATGCTGTCCCATAAGTTCTGAAGTGAGGAGGATTGTCTTTCCCTTTGCCTTTCAGAGTCCTGCAGCAATGCAGTGAAGTTTCGAGAACTCCATTCAATTTTACTTTTTCTGTTTAGAAATCTTTAAAACAAAACCAAGACTGGCAATTCTGCTAGTTTAATTGAATAGTTTCAGGTCTTGTCTGCATGCTTAGGCATATTTTCTTGCTAATCTTTCATAAGGTCCTCAAATGTATCTGCATATAAATGAGAAATTGTGTGCACGTATACACGTGTGTGCATATGTGCACATGCATACATACAATTCTTAAAACGAAAAAAACTATTTATTTTTTTTTTTTACTGTTTTTCTTATAAACTGAAGTATGTAAGTTCTGTACTTCTGCAGAGCAGAGGAAGCTGATAATGAGTTAGTAACATCCTGCAGTTAGGTAATTCCCCTAAAGGAGAAAGAATTATGATTACCTGTTCTATTTTGAGCAGGTGATTTTGAAAAGTGACCACGCCATGGACCATTTCAAGAGAGGTATTGGGAGTTTGGGATGGCGTTTTAATAGGCCAAATGCCATCTGCTTCAGCAATTTGTAACATTTTATCATTGACAACAGTAGAGGAATGAGGCAGTCTATTTTGGTGGAATGGACAGATTTCTGTCCATCTGCGCTTGTATTAGAGCATGTCACTTGTACTTTAGATCTGCATAGCTCTGAGCCAAGATAGAAGCCACAGCAAGGTCAAGAGGTGGAGAAGCCTGTCAGCACATTCTGTCTCTAATGATATGACAACTGCAAATTGGTGCTTCAAGCACAGCCTGGAGGCAGTCATTTTGTTGGGCCTTGAAGCTCAGCTTTCTCTAATATTGTTTCAAAGGAAAATGCTAACTTCAGATGCTTCCGATGAGCCAAGAGTTTAATCTATTGTAGTTTAAAGTCAGATTCATTCCTGTGTTTCTTCAAAAGAAAAAAGCCTTAAAAAAATCATCGTTAGGAGGTTGTGTATAGATTTGTATTGTTTTTCCTTAATAAAATGGATGCTGCTTCTTTCCAATGGCTGAATTAGATAGCTTTGCTATATTTCAAGCCTTTGTTTCTTCTCCCCACATGCATCTGCTGTCTTTTCCTTTTTTCTTTTTAAGTTCACATGAAGCAATGGGGTTAATATTTTTGTGAGACTTGAGATTTGACCCTAGCAGGTGACCTTAGAGTTATGCTGGTTTTCCTCTGTCTCACTAGTGCCTACCAGATTGTTGTTGAGGAGCTGCACCCGCACCGAACAAAGCGAGAAACGGGTGCCATGGAGTGCTACCAAATCCCCGTCACCTATCAGACCGCTCTTAGCGGAGGGTCGCCATACTACTTTGCAGCTGAGCTGCCCCCAGGAAACCTGCCGGAGCCAGCCCCCTTTACCGTGGGTGACAACAGGACTTACCAGGGTTTCTGGAACCCACCGCTGGCTCCTCGGAAAGGCTACAACATCTATTTCCAGGCCATGAGCAGCGTTGAGAAGGTGAGTGCCAACCACACTTTTCTCTTGGACGGAGTCAAAGACATGCCCGTGTCAAAGTTGGACGTAGTAGGTGGTGGCAGTGGCACTGCTGGAATCCCTTCCGTGCTGTGACAGCATGGCAGCATGCCCTTCACGTTTCACACTGCCCTTGTATCATAGTAACTGCCACTAGACAAGAGTTTAATACGTCTCGTAGTAGTTGTCTGAGCAAAGTAATTTCAGTGCTGTGACTCTGCCTTCTCGGTAAATAACATCCACGAGCCCTTTCCCCAGTTCTCGGTACTTGCGCGCTTCAGAAGATTAAATTACTGCAGGATAAACAGAATGTGGGCTGCTCAGCGGGCTAATAAAACGTTACAAACTTTTTGAGACTCTCACACTAAGCATCAAATAAAAAGTAACAGTCTGCTTGAGCACAAGTACCCCCAGGCCCAGGTTGCGTTTACCAGATCCTTTCTGCACAGCTGTACTTCAGGCTTATTCCCCTGCTGTGCAGTAGTAGAAGCACGGCTGTCTGTCACCTGCATTACCTCCTTGGTGTCTCATTTTTAACTCTGTTGCTGAGTACCGCTGCTGGCTCTGTATGCGCATGGAAGGGGGAAAAGCACCAGGGAGGGAGATTCCAGGTGGGAAGCACAACTGTGGCTCTGCAAGCCCCGTGCTGTTGCTCTTGAATGTTTTTTTCCCTCTCATAAATGAAGAGGGAGGGAGGGGAAAATGATCGGTGAGGAGGGAAAACGTGGTAGATGCAGAAGCTTCAGATACTTAAAAATTTTAAATTTTTATTTACAGTTTAGAAAACCGAAGGAAATTGCAGTAATATGTCGGTAGGAGTCTCCGTATGAAGTGTCCAGGCAGGTCAGAAAGGAACTAGAAAGGACAGCTAGAGTGGTAGCCGCTGAGACATGCCAGAGCCATGGGAAAGGAGCAGAAGTCATGTTTAACCTTCCTTATGTTTGGGTCTCTGCGGTGACTAAATAAATCCTAGCTAACAGGCAGCCTTGCCTCGGAGCCTTTTGAAGAAAATCTCACCTTCCACGTATGGTTACGAAAATTGCATATGCTTCGAGTCAGAATGGGGGCAAAGCAGGAGCTAGTGAAATTGTACTGAAGCTGCTTGAGAACTGGGTGCTTTTTCTGATGGAAAAGACCATTCCCTCTTTTTAGTTCTTATCTGTAGACCTGTATGAAGCAAACAGAGAAAAATAAAAGGTAACTGCTAGACACTCATCCATATTTCCCTCACCTGCTACAAATAATTCCCTTTGCTTTTGTTAGCTTCCAGCAGACTAAATTGTAAGGAAATTTGTTTCATTCCCCAAGAAATAAATGGGAGAGAAAAGTAAAATAAAAATATTGAATACAAAACCAGATCTTTATTTTGGCCTTTACATTTTGACAGATAAGTAAAAGGTTGAGGGAAGAACACATTTTTTATTTTAACTTGATTTCGGTTTGTGAGAAAGTTTAATCCTAAAATGTTTTTCTCTGGTATGATTTAAAACTTTGGATTTCTGTTCCAAGGGGGATTTGGGGGGAGGTTTTGGGTGGATTGCACCACATTCTGTTGGGACAGAGATCTAGTGTTTGTAAGATAACCTCTGAGCTGCAGAATATTTAAACAAGCACTTTACTATAAACTACTGGGATCACCAAAATAGTCAAGGGGAAGTAAAGTATGCTCTGAAATACACTATAGGGTTGGGATGAGGGTTACTCTGTGGTCTTCACAGACATTTTGAACAAAAGTAGACAAGTAAATGGGGAGAATGCTAATTAATTAAGATTACATGGATAAACTTTGCATGGCTTGCATTTAGATTGAAAAATTGTCTTTATGGAGCACTTATGGGAAGCCTCAACTCACAGCTTTACTCATTCTTTACAAGCTGTGTTTACAAAACATCATCAACATATTTTACCTGGTGCTTGGGAATCTTCAAGAGGAGAGAGATCCCAGGGGACGTATTTGGGGATGGAGTGTTGGGGGGTGCAGGACTAGAGGGAGCATATTTTATAGAATGAAACTGTCATTATTGTATTTTCTAATTACATGTTAATATTATTTAGAGTGATCTAATACAACAGCAGCTGCATCTTCTCACACAACCTTATGCTGTTTCAGTATGTTTGCCTTTAAAATGACTGCACATTGTACAAAAAGGTCAGAAAACCCATTTATGACTGACCTTCATCTGTTCAAGTTGTCCAAACTGTGCATAACCAAGTCATTTCTCTGTTCATTTGTTTTGATTGCTGACCAAACTTCTGAAGGGGAGAAAAAAAAGCCAAATACGTATAAATTGTGTTTGCCTGTGCAACTTCTGAAGCACGTGGCTGTCAAATCACTGCCTTTCCTGGGCAGATTATATAGGTTGTAGGTTGTGTTATATGTGAAGGGATACCTGGGCTGCTTCTGTGCTTGTTCCACACTCAGAAGCATGAGGGAGCGTGTTGCTGATGTGCTTCAGGTGACTCTGTTCAAGACTGTCAGGATGCAGCAAGACATAGTTTGGAGGCAGCGCTGAGCAAATGTACCTCCTTTGCTGCACGGAGCTGTTGGAGGACAACACTGGCTCGGGATTTCTGTGCCATGACATAAATAGGAGCACCAGTCCTCCCCTTTTCTTTCGCTGCACCCTCTTTCTCTATTCTTATGGCACGGTTTCCATTTGATTTGAATAATCAGAAATTTTGCTACGTTTAGGCTGTCATGCACCTTTTCTCCCCCTCATTATCCTGGATGGTACAGACCAGTGTCTAGGTTTCACCCAGCTTTTGTAAAGGCAATATCACCCAGCCTCCTCCCCTGCTGAGCCCAGAGCCCTGAGCCACCTTGTTGGGTTGCCCCACCTGATCAGCAGGTCTAGGATGAATTTATGGAGTGGGGAGGGCAAAAAAAAGCAACCTGATCTGACTGTTTTCTTTACTTTTCCCCCCTCAACAGGAAACCAAAACTCAGTGTGTTCGAATAGCTACAAAAGGTAAGAGGTTCGTCCCTCCATGCAAAGTAGCTTTTTTTTAAATGAAACGTGGCATTTCTATTAAACATTTGAACCAAAGTCAGTACTATCCTTCTATTTTAAGCCACTTGATTGTCTTACGATGTAATGGGCTACTGATTTATATTCTTTGGTATTGAGCCAAGAGAGTACTGTTCTAGCAATACTCAGAATTTAGACAAAATTAAGGACTCCTCTTTTTTTTCCTCCTGTCTCTGTTTTTCAAGATCTGCTTTTAGGCTGCTGGAGCATTGCAGGCGGCAGATAGATGGACTGGAGACTAGAAAGCACACTTGGTTAAACTGTCTGTTATGCTAACAATTATTTCCAAGCAGAGGTGGAAATAATTTAAATGAAGGACACAATAGTTAATTTTCCTAAGTAAGAGGCCAGAGTGTTAGCAAGACATAGGGGAGGGCTGATTTGAGCAAGGCTCCTATCTGTGATAGCAAGCGAGGCCCAGGGCTAAGACTGGCTGCATAGCTGTGAGAATAAATCATAGTGACCCCACATACAGCGGGTTAATCACGTACTGCTTACTCAAAAATGCTTTTTCATCTTCAAATGAGGACTTAGTTGTTCTGCTTATTGTTATCTCTTGCTTCGACTGTGTTTATAGCCATTCATTTTGGTTGCTTGATGGTGTCAACATGAGAGTTATTTTATAGACTCCAGCAGCATAAACAAGAAAGGAGCTTACAAATGCTGAAACATTGTCTCTTTCTAATTACATATTGATATTCAGCATAAAAACAACTTTAGATATGAGTAAGCAGACATTTAAAGTACTGTGGTGGCACATCAGCATCATTTTTTCAAGCACTTCTTTCAATTTAAAAGTTGTTTCAATTAAAAGCTGATGCCTCTAATGAGGTGGTAGCAACAAAGTGTTTTCTTGAGAAACCAGAAAATAAAATGTACTTCTCAAGATGTGTTAATATTTGCAGTGGAGTGAGGTTGGCTAATAAAAACAGGAAATTAAAACCATGAGCTAAGTCTTCTGTGAAAAGTACATCAGGATTATCTTTCTTATGTTTACCTGGCAAGATTACATGTTTGAATTAAAATATATTTGCATAAAAAAATATTTATGTACCACAAGTATGTATTGCTAGGATTTGAGTCAAGGGAGAGTCTTGAAAGGCTCAGAAATATCCTAAAATACTGCAGAGATATGGAATGAGAAAGAGGAGAGCAGTGGTCTCCCATAATTTTCTGGATAGAATAACAAAATGGGGAAAAAGTTCGCCCAGCTTATGAGGAAATTATTCTTTACTTAACCATATTCAGTCCACCAGTGTCAAAGCAATGTTCTTGGCAGCAATAGTCTTGGTGGGTGCTTGTATGCCTTCCTCTGCCGTAACAGTCACCTGCACCCCAGTGGCTGTAGTCTGAAGGAAAGGGGCAATGAGTAGCACGTTTCTTAATTGTGCAATAAATCTGGCCTTTGCCACTCTGGCTAAAGACAAGTTTTCCTGAAGTAACTGCATTGCCTGATATGTCAGTACTCTACTCCTTGGATGTGGAACTGAAAAGCAAAATGTTTTCTCTGACTTTATTTTAATTGATAGATGTGAAGGGGGGGGGGGGGGGGGGCACAAAACGGGGAAAAACTCTTGGGGGGGAGGCAACATTAGGAGCAAATGCTTTCTCTTGCTCTGAAGGAATGCATGTAATAGGGATTTATCACATCAAAGTCACATGCATTCATACCTCTCAAACGATTTATACTAATATTCTAAATAATTTTTAAAGAACTGCTACTGATTTTTTTTCCCCAGTTTTCATCATAAAAATAGTACCACAATTTGTTGTACTTGAATAAAAGTATACTTAATATGTTCATCTGGTCATGCCGATTTTTTTGTGGTGTGTAAGTTTGCTTTGAATCATTGACCTAGGAGACATTTGGTTATATTTGGTTATATTAATAGGGAAAAGAGGACTGTCTAACCTTACCTAGTGCACCCCAGTAAAGTTAATATACCCTTTTAAAATCCAGCAAATTGCCCAAACTATGTATTCAGTTATAAAAGTAATATGTAGTTCTGTGTCATCTCCTGTGACTTGAAGCAGGCTACAGCTGGCCAAACTGAATTTTTGCCTTGAACATGTTGAAAAGGCATTAAAAATTGTAAAGAGCTGAGGTCAAAGTCAGGGGAGAGGAACGACATTAAAGGTGCATATTAAGGCAAGAAAAAAAATCCCTGTTAGTGAAGTTCAGTATTACCAGCAAAGGTACTTCCTCATTTTTACCTCAGTCAAGGATCTGGTGTTATCTGCTGTGTATATTCAAACTACAAAGATGTAACCATAGAAAAAAAGATACAGCAGTAATGTCATGGTTTAGTGCTGGAGAAGTTCATATCCCTGAATTTATAATCTTGATAATTTAACGTTCTTAAATGTGTTATTACCCTGACTAATTTTTTTGTTTGCTTGGGCAGTTCCCTATTAACATAATTTATATGTATTTTAATGCGTAAGGGGTTTTGCACGTATCATTCCCATGGGTTGCCTTCTGCCCTTGAGAATTGATGGAATAGTTTATTTACTGGTGTCAAACTAATGAAAGTCAGCAAATTTAAATTGAAGCGCTCATACCTTTTCAGTCCATATATTCCAGGTGCAATGTTCTCGTGCATTTCTGATAACAACATACGCTGAAATGTGAACTCATGTAAAAAGACAGTGCCAAATCATGACTATGTATGTTGCTGCTTTTGGTGTGTCTTGAAAAAAATGTTTTTTCCAGTAAGCTGCGAGGCTTACTGGTGTCTGGTGTATTAAAATACACTGAATTAATTTTTCGTGGAAGAAAATATTAGAACGGCACCAGATTAAAAAGTGGTCTCCTGAGCAGTTCCTGTGTTCTTGCAGCTGAAGGATGAATACCAGAGTGATTCTTTGATGGTCCCGATTTAGGGTAATAATAGGATTCCCCCTTTATCTGGACACCTATTTCCACAAAGCTTGTAAGAATTTAATGACTTTGTGACTTTTGCCCTTCTGCAGATCGCACTGAATTGACAAAGAGAGTCCCAAGTTACTAGATGTGGCAAGAGGGTACGAAAGTCGCACACGTGTACACAGTCTGTTTACATATGCTTTGGTTCTTGAGGAAACCAGGTTAAAAATAACTCCTTGTGACACAGGTGGGGGGTAGGACATATCTAAAGAACCATTTCCATTACAAATATAGCCCAGAAAAAGTCTGAACTGTGAACCATTTTAATTCCTTGGATACTTTTAGCCAATACTGCCTTCCTCTGTCAACCTGAGTTCCCTTCCCATTCAGATCCTCTTAGTAACCAGTGATCAGCATCCATTTAAAAACAAAACAAAGCAAAGCAGTTAATGGTTCTCTACCTCATTATTTTTTTGGATTTCGGTAGTAGCATTACCCAGTCACTAGTAATCTGGTTTCCCACACATAGGAACTGAAAAAGGAGAAAAAAAATCTTGTTTTCTGAAGTGCAGAGAGGTAACAGGTCAGATATTCATTAGGAAAGGAAAGACAGAATCGTGCTAGGAAATGTGTGTTATTTGACCAAAAAAGTGTTACATATAGTTTCCTAAAGAAAGTTCTCAGGAAAGGAAAGATGGAATTGTGCTAGGAAATGTGTGTTATTTGACAAAAAAAGTGTTACATATAGTTTCCTAAAGAAAGTTCTTCAGCTTCCTAAAGCTAATTTGGTAAGGCAGAGTTCAACCAGTCCATAACATGCTCGTATCACAATGAATACGTGATAGCTGAACCTGCCTAACCAAAGTATTGCTAGAGAAGTGAATAAAAGATGCGTGATTCCCACAGCATGCACTTCAGAGTAACACACGATGTTGATGACTGACAATCATGTCTTGGAGTTGAGTTTGACTGTGTAAAACTTTGAATGGGTTGCCACTCGCACATGACGTAGGCGTTTCATTTTACAGTCTAAAATGTTGTCAACTGCTAAGGGAATGAAACCAGATTAACATGGTGAGAGAAGAGTGATGCTTCAAATTGTTTAGCACGTAAATAGACATTTAAGAGGACAGAAGGGACAGCAGAGCTGTTATTAAGCAGAGAGTATGTGAAATTGACATTTTTGACAGTTTTTTGTGCTGCCAAGTTTGAGGCTAACACTGATTTATGTGTATTCTTTTGTTTTGTTTGGGGGACTAGAGAAAAATATTGGGAATTTAGTTAGAAGAAATCTACTGTGGCAGTAAATAAAGAAGTGGTGGGCCTGGCAGCTCTATCCCGAAGTAGTTAGAAGGAATAAATGAAGCCCAAGGTTCCTCACTCCGTGTTTAAAACATGAACTTCATCACCTCCAAAATTATTTTCCCTTGTGGTTTTCATTTGTATTATTAGTTCAGGCAGTGTAGAACTTCTCTATCTCTATGGTTCATACAGATGGATGAAAATGCCATTTGAGATGATGTGCATCTGGAAGTAATTGTGAAATAGCAGAAAATGACTTTTTAATCTGATTTGAGGAATAAAAAGGTCTGGGTGGTAACATTTCAACTGCAAGTGTGTATTTAGTCCACCATCATTATTGCTCTGAATTCATTCCCACAGCAGTTGGGGATTGATCCAAAGGCCTTTGATGTCAATGGGAGTCCTTCCACTGACATTAATGTGCTTTGGATTAGGTCTTTAGAAGTCATAAATCTGTCTAGACCATAATTATTTCCTTGAAATTGTTCCTGATGATGTTTCTGCTTTTAGGGAAATTTGTGAAAGTCAAATCACCTCCTGTAGCAGGATGCTCAGATATGTCTGTTACTGATTAATGCACAAACGAGGGAAGATGTCAGATGCTAAATGTATATGAAATGAAGCTTCTCTCCCTGTTGTTTTTATGTTTGGATCAATGCTCCTGCAATGACTTTTAGCTGTACCATCATAATAGGCACTGGAGACCTAAGTGGCAGTATAAATTTAGAGAAGAATGCAGATGTTGCCTAAGTCACATCTTTCTTTTCACTCATTCATAGGAAAAAAGCTATTAATACGTTTAAACTTCAGTGATCTTTTGCATAATGTCTTTTATCTTGCAAAGAGGAGATTTTAACTGACTTACTGAGCTTTCCAAAGATGGAAACAGAATATTAGCATGGCATATTTTCCTCTTTTGTATGTGAAATTGCAGTAGCTCACTGTGCATCCACATCTGCCAGTTCTGATAAGTGATACCTTTGGTTGTAAATAAAAAATAGAATGATCCTTTAATGGAATACTTGATGGTGGTTATAGAAAAAGCAGTTAACTGAGGGACACCTCCAGATTTCCAGACACAAAACCTATAATGTGAGTATTTTTATATGCGTGTGGCACATGTATTTTCATACGTGTACCAAAATTTGATTTGAGTAAAAAGGAATTTAATGTAATAACAGCATTTATTAAGTGAAGCTACTTCATTAAAATGCATGGGACAACAATCTTCAGAGAACATATTTCCTGTTCTTTATTATAAGGCACCAAAGACAAGTACTTTTTTCTGCATGTTGCTTGACATCTTTAAAAAATAAGGATTCCTTCTGACGGTAACAGCAAAACCCCTCTAAATTACCTAATGTTTTTTATGCTTGTGACATCGCCTGAGCTGAACCATTTATTTTAACTGTATTTGAGAATAATTATGACCAGAAGTATTTTCTAGTTTCCAGCCCCTTTCCCAAGTCTTCAGGAATATGGGTTTATTGCTATGTTTTGAAGGAGTAGTTGACTGCTTTTGGTCAGAAGAGTTTCATGGATGAGTAAGTCTAGTAAATACAGTTAATAAATCTGATTTCTTTACTACAGAACTTTATTTTTTAAATACATTGCTTAGTGAATAAGTGTATTACATGCAAAGATTCTTTTATTAAATTTAGTTTGGTTTTCAAAGTTAGCTTTTTTAAAAATCATTACGTTTGTAAGAGGAAACACTAGTGAGAGATTTCAGTGTATTAAAAAAATCAATCATTAGAATAAAGAAATTCTGAGTAAAAAGATATAAATATTAGTTCTCCATGATTTTGAGATGTTTCGATATTTCTTTAGGCGTAGATCACAGAATCACAGAATGGTCAGAGTTGGAAGGGACCTCTGGAGATCATCTAGTTCAACCCCCAATACTTAAAAATTTACTTTGTGCAGATGCTATAAGCAGATTGAAGTCTTAGGAACCCTAAGGTTCCCTTTAAAATTTAGAATTCAGGTAGAGGATTCTAGTTTATATTTAAATATCAGAGAATGAACACTGATACATTACCTGCTCTAAGTGAAGGGTCAGCATCTTAGCATATATGATTTTTCAGTAGATGCCTGGTTACTTAGGTCTATTCATATTATTTCATGAATCAGATTGTGGGCATTGAACGTTTTGCATCCCTTGTTGAAGAATATGGAGACGTAAAGGTAGAAATTTACTGTTTTTACAAAACCCATTAGGCTTTTAACTGCAATAGAAAATTCTTGATTCCCCTTATGCAATTAAAATGACCATTTAAAATGACCATTTTCTGATACTGCAGTGGTTTGTGGGTTTTTTTTTTAAGTCCCCTTTTTTCTGCACTTTCATCATTTTTTACTTGCCTTTTCTTATATCTTTACCTTCTTTGTGTCATTGTAAAATTACAAGTGTTTAGAGAAAGTAAAACTCTAACATCACCTGGGCTCGTTAGCCCCTTTTCACACCAACAGCTTATGCCCACTTTCATTTTATGTTGTGATTAGCTGTACCATTGGATAAAATCTCTCCTTGTAATGCCTGGGCTTGAAGAGTGTGTGAGGTGGAACAGGCAGAGATTGCTGCCTCTGGCAGTCCATCACAGGCATCTCAAGTGCACATTTGGCCCAGGAGCGACAGGAGTTTGGCTCATCTGTGCAGCAGTGGACCTTTAGAGCAGCCCCACTAAGGGACAGTGCTGTTTCACCTTGTCAAAGAAAGGAGGGAAAGGGGTCTCTAGGAAATATTAATTGTGTTTACGCCCGATGTAGTCCAATAGTCTTCAGCCAGAGCGATGCTTTCTCCACATTAGCGGGCACGTCCAGGCAGAGGTTTTGCCATTCACATCATTGACGTGTAAGTTGAATTCTGTACGCAACAAAGCAACCGATTGCTGATTCCAGAAATATCCCTACATACATGTACCTTACCACTGTTGTTAGTGCCAGTACAGAAACTACAGTTCAAACTGATGAGGTCAAAATCAGTCGTGCTTGAAGCTTGTTCCATGAAGCGGTGCATTAGGTTGGGAGATATTAATATACACACATTTATTGTATTTGGAAGTTTGTTGGGAAGTCCCGGATTGTTTTGGAAATGGTAACGAAAACTTGAATGGCACTCCAGTAGTGGTGGTATGCTCTTACCCCCAGTTGGTCATCACTGTCCCAGAGTTCTGATGTGCTGTCATTACAGAAGACACTGGATTCATTCAGTGTTAAAATAGTAGCAGCTTGCTTTCTACACTACAACTTGACACTGGTGAAGTAAAAATCGCTCATGTGGCAGATTGATGATACGATCATTAATAATAAGGCACTGATGTCGGTAGATCACACATAAGCCAACGCAGGTAGAACACAGCTGGTGGTCATGGAACTGGTGGAAAAAGTGCCAGTCAGCAGCTCATGGCTACCGCTGTGACAAATGACTGGTCTTCCTCAGATTCACCAAAATAAACTAACTTAATGAATTCAAAATAATTTTAAATGTTTCCTAGGTTAGAACAATTGCACAAGCAGTTCTGAAAGCTGTGTAGAAATGGCAGTACATGCTGTAGTAGTGGGGAAAGGCAAGGCGGAGGTTGTCTTCACCATCTTCAGGTGCAGCCAAAAGGTCTCAAGGTTATGTTTAAAACTGCTAGAAGAAATTGAACTTCAATTTCAAAGCTGCTTCTGTCCAACTACAAAAAAAACCCCAAACATAAAATATTATATCCATATGAGACATCTTAGCACAGAGGTGACAATCTTTGCAATTATCCATGCTTGTATTAACAGCTACCTAACACAGAGATATTTTGAACAGAAGACAAAATATTTTTGAGTAATAAAGCTGCTCATTGTGCGCCTGGACAGGAAGGACAAGCAGGACTTTATGTCAGAAAAGAATGAGGCCCAAAGAAAGCAGAACTTCAGCAACATCTAAATCAGAAATGTGCTTATTGATTTTCCTGAAAACCGTTTATGGCCCTAAAATCAGCGTTGCTGTGTTTCTCTGTATCTAATCAAACACTTAACTAACTGAGAAGAAGTTCCACCTTGTTGTCATGAACATTACGAGGGTTTATTAAACTATTTGCCTGTCATCTCTGACAGAGTGCTAAGTGAAGTTCTACAGCTAGTCATCTCGAAAGAAGGAGCAGTATTGCCAAGCATAGTAGCACTTCCTAAACACTGTCAAATGTGTTGCAGAGCAAGTCGGTATGGCTGATTGGCACTGCTGCCAAATTACTTGAGTACAGACACTGATGTTTTGTCAGCTGTGTAAGGAGACGATGGCTCTGAAGTTCAGGAGCTCAAACTGCTTTTGGTTCTGATGGGAAGCTGTGTGCTAACCATGCTATTTCTGGAAAGATCCTGACCAGAGGGGTATGTAGATGGACCTTGCAGGGACGAGGATTTTTCTAGAAATAGTGTGGTTATCGCACATCTGTCTGTCAGAGCAGGAGGCAGTTACAGGCACTGTGAAAGCGATTTTTGTAGCCAGGTAAATTCAAAGCATGGAGAACAGAATTATGACCCTGTGTGTGGTTTTCAATGCTGTCGACTTTGGAAGTGTGTGGAGGCTTTTGTGCAAATTCAGCAGTCTGGAAAGGACTGTGAATATTCTCCATGCTTCACAGTGACATGGTGATAAAGGTTCTTGATCAGGATGGACTTCCAGAACCCTTTACTGTCAAAGAGGTCACGAAACAGATTGCATCCTTTGCCACTTCTGATTAACATTTGCTTTGTTGAGTCAACAGGGAAGGTAGCCACATTCAATACCATATAGATGCCAGAATATTTAACCTGAACATTAAATCAGAGGTCCCATATCTGTTGACTTGTGTTACTTGCTCTTTGCTGATGACTGAATATTGGTTATTCACACATGTGTAAGCAGACTACATATTATTGACTGTTTCAGCCCTCTGCCAAGTGGTTTGGCCAGGCCATTAGCATAGAGGAAAAAGAGGTCCTGCTCTAACCTTGCTGTGGTGGAAAATATCCTGAGGCAGTAGTCTGCACTGACAATACACTACTGAAATGTGTGAGAATAGCAATGCTACTTCAGCAGCGTACTTTTTTTCAAAACAACACAGTTAATAGCAAAATCGTGCAGGGAATAGCAAAAGCCAGTGTAGTATTTAGGACGTTAAAGCAGCATGTCTGAAATAAGAGACATCTGGCTTCAAATAAAAGTAAACATCTATTGTGTATCAGTTGTTGCCAGTCTTTGTATGGCTACAAAACTTGGACCGTTTACGGTCTCCACATCGAGCATTCAAACCATTTCCAATGCACTGCTTTCATGCTCTTGCTGCCATAAAGCTGCAAGATGTTACCTTCGATGCTGCGCTCCTAAATTGCTGTCACATTGTCAGCACTGCAGCAAGATTACAGGATGTCCACTTATGCCAGACCGGGTTCTCGTGTTGGACAACAGATTGCCCAAAGCCGATTTCTGTGGGCAGTTGAAATGCGGAGAGAAGCTCAGAGGTAGCATAATGAGGTGCTTAATGGGAAAGGTTAAGGCAAATCCTCAGTTATGTGTCATCAGGTTCACAGTGTGGGAAATGACATCTGAAGATTTTCTGCTCTGGCAAAGCATAGGTACTTATGCCATCATAACATGCGAATAAAATCAGAATGGCGTGTATGGCATAAGTGAATATGGTAGTGAAACAGATTACATCTGTGTACATCTGTACACTTCACAGTATCGTGAAAATGGGCCTCTTTCTGGGACAGTAAAACCAAATCCTTATGTACTGATGGAAAACAGGCATCACTCCCTCCACCCCTGGTGCTACTGTATTTCTGACTGCCACTTCAAAGGGCTGCTTATGGAAGATGTAAATAATATTTTTTTGTAAATCATATCACATGAAGATACATTTTTCAAACATTTACTGACTGTATTTTTAGTACTGCTAGATAATGACAGGAAAACTACACTGTTGACTGTTTGCAAGAACTGTTGAAGGAGGTTTTGCTATTACATCCACATCTTTAGCAATAATGAAAGGATGACTCTTTTTCCACGACAGGGACAGGGTGGAATTCTGCAATTACTGTAATTGACATTAAAATGGCCCCCATGTACGGAAGGCAGTTGATTTGCACAAGTACAGGCATTTTTTAATGTGAACCTTAATTTTTATGTACACTAACATCATCCAGGTTATCTGAATTGTCTGCTTGTTTCATTGACCCATTACAGTAGAAAATACTTAGCCAAGCAAACCTCAAATTAATCCTTAATCTGTTTCTAATTTCTCAGATTATGCTAAATTGAGACTATCATTCCTGTTTTGAAATGACCCTGCTGCATTTCCTAGCATTTTGTCACAGATTTTATAAGGACTATTAGTTCAACATGCTGTCATTATTTTCTGCAGATGTAAACAGATTTTCTCATAGTTTTTTAGTGTTTCTCACTTCTGGTAGTTCATGAAGACTTAATCCTGAAGGGCTTGGTATCTGATATTATTCTTCTATTTGGAAAGGTTGTCAGCTAGTTCCCATTCTACTTTGAGTCACTGAACCATAATGGTTATACAGGGATTTGCATCCATGTGTTCATCTTTCATAGCACTTCCTTTTGTCCACCCAACAGAAAGGCTTACCATTCCTTGCCCTGATGTAAAGGTTTTTAAGATATTGGGCTGTTAAACCTGGGTGCTGGCTGCTTCATCTGCTCAGTGAAACATCTAGAAGGAGCCTCTGTCCTCTATATCTCAAATGTGATCAAAGATGACGATACATTTCATTTTCTACCCGCGTGTTTACAGAATATTCGGCTATAGATATCAGATAGGAAGGCTGATTTTTCAGATTACTCTGTCTATTGGGGAGTATGTGCATCTAATATTAACCATCAGGATTAGATTGGATTTTTGATCAGTAACTTGCAGTGTTCAGTGTGCCCCTGCTGTTACCAACCACTTAGGTGTTTCCACCTAGATGATGTTGCACACTAAGATGCAAAAGGATGGTGGCTATTTGCAGCTATTTACCTATTTGTAAATCAACGAAGTTCTTATTTTGCTTTTGAATAGAATTTAGAAACTCGCATTCTACACGAGTAGCTGGCAGTTTAGGGACTGAGAGATGGCAAATGGAAGCCCATTATATGCTTGTTCAAATATGAAAGCTGGTAATCTGGTTGCCTTGTATAAAAAGGTATTGCTTACTCAATATAAGCTCTGAAGCATGATGTTACTCCGCCAAATCAAATAACTTTACTAATATAGATTGAATTCAAACTGAACCGAAGTTTTCTCAGACTCAGGACGTGAAATTTATTTGTGCAGGCAGTTAATCAAGCAAAAGAAATCATAACTTCCTGGATGTCCCTTTTTGAGTAGCAGTGGTGAAATTTAGACAGTGGAATTTTATACCCATGGAACAGAACCAGCTGAAAGTATTTTTCCAAATCGTTTTGGGAACCACAAATCTTTTATACTTTATTTTTGAGTAACCCATTCAGGGAACTGTTTTGGGTGAATGTCAACAGTTACTGAGGTAAAACCATTTGGTTTGCTGGAGGGTGGATCATAATGTCACGTGATAGATGGTAGGCACCCAGCGCTGCGGCGTTTGGATGACAGTGGGTTGACTTGCAGAAGCTCAGCTGCAGGAAGGCCCGTTCAGCTGTTCAGGGCAGGCCTCCTGAGTCGTCTTGTGTTTGTGGTTAGAAAAGCTCAGCAGCACCCTTGTTCTTCAGAGGTAGCATAGCTGCATTCTGTTTCGACTACAGTCTGAGGATGTGGGGCTTCTAGATTTAAGGGCCGACTGCTGGCCCAGCCGTTGGACCTCAGCCTGACAGACGTTTGCGTGAACTAATGCTGATAGCTTGGAGGAGAAGAGGAAGAGCCACCTGGGTACAGCTGCTGCCTGAGCCTACAGCAAGTGTGTACCGCCTCGTCTGGCAGCAGGCAGCCCACAGAGGTGATAAGCTCTTTGGGCAGACACGTAGCACATTGTGCGTGGCTGGGCTCACGTGATAAACCTTGCAGGGACCCGGCTGCAGGATGTAGCCCCCATCAGTGCTGAGGTGGGGTCATGCTGCCAGAACAATAGAGCCCCGATTGCTATACTTACTCATTCTGAGGTTTGGGAAAATTAGGATGTGTCCATATGCTGAACAAGACACTTGACCATTTTTTTCAATAAAACCAAGTGACGGCTGCTTTTTATCAAGTGGTAAAATTCCTTAAAATATTACCCCTCCCACGTTTGAGCTGCTTGCTCAACCTCTTTTCAAAGCGAAACGCATCAGCTGTATGGCGTACTCCATTCAGCTGTGTATGGAGGCTTCTTGAGCCCAACCCAATATGGAAATATTGCAGCAAGCCAAATTTTGTCATTGCCATTGCTGGCCATGACATAATAAGAAATGCAAGATTTGCAACAAACTGTCTTAACATTTGTTAGGCTTAAAGGGGAAATATAATCATGCAGGATAAGCTGACTGTAAATCTTTTATCTCTCTCACTTCTCAAGATGTAGCTATTCCCTGTTTGATCATGGTTAAGGTAGTTAGAACCATTTTATACTGGGGTATAAATATTTGAGACAGAAACATAAATGAAACATCCCTAAAACAGAAGCTAAGTACAGATTTAAGATACATTTCTTTTGCCAGCTTTGAAACTGGCTACTGTGTTTAAATTCATTTTTGATGAGAACAGATACCCTCGGCCATTTTCCTATCTTGTCGGTGTTTATGTAACATTAATTTTTAGAACTATGTGGTCTTTGTCTCCTGTTTGAATGTCTAACTAGATGTTTTACAGAAAAGTAAGAAAAGATATCATTGTAATGAACACTAAAAAATACTTACTTTATCTGTAATCATGGTGGCTAGCTTGTGATGTTTGCAGACCCGCAAGGTATTTTTAACTTGGTTAAACCACTTTGAGGACTTGTTTCTGGTTTGACGTAGGGCATATGAAATATGAATGCGTGCTTTCATGTTTGTGCTGAGGTCTTTCCACTTTCTCTTCCATTTTAATATTATTACTGTCCAGTTTAATATGAGGTATTAATATGAGGTATTTCAATTTCTGTGGTGGGAGATTTTTATTAAAGAGAAAGGTCTTGTTTCCATTGTGATATGCAGTGTCACCTCTCCTAGCTGTGCTCTCTGCACAGTGCCTCAGAGCTGCTTTCCTGCAAACAGAATAGCACATTTCTTTAACAGCATGCTCATATAAAAATTAATATTGTAACTTAATTTTCAGCAAACAAGCGATGGCAAATCAACAAGTGCCAGGGAGCAAAAGAGAATGTATGTTCTTATACCTGAATAATTTGCCGCATTTCTTGAGATATGTTATGGATTCAAGGCTGGATACTGGATCTTGCCCCATTTCTCTCTCTAGCTGTAGATTGCTGTCTTGGAACTGGACTTCTCATTAGGGTCAGAGCATGTGATTTTGGTTGGAGGATTGCTCTCCTCTTGTTATTACCTATGGATTGAAGGCAAAAAACACAGTTACTTCATCTGTATAGAGTAAGCATAGTTATTGCAGCTGCGTATGTGTTGAACAGTACTTGCAAAAGAACGATAACCAACTGTTTTTTCTATGCTCTGAGGACTTTCTTTCATTTTAAAGTCTGGCTTTTATTCCATGTACTCTGTTTCTCCACTCACATCTACCTATGTGATTATTAGTAAATTCCCATGAGTAATATTGAAGAAAGATGCCATCTGAGGGATATTTTGAGTTTTTCAAGACAAAAAGGACTCAGTATCAGAATTATTATTGATTTCCAGTCACTGTAAAGTACACACACATCACTGTAAAGATTAAGTGCCTAGAAGAATGTAAAAGAGCAGTGACTTTAAGTAAAAAGAAATTCCAGATTAAAAAGAAATGAGACTAAAGTAAATGCAGTGAACTACGTTCTTTATGAGTAAGTCTGGAATGTTTTCTTCATACAGCTACTGCAATCAGGATGTTTTCTCTTTTTCTTCTTAACTCAGACATGGACACATCAATATTTAATTTGACCATGACTAGTATATGTATTGCATTTAACCCCAAATATATTTCAGACTTTGTGTGTTTTTATAACGATGATACAAATTTATAAATCCTTAATGCCCTTAATGCCTCCCATATGTTATGCTGAAATCCTTAGAAATCTGTAAAAATGAAAATCAAGAAGATAGTTATGGGCTCCGAAAGCTGAAAACAGACCTAAGCCAGTCTAAGAGCTAAAGATTTATCAGCTGGATCCTAATGCTCCTAAACCTTTGGCATAACAAATGTTGCATTTGAGAACTTATCCCATTATATTTGGGCATCTTAAAACAGTCTACAGAAATAAATAAAATAAAATGCTCTGCTTCTAAATAGAAGGCATGATCCTGGCATCTGTGCTTCTGCCCCAAGTGCTGTCCTTCTGTGCCATGATCAGCATGAGCTTTTCTTAGATTTATGCTTGTGGGCATATGGACAACTGGAAGTCATTTGGAGATGCCAGTTGTGTCCTCTTTTTTTTTTTCTTTTTTCTTCTTTTATCCTTATCCACTGCCAGTTGCTAAGGATGCTACTAGTTTTACTCCAAAGCTCTATGCAGTCAGATTGCTTCATGTACATTTTTGAATTTCAGAAGCAGAGAGCAAAAGAAGCCATTATAAGAACTAGCATGTATGCATATACAGCTATTTCCCACCAACAGAAGATGTTGTTGGTTCCTCAGCCTGTGTAGAAGCTCTGTTTCAGGTTTTTACATACACTTGCCCAATACCTGCTAAAGACTAGCCAGTTGGAAGCAATCTGATGCTCTCATCAATTTATAGACTTTCCATGCCCACTTGAAACCCAAGACTTTTAAAAGCTATGGGTCATTACTAGTTTGGAGGCTACCCTGCCCACGGGACTAAGAATTTCCGCTAGTTGTCCTATCTTTTGTTATTAGCCTTTTGTTAGGCGACAATTGCTTTCTTCCTTTCACACCAGCTATTCATGTTGCTGGGTTTTATTTTCCCATCCACTCATAGTAAACTGATGCACCAGCACAGCATTATAATGAATTTCTATCTGGTTAGGCAAAAGTTGGATTGTTGTGAGTAATCGAATTACTCCTCTGGAGACAGGATTTCTAAGTAAAGTGATGAGGTGAAGCGATTACAGCTGTAACCCCTACAAGCATAAAAAGATGTGTTATGCTAATCCTTTGTGAATGGGTTGAATTGAAAGTGAAGGGAATAAAAACGAATGCTCTTGGAAGAAGAGGAGGGTATGAAAGGACTACTGTGTCATTTATTCCCTTTTTCATTCATCCTCTGTTGCTATAGAGAAAAAAAAAAAAAAGTAGTGGTAAACTGGAGTGCTTTACCTTTCAAGTCTGTCATTCAAATCATTTAATTTTTTAGAGTGTGAAAAAAATTGAGGGGGGAAAAAAAAGGGGGAAAGATAGGTATAGCAAAAAGAATTGTGTAAAGAAGTGCCAGTAACTGTAGGTTGCATTTTTTTAGGCTGCTAAACCTGGTATGACCTTATTTTACCTTGGTGTAAAAGCAGCAGAGTGAGGAGGGGGGGAAGAGGAAGACTATAGAAAGTAAGAGTTATGCCAGACATTACCTTTATCTGCAAACATTTATAGCTCGAGTGTGAGATCCTTGTTACTGCCAGGCTTGTTTATTTTCTGTTTCAGCTTTTTCAACTGTTAAATAGGAGTGCTGTGTCTCAAGTTAATACCTGAAAAGACTTTTAAAGGTTCAGCTAGATGGCATGCATTAATTGATTGATTAGAGCAGCATAAATCGGTTTTGTTAATTGGAGAAGAAGAAATAACTTTTTTGGGTTTAGTTGACCAACCTGAATATAAATGGCCAATGATAGAAGTTTTATTTTCGTTTGGGTTGGGTTTTTTTAAAGATGTCAAACAATTTTCATCATTGCTGTTTTTTTCCCCTTCCGGTATACTTTTTGGGGGGTGGGGACGTTGATGCCAGGCAGCAACTAAGCACCCCCCCAGCTGCTCACACACTCCACCACCAGTGGAATGGGAGAGAATCAGAAGAGCAAAAGTAAGAAAACTTGTAGGCTGAGATAAAGATGGTTTAATAAGTGGAGGGAAGATTTATTTATTTTTTAAAAAGTGATACAAAGACAGTCACTCACCACCTCCCACAGACAGGCCAATGCCCAGCCAGTCTCCAAGCTATGGCTGCTTTGGAAGTTCAAAACTCCAAACTTTTATTGCTAAACATGGTCTCATATGACATGAGATATATCTTTGGTCAGGTGTCCTGGTTGTTCCCTCTCCCAAACTCTTGCCCACCCCCAGCCTACTTGGTGAGAGGCAGCGTGAAAAGCAGAGAAACCCTTGATGCTGCGCAAGCATCGCTCAGCAGTAGCTAAAACATCCCTGTGTTATCACCACTGTTTTAGTCACAAATCCAAAACGCAGCACCTTATGGACTGTGATGAGGAAAAGTAACTCCATCCCAGCCAGAGCCAGTACATTCTCTACGAATGCTTACGTTTCATGGTCATATTTTTCAGCATACTGTCTTTCCGAGGAGAAGATTGGGGAAAGATTGGGCAAAACTCCTTCCACTATGTATGCCTACAGGGATGATTCCAATTTGGATTTCTGAAGTTTCATATTAATTGAATACTCCATTAGCTCTAAATTTGGAAAAAGATACCAATGGGCATAGGGAGATGGGCGGTTTATTTTTCCCTGACAGTTTTCTGAAACTAACTGGAGCTAAAAAACAGAGCCTTTGAAGGAAAAGGAAAAAAAAATGTAATTTCTAGAGCTACTACTTTACACTTGACTCTCCCCCAAAATCCTTGAGTTAAACCTCCCTGGAAAACCTCTGTTTACTACTCTCTTGCTGTTTTGCCCACATACCTCTTGAAACTTTTAAGATATTAGCCAAGGTGAAAAGGCTTATTTCAACTTTAGAAGTGATTTTCAAACCATTCCTGTTCAATTTCATCGTGGCTGGAACAGACCCTTGTGCACAAGGACCCCCATCTAAAAAGGAAGGGATAACCCAGCTCTGAACCTGACTCACCCTAATCTCAGTTGTGATCTTCCCTCATCCAACATTAAAGAAAGGAATGAAATCCAAGCAGAAATCTTTTGTTACTAGGGTATTTGACAGGCCAAACAGTGAGAAAGGGCTTTGCAAAACACGGAGCAGGAGTCTCTTATACTTGTCACCCACTTGCAGTAGCACAGACATGGTGGCAATGCTATGGGAGAAGGACATTTGGTTTTAATGAGGGAGGACCTGCCAGTATAAAAAGGTAATTCTTCTAGGGCTACAGGATGAGGAATTTGGCTTCTTCATAAAAATTTGTTTGAATTTGGCTGTTGCTGTCATTGGGTTTTCAATCAGAAATTGTAATTAAAGTTTCTTAAATATTAATGATACTTGTTACCCTTGCCAAAAGTCAAGATCCGTATAAGATGGTTCAATGCAATGAAACTTGTTTTGAACTCAGGTTCACTAAGTAAACATTATTAAGTCAATGAGCTGAGTGAGAATGAAATTTATTTAGTGCATTGCTATGTGGTAAAAAATTTCATGTATTTTATTGTTTCTTGAAAAAGGCTTTACAAGTGCTCAATAAACAGATAGAAAATTGATATGATATAAAAAATATCTTCTGGTGATGAAACTGATTTAATAAATACCTGCAATATCTATAAATATTTAATAAAGCATTTTTTGGTTACGGGGCATAAATACATTTTGCTGTAAATGAATAAAAATAAGATTTTTTTAGCGTATGATTCTGCTGGGAGCTTAGAGACAATACATCTAACAAATTGTTGAAAAATTTTGCAGTAGGTATTGCTTTTAAGTAAACTGAAAGTCCTTAAATTGTCATCTTTATTCACTACATTTGATGAAGCAGAAGACAGAGACACTTGAAATAAGGCCTTTCGTTTAGTAGTTTGGATGAAGAGTTGTTGAACCACTCCTCTATTTGTCCATACTGGCATAGCCCCGCTCATTTCAACTGAAGGTCTGCTCTCAGATACATATGGAGTTGTTTGATTTCCCAGGTCTCAAGAGAGTAGCTGAATGTAGAAAATCATTGAAGCAAACTAGAACATTTTGAGTTTAAAAACCAGTTCACACTTTTTAAAAAAAGCCTCTGTGTTTACAAACAAATACCAAAAAAAATTAAAAGAGTAAATGGACTCTGAAATTTTGTCCTTGCTTTGCTTCTGTTTAGGCTTAATGTCATTTTGATTTGTTCGTTTGGTCAGTAAAAATTCTTTTGAGAATTTCTTTATGCTTAGGAAAAAGTATACAGGCTTAAAAACCTTGTAAGAAGCGTCAAGGGTAAAAGCAGTGCAATAGTTTGAGGCAGAAGTTGTTTGATTTTGGGCGAGAAGGAAGGTTACATGAGAAGGTCTGCGTTGATGTTTTTCTGTTAAGTAGAAGGTAACAGCACTTCCCTCATTTCAGTGATGTTGGTTGCTTTGCTTTTAATTGTGTGGTGAGAAAGAAGCATATTTGCTACAACTAAAGTTGAAGATTTCATATCAGGGACCTGAGAAAATACATATTGCAGGGAGAGTGATCTGTACATCACTGCATGCAGATCTGACAGTGCATTTCGGTCATGACTTTTAATGGTCTTTATGTTCTTGTTCTGCCTGTTTCACAAAAAGGCACACAATATATGCAGAGTTATGTGGTAGTTTTGTGTTGTGGCAGCACGTGTAGTAGCATCCCGAATTCCCATTTGTAACCAGCACAGGGGAGGGCCTTTCTAGAGCATGCAAAGTAATGTTTGTAAGAGGTCTGAGACTGTGCTTTCTGAAAGAATGAAAGAAAGACGCTGCCTCTTTTGCTCATGGAAATCCTCATTTGGGTTTGCTCCTCTTTTCATTGGCACGAATTCCTCAGATTCATGTAGTGTGGGAATACAATTCAAGTCCAATTTAAATAGACATTTACAACCAAAAATCATTAATTTAATAAAAAATCATTCACTTTTATGAATAAAGAATTTAAAACATTTTCTATATCAACTGTTACCCTTTCTTCTTTTTTGTATTTTATGCTTTCATTCTTTTGCAGTTTTCTTTTTTGCTGTTTTTTTTCTTTTTCTGTTTTCCTTATAGTCCAATTCTTTTCTCATCGTGTTTTCCTCATTCTGCGTATCTGTTTTCCAGCATTTTTCTTTTCCTTTCTGATTTCCCTTGCCACTTCTCTGTATTTTCATTCTCCTGTCAGACCTAGGGCAGCTCCTTTAACCACAAGCTGTCTTTCTGCCACTAAACCCTGAATCACCCCTCTTTTATCTCTGCACTCTTTCTTACAGCAGGGTTTCTCCAGCCCTGGGGAGGGCAAATGAGGAGAGCATTTCAGTGGAGGAAAGCAATCATATGCTATAGGCAGTAAGTTCTTTTACCCAGTATGTAGCCATGTTGATAGCAGCTTGAAAGGGTGCTTTTTGTCCCCCTTCCCAGCTAATGAAACTTTAGCTGATCAGGATGCTTTCTGGTAAGCAAGGACGAACTCTTCTAATGTCTCTTCTCCGCTGGCTTTCTGCACTTCTTTGCATTGAGAGGCAGGACCTGAAGAGCAGTCTTCATCTTTATAGACAATCAGTGGCCACTGAGAATCTTTTAGCAAACCAGAGCATGAAGTTTTTTCTTAAATATTCAGGGACAGATGCTTAAAGCTACGGTCAAATTTTAAAAGTGCCCAGGGGCCAGCTCTGATTGAATCTTAGAAGATTGTTTTTGAAATTGCGACAGCTTTAGAAAAAAGCCTCAATTTTGAATCTACGTGAAATACTGAAACTGGAAGAAATGCAAAGTTAAAACTGCATTCCTTGCATTTCAGAGAATACTGCTTCACACATTTATTTATTTATGAAAAGAAGGCAATAATGACTACTTAGAACAATGAGATGAACAAACTGTCAGTTGGTGTCTACATGCATAAAGCAGGAATCTTGGAATAATTCAGGTTAGAAGGGACCTCTGGAGGTCGTCTGGTCAAACCCTTGCTCAGAGAGGGTTCAGCTTAATTAAATCTAAATTGGAAGTTAAATTAGGTTGTTAAGGGCCTTGTCAGTCTGAATTTTTAATGTCTCCAAGGATGAAGATTCCTCTTTGGGCACTTGCGCCGTTGTTTAACCACCTGCCTTGTGATTTTTTTTTTTTTTTCCCATGCTATCTACTTTGGGATTTCCCTCATTGCAAGTCATGTCTCTTGCCCCTAGTCCTTTTGCTGTGCATCGCTCAGAGCAGAGTCTGGCTGTGTCTTCTCTACATCCATCCTACCATAAGGCAGCTGAAGATGTCAACAAGATCAATTCTCTCCTTCATTATTTTCTGCAAAGCTGCTTTCTAACCCCAGGCTGTACCATGGTGTGGTGTTACCATCCCAAGTGCAGGGCTTTGCACTTGTCTTTGTAGGTGAAAGAAGGTGGAATTATTTTCCATGGAGAATATCACGTGCGGCTGAGTGGAAATATATCATCCCTGGTGCAAGTTTGGGAGCACAGAATGGAACATTTATTTTTACCAGTTACACTGAGTGAAACCTGCCTGGGTCTACAAAACTAAAAGATTATTAGGTCCCTTCTCTTTTCTCAGTGGGATAGTGGTAGGTGTATTTACACCTAAATGATCAGTGAGATAACAAAGAGAATGGACCTTTAATACTATAGATTTTCTAGGATTTGTATTTATTGCACAGTGAAAACAAGTTATTGATATATGTGATTTTAGATCAAATTACATTTTTATTTC
>NW_009647401.1:1685344-1690447 GCF_000708025.1 Charadrius vociferus | reverse complement strand
TAGATAAACATTTACCTTCAGTGTTCTAGTGATCAAAAAATGCTTTTATGGTTTACTAATGTAGGACCAAGTTATTTAATGTTTGGTTCAGAAATACATTATTATTCTCCACTTTCCATTCATTGAATGCTTGAGGTACACAAACAGTTTTGTATTTAATTTGATTTTTGGGATATTCTGGAAGTAGCAGATGTGATCATACAGGGTTGCACTATGTTTTCACGTAATACTTACTAGTCTTGTTATTACACCAGAGGCAGGCAAAAGGAAGTCATATGGAGATATTGGCATTTCATTGATTAGCTAATATGTTTCCCTCAGTGTATGTTTCTTTTTGAATACGTATACTTAAAATATGACAGTAGATCTGATTTATGAGAGGTTCTCAAGCCATCTGAAAGTCGGCTTCTGTGTTGGTTCTGTCTGAATATGTCAGGGTGACTTCTACCCAAGTTTGAAAATTCTGGCCAGCTGTCTCTAAGAAAGCTGATTGATAACATTTCCCGGTTTTTAAGGAGTAAGAAGCTGAAGTGAGTCATTCATTAAAGTCGTATCAAGTCAGTCACTGAGTAAAGCTATTTTTCACTTCCTTGAAAAGAAAAGCCATTTTTGCCGTGAATGGTCAGGAATATCCACTTGTAAATGAGAGCTCACACTGTGGAGTGGCCTGTGTGTTTCAAATCACAAGTCAAATTTTGCCAAAGGGGCAATTTAAATGAGGTACATAAAGGTGTGTCTTAGCCTCTGTCTCTAAAAACTAGAGCACATTGTTTTCATGCCAATCCATGTTTAATTCAATTTTTTTGCTCCTATTTTAAAATGTAAAGTTTGTTTTGCTCATTGTTAATCAAAGCTCGATACCTTAGTATAGATATTTTTGCCCCCTCACCTGCAGGAGTTTTTGGCACTCCTTCACTTTAAGGTGATTTTCTCTTCCAAATCAGTCACATTTTAATCAGATCACAACTGACTGAAAACCCTAAAACCAGATTTAAAGCATAAATACCAGTACAGTAATCTTCTTTGCCAGCAACCCATTACATAAATCATAACACAATATTTGCATGTTATAGTTGGCTTCATTTATTTTGACTTCCATGTGGATTTGAAGCTTTTGTTAGATATATTCTTTTTTTCCTTTGATACAGTTGTATTTTCCTGGAGAATCTATCTGGGAAAGCAACAGCCCAAGGCATATCTAATACAGAGCAGCTAATTTCATCCTCTGGATAAAACAACTAAATGCTCCACTACACACAAAACATGCAGCTGAGGGGACCACAAATCCACTTTCAAACTGATACCTTTTAATTCGGCGTACTGCACAACCCAGTACTACTTTTCATACAGCCTGGCTGCCTTCTGTCAGAGTAACCTTTGTGCAGTTAAAACCTGATTCATCTTTACTTTTGATGAACCAGTGTAATACCAGGTATGAAAAGTTCATCTAACTTTCATCATGGAGGCTCTTTATTACATCTGGTTACACCATCATAATTTTGTGTGAGTATTTACTTGAATAATGGAAATAACAAAAGTCTCTTACTTCTTTCAGAAGAGAAAAATTGATTAGAGTTTAAGGTTTGAAGGCATTGGGACTTCTGTATGAAAAGAAAAAATGTGAAAAAGTAAAACCAAAGGTTCAGAAAATAGCAATACACTTTCAGAGTCATCTTTCTGGCAGGCTTGTTTTGTCCTGTAGACTGCAGAATTGTCACGTCCTCCTCCTGCTTGAAAGTTTGTGTGAAACATTAGTAATATAGGGATACGTGGAAAGAGAGGCAATGACAGAACATGAAAGGCTTTTAATGTCGTTACAGTTGCTGATCTGAACTCGCCAGTCAATGGCAATCAACCCAGAGCTGTGAACATCAGTGTGTTTTTTTTCATACAGTTGTCATTGCATTAGCTGCATGTTGTTGCAGGGCCATTACGGCTGCGTTTCTAGATGTCATATGCAGTAAACAAGCCTATAAACCGGCTTGCGACTTCTTACACAGGGTTTAAGGCTTAGGTAACATGTTTGTTTTGCAAATGTTTGGTGTAGCGGAAGATGTCAAAGCTTTCCGTCAGCTAAAGGCTGTTGCCCTGAGGTCGCAGCTGGTAGACTAGCGCGGATAAGCACCGCTGCTTTGATGTTTCAGTGCAAAATCAGGTGGCCCAGCTTAAAGTGCTGACACAAGACCTTTCAGATATATTTGGATAAGCAGATTTGGGAGCAACTGCATAATTAGTGTAATGGCTGAGACAGTACTCGCAACCCTCTGCGATGTGCAGCTGGGTGATACCCAGTTGGTTTGGAAGAGGGTGTTTGCCTGTCCCTCATGCTCCCAGACCTCCAGCAGCTTGGACACCTATTAGGGCAAAGGAGTTCAGGAGAAACTCAAGAGTTTTGACTTTCTGAGAGTGGATGTTCTTTAGATGGGAAGATATTTAGGAGAAGGAAAGTTCTCTGCCATGGGTGTGGCACCACCAGTGCATCCTGTGTTTTTTCCCAGCTAGCCCAGTGGACTCCTATAGACACTGAATCATGTCAGGAAAGTATTGCATAACTGAAGAAGTTGCAAAAAAATTCTCTAGATGGAGGAATAGAATTCACGTGAAAGAAAGCATCCTTGATTCTTTTGGGGTGCTTATATTTACTCTCTCACTTTATTTGAAAAAGTATCGAATTTTACAGGAAACAAAATAGTAAAGGCTGCCAGTCGTGACAGTGAGGATCTGGGATACTAATAACCAGTGGGTCTATTAAAAACTAGTTTTAGCACTGTGTAAACTTAAATCTACGTGGGTTTGGAAAAACTGGAACCTAACTTCAAAGGAACAATTAACGATTTGTTTTCTTGAAAGGGGTTCTGTGTATTTTCTCACCTTTTGCCATTCTGAATGGCAAATAACAACCGATGGGTGCTACAAAAGACGAGTTTTAGCACTGTATAAACTTTAATCTGTGTGGGTTTGGTTAATCTGAAAGGATGAAGGAAACTATTTCTGTTCCTCCACAGTGCTTTTGTCTTTTGATTCCATCCTCAATGTTGTTAGCACTGCATTTGAGCTGAGATAATTTTTCATCTTGGGAATTCCTGTATTTTGAGCTGGTGTGAATAGAGTTTGGGTTGAGAGTTTGCAGTTTTGTGGTGGAGGAGAGTTAAGCTGTCCTTGCTTCTTTCAGTGTGATTGCACAGGTCTGCAATAACTGTGCAACTCGTACACTACCAGTAAAATCTCATTTATAATTTTATTGTTGCTTAAATTGGCAGAAGTTGTTCACAGAATGTTATTTTCAATAAATATATCAAAACGGAACTTCAGACATTTGAGAGTATTATTTTTCCCCATAAACCATGTTGTGTGCATATATAAATGATAACAATCATTATAATGTACTTTCTGTACTAAACTTCTTAAATGTTACCTGGTGGAAAAGCACATAAAGATGAGATATTTTGTTACCAAACATTGCTTTTGTAGTAATTTTCTTTTCAGTTTAATTTTGAGTTAACAAGCCATATAGGAGTCATTGTCAAAACCAGATAATTTCTTAAAGCAGTATTTTGCGTAGTTGAAATTTTATAACTAACATCAAGTGAGAATTTATTTTTGAAAACACATGTTTTTGAAAGCAGGCTGTTTGTTCAGACTAAAACTTGAAAGTTTTTAAATTTGTAATGTGGCCAAACACTAACACTTCCCCCCCCCCTCCAAAAAAAGTTAATAAATGACTTCATTACCAAAAGGTGGGCTGCCTTTATATGTTCACAGGAAAAAAATGCTACAGCAGGTCTAACAACAGACCCATTGGACACAGGAAGTAATCCCAGTAGCCTTAAGGAATGGTGACAGTCCATCCAACAAGTCATTGCTAAATGGTTGTGATCAGGTGGATCGGAGTGTTAGGGGACCATTCTTGACCAATACCCCTTTCCAGAAAGTCAGGGAGAAATAGTAGTTTAGATTTCATTGTGTCAGTCTCATACTTTATGGCATACATGTTAAGTATTTTTACAAGTTTTTTTTATGTGTCCTTTTCAAGGTCTGTTAGTATTCATGCAATAAAAAAAATATGTATGAATCTTTAGACTTCTACTTCCATATTGTCTACTGTAAGAACTGTGGCTCAAGAAAGTCTCATTCTAAAAACTGTTTTTTTCCAAGACACAGAAAAATAACCCAATTTCAAAATAAAAGAAAATTGCACTAGGTGTTTCTCTTGATTTCTCCAACATTTCAAACATGCAGCTGTTACGGGATGAGACCGGGTATTTTGAAGCAAGCGCTTAGTATTGTCCACCATTTGTATATTAGGAGATCCTGTAACTTTCTAAAACCTGAGTTCTTGCATGGATTAGGATTTTTTCATGGTAAGACCCCACCTTAGCGGGATTGGTGACAATTTTGAAATGATGACCTGAGAGGGAAATTCAAAGATTGAAAGAGCACTATACCAAAGCTCCAAAATATGGTATTCTGATTGCTTTTAAAGATTTGTTCCCATTTGGTTTGAAGGTAAGGCAGGCCAGAAAGAGAGGGGAGAAAAAAGGCTGTCTCGTGGACTTTCAGGTGTCCAACAGACTAATGAATAGACTCTTATTTTATCCATGGGATATATTTCCATTGTGTAAACCCAGTAACATCATTTGTTCTGTATGTTTTGCAGTTGATGGTTCCAGAGGCAAGCACAGCTCTGCCTGGATTTAGCCATGGGCTGCAGCCGGGAGGAGTCTCCCTCTCTTAGGGCAGTTCTGCTGCAACACAGGGAAGGGCCGTGTGTTCCTCCGCCCTTGGCGTTTGCTCTTTGCTTTGAGAGGTGCCATTTCAGGAGCCTTAGCCCACATTTTTATCTTGTGTCCTGTCTCAGTTAAAACAACTGAACTGGAAGCTGACAGTGTAACTTCAACTTACACCCCTGTGTAAAATCACCGCTGCCATCTGCTTTCACCCAGAGCTTTTTGTGTCCTGGCGACACGGTTGTGTCACTGAGCCAGCTCGCTTAAAGCTAGCCTGGTTATCGCTACATAAACAGCTGTCTCTTACACGAGGATAATAACTTGCAAATCAAAAGCTGTACAGCCTGTAGATTATAGGAAGCACCAAACATCTTTC
>NW_009647401.1:1668022-1685317 GCF_000708025.1 Charadrius vociferus | reverse complement strand
TTTCCCTATAACCGAATCCTATCCTTGCCGTGTTTTGAAAGATAGTAAAGTGCCCACAAAGTACATGCACAAGTAGTACGTCTTAGTGGCAGATGTAGTAGAAATGCGTTGAAGGCACTAATCTGCTCTTTCAATGTGACCTGCGGCCAGCGGGGCAGAGCGTTGCTGGAACATTGTCTCCTCAGCATTGTTCCTGCTTTGGCTCTGTTCACCTGCACACGTCCAAGGTTTCACAGTTAGGGAGGCAAACGGATTCAGCACTTTCTTCACTTGATACTTCTGAATCTTTTAAGGTCAACTCTTTCATAAGTGCTTATAAATTCACGGACATTACTGTTTTCAGAGTAGTCATTGTGAATTTAAATTGTTTCTCAGTGGAACGCTGCTAGAGTAAGTCCTCATTAATTTTAGTTTGAGTCCCCAGTAGCAGCAGACACGCGGTTCATCTGATTCTGCTTTCCTTGCAGTTTCCTACCAAAGTAGTACCAGTCAATGGACCAGACAAGTCCTGGAGAATAGTAAAGATGGAACTGATTTTTTTAAATTATGTATCACTTATCAAAACAATATATATATCTACATTTGTGAGGGCTTAACAATACCAATCAGGAAGCAGTGTTTTATATATCAATGTACATAATATCCTGGAATTTCCAGGTCGCATTCTCATTGTTATGTGGCAAGATACGATGTGCTAGTTTGGTTAATTAATTAAGAATGTGTATGAATGTTTATAATCTGCATGTTCATCATTCAAAAAACATCCAGTAGAATAAGCTCAGGGTATTTTTCTGCATTTTCTGGAAGCGGAATGTGTAAGCAGGGAGTCACTTGTTTACCTGTTACCACATTTATGTGCAGGGCCACCTGTGCAACTTACTGTACTTAACTTCTACAGCATCTTGTACCATCCCAAATCTGACTAGAGGTTAGCCTGAAGCCGGATTTATTTCATTTTTGCACGTAAGCCATCCTTTGAGAGGGATCAAAAAGCTCTTTCAGAAGAAGCCTTAGAGGCCCGTGAAACAGTGTCTCTATCCACTTCTGCAACAATGACCTTTTATGCAGACCACAGTGGTATCTAATTTTTTTTCATATGAGGGCTTAATTTATGATATCGCAAAGCTTTGGGGCCTTGAGGACTCCCTCTATTAGGCAGAGTGGGTAGCTTCTGTAACGCCTCCCCCTTTGCCCTGGCAAGGGACACATGTAAGGACAAAGATGGGTGCAGTATGTTGCAGCACAAAGTGAGGCAGCAGATTGTATCTAAGCATCACCTCACCACCCTCCTCTTTCAGGGTGGGTGCGGAGAAGAGGCTGGTGGTGCCGGGCATCCCCATTTTCACCAGGACTGCCTGTTAAGTTCTTTTCCTTGGGGCAGCCGTGGACCCTGGTTACCATGGTGACAGGGATGAACCTGACACTTCAAAGCGCAGCTCAGGGAATCACGTTTTCAGTTCATAATCAAATACAATTTTTCTTTTTAATAATGCAACCCTACAAACCTGTAATTTAGAGTCCTGGAAGTAACCGCTTAGGTGTACCCAAACTCTAGTGAATTTCTGGCATGCCTTCATCTCTCAGAAGCTGTTCTCCAAAACAGAAGCTCTTTGGAAGATGTAGAGAAGGGAGAATTGTGGGGATTCCTTTCCTATTAAATGTATCCCCAGCTTTCAACCTGAAAAAGAAAAACCCTAAAGAGAAGCCAGTGGTCTACCAAAATGACTCACAGGAGGAAATCTGTAAGACCTCATGAATCGTGTGTATGGTTTGCTAGAACAAGGTGCACATCCCTTCTCCCCCATCCTTGCAAAAGCACATTCAAGTGTTTTCATCAAATAAAATCATCTGAGACTTTTTTTTTTTAACGTAATTGAGCTAAAAGGGGTTATGGATCTTCTCTCTCTCTAAACTTGAATTTATTAATTAACTTTCAGACTTTTAAAAAATTCCTTAATTGCACAGTGATTATCATTCTAGCAAAGCATTAACAAAACAAAACTGATGGAGACGGAACAGTCTTTCCGGGCAGATGATTAAAACACAGGGCAGACCAATCTGAAACAAAATATTAATCAGAGAATCTTGCTTCATTTCTCAAAGAGCCCTTTTCTCAGGTGGTAGACTGACATATCGCCAGAGCTGGCTGAAACTCCAGTTTCATTTGATGTTATCCTGATTTTACCTTGTTGAACTCATTCAGACGTCATTCCTGGTTTTAATTAAAAGTTTTTGAATGCCATATAACAAAGGTGCAGAACAGATTATCTTGAGCAGAGCTATTTTGAATATCAAGCTATGCAGCAATAACACCAGTTTGTGAGAATTCAAAGATCTGCCACAAACAGAAATTAACATTCAAAGAAAATGCAGTGTAATAAAATAGCAGCTTTAATCATGCATAAAACAGAGTTTCTTCCCTCACTCACACAAAGGAAACTCAGCATAAGATGTTGTGAATGTTGGGAGAGTCAAATGGTATGGTGAGAAGGTTACGTATAAAATCTTGTTCAAAACTTTTGATTTAAAAGCTGTCTTTTAGAATGCTGGCTATTCTCTGAGTGGTGCCATACAAGCAGCCCTACAAAATCCTACCAGAATTTTCTGCTTGAATAATTTTGTTCGGATGAGCGAGTAGAATATCATTATCTTGATTCCAACACCATCTCCTTAGGAAGGTATAGGTGAATAGATTTTGTGCTGAGTCTCATAAATTCTCTGACAATTTTGCAAGACTGTGTGTAAATTCTGAGCCACAGAAGGAAGGAAGGAGAAGAAAGGAAAGCAATATGTGCCGTGACTGGATTCCTTATTCCATGGTATACTTTAAGTATGAATATTATGCATACACCCGATTTTAGAAATGGGTATTGGATTTTTACATGTATTTGATTAAAAACAAGATTAAAAAAAAAAAAAAGGAATTAAGTACATCAGGAAATTGTTGGAATAAGATGGAGTCTCCCTCATCAACTGTTTAGAATTTTACTGTCCCTCAGAGTGTTAGCAATCCTAGTTTAATTTAGTGCTGTTCACAGTTGAACTTCATGCTATTGATCATGGAAGTCAACTGATTTAATATTGTCCTTAAGAAGCTATGAAAATAAGGAAAACTACTTCTTATATGGTGACTATTATTGGCAATGTGCAGAGCCAGAATCATTGGATCGAGTTATTTTATGAACTTTGTGAATGGGACTGTGGAATATGATTGCTGTTACTGTTCATTAGTTCAGAAGAAAGGTGAGTGGGTAAGTTGCTAAATCCAGTGTTCTCCTCCCAGTCTAGCTCATAAATCTTCTGTGTAGGCAGCTATTCTTATAGGGGGGAAAAATGTAGTTAACTCTGTTTCAGATCAGAAACTCTTCTTGCAAATTTTATGCAAGATGACTTTGCAGTGATTGAAAACTGTAGGATTATCTCAAGACTTGTGAAAAATATAGTAGTATGCAAGGATATTGTAAAAATTAACAATTAATTGAAGGTCTGTTAGGGTAAGGCTGGCCAAAGGAATTAATGGCCAATAGAGTCTGTTTTCTTATGATCATCATTCTGTTACCACACAACGTTCTTTTTCAAATCAATAAATTACCTTTTAATGCAGTCTGCCATTCAAGATATAAGAAAGGATTGCAGGACTAGATTACTAAAAAGGAATGCTAGAAATTAGTAAAGCAGGTGTTTTTATAACAAATAATTTTAGATCA
Organism: Charadrius vociferus; assembly: GCF_000708025.1. Taxonomy (NCBI): domain Eukaryota; kingdom Metazoa; phylum Chordata; class Aves; order Charadriiformes; family Charadriidae; genus Charadrius; species Charadrius vociferus. Next base: position 1,681,610 of record NW_009647401.1, on the reverse strand, counting down.
TTTTTACCGTGTTTAGAAATACACAGTAGTTAACTCCAATTATCAAAATAATTCAATTTTTAACTACTGTATCTCTCCAATTTAGAGAGAAGGATGTTGTGGGTGACTGTGTTGAAGGCTTACAGAGGTCAAGATAAGTGAAATCAGTAACTCTTCCCTGGTCGAGTGATGTGGTCACTCCATCACAGAAGGCCACTAGGTTAGTCAGGCAAGATTTGCCCTTGGTGAAGTCTTGGTTGGTTGAGTTGCTTTGTTTGGCAAAACCAGCAGTTCAGCTTATAGAAGAGCCACTTCAGAGCACGAAAAATCCTGAAAGTCTCATAGTCTAGAAGACAGACGGAGCAAATTCTCAGAGTAAGCAGAATGTCTCTTGCCACTGTAGTCCTTGTGCAATCAGTGACCAGGAGACACTGAGATATACACCTAAGTGTAACGCGTAAGCACAAGGTGTCTATGTTTCTGTCCTTTGGTTGTGTATGTGTAAATTCATACATGCTTATTACAAGACACTCTGAACTATCAAAATTAAAACAGAATCACAGAATGGTCAGGATTGGAAGGGACCTCTGGAGATCGTAGCGTCCAACCCCCTCACAGACTGGGGTAATATGAAAATATAAAACACCAGTAATATGAAATACTTTCAAATTCATGTTTCATTAAATAATTCTATGCTATATGCAATGGCTTCCTCAAACTAATATATTTTATTGCATACCATGCACATACACCTAAATAACAGATTACAGTGTCATTTATATCTATAATTGCTTTCATATAGTGCCCAAATGTAACATTTAGTCTAGAGAATGCATATATTATCTGTTGCTGGAAACATGCATATAATAATGCTGGCTTCATTTAAATCAAAAGCAATTTTTCTGTTGATACTGGGGAGAGGGGTAGCATTTGGCCCATAGATTTTAGCATTTTAGATATGAGAGGCTCAACCATTGGTTATATGCTTGCTTAGTCTATGACTATTCAATATAATTTTTCTCCACTAGTTTAGGACTCTGTGGTACATTTCTAGGGACACCAGCTTTATCTCATAAGCCCCATTAAAGTTCATGGAATGAGTTACTGTCTCTTACTTCAAACCCCGTAGTGTAAGAAAACCAGAATAAATGGACAAGCAGTTGATGTCCTCCTGGCTGTCAACTGTTATTCTAAAATCTTGGACAGAGCGCCGCATTTTGAACAGTTACTGATGATCCAAACTCAATAATTTCTTACAGAACATAGAATAAAACATCAGTGCCTAAGTTAGGCAAAGAAGTAAACTCCCTCAGTAACCTTTCCTTCAGATTTTCTGAGAAGTGTATAGTCGTTTGTTTGAAGTAACTTTTCTGAATGAAATAACATTGTGAGTGGCCAAGCAATAGTTTTAAACCTGACTCTGAGAAGCACCTATATTGCAGTTTGCTCTCTCAAGCAATAAGGGTCCTCCTATCTTTCTCCAGGGAAGTGTAAGACAGAGCTCTCATTCTTTCCCCTCTACTCTCTCATCTCCCCCTAATGCTCCCGTGAAAATACCACCGTCCTGATCAAGGTTCAAAGCTTGTACTTCTGATGCATTTTTGAGCCTTCAGCTTTTGAAGTGCATCTTCAGGTCACATCCAATCTTTGTGATTCATATTTTGAAATCTCTCAGAAGATCTGGCCTTAAATATCCATCCACACAACTAAATCTCTTGCTCAAGCCTTGGTTATTTTACAGCTTGAGTAGTTCTTGCCTTTGCTAGGTCAGAGTTACCCAGCTGCGCTCACGTTGTGCTCATGGCAATTCCAGACACACCGGCTGTCCCACTTCTGCATACTCCCCTCTGTACCCTTCCCACATCCTTGCTGTTTCTCAGTACCCCATACAGCAAACATGAGGTTTCTTCCCGTTGGCATGTAAACCCATTTATATTTTAGCTTTGATTGGTCTTTTGATTCTACTGATTGGCCTTTTGGCTCTACTGCTTATCAAATGTTCATTCGTGTTTGTCACATCCAACCCAGCTAATAGTAGACTGGGAGTTGATTCATTTTAAGCGTTGAGAACCTCAAACATCGCCTTCTTCCCGTTCCACCTCAAAAGTCATCCTCCTCCTTTCTTCTCTTAGACAGCATCGTATGCGTATCTGGCATTAATTCTAGCTTGTGTATGAGTGTGTGTTGTGTGTATGAGGCTACGCATACACGCACCACCTACCTGATCCTGACTCTTACCCCTCGACTCCTCAACAACACACATAATACAGACAAAATATATAGTATTGAGTCCACTCGGGTTATGTATGCAAGTGGGCGTACAGGCATGTATTTGCACAAAGGAGGAAGCATTTGGTATTTCTCAGCAGATAGAGTTCAAGCTGTAGGGGAGAGAGGTGATTATGATGATGAAGTCTTATGATGATGATTAAGTTTTGTGATTAAAGCACTGCCAGATCTCTCACTGTCTGCCTGGCTCTCACATGGGTGTCTGGAAGAGAGAGCACGTTCCTAACTCAGAAGGTTGTTCTAAGGGTAAGTTGTTAGTAAGTGATTCAGATACTTCTGAGATGGAGGTTACAGAAACAAGTCATAAAGAGTGATTTTAAACAACGGTATGATCCTTCCCTCAAAAGGTAATATGGGTTCCTGCACGTGGAACCCAAAGAGGAATGGTCTGAGTAACACAGTTAAAACCAGAAAGTATTAGATACCGATTATCCCTGGTGCTGACTACATTGGCGTTCTGAAAGGCCCATGGAGCAGATATTTGGGGGAGTCTTTCTCTGGTGCGGCTTCACCTTGGTTTTTGTTCTGCTTATTTTGGTCGACTGTTGAGAAGACTTCAAGTTTCAGAGTAAAGGACAGTTTCTGTGTAATGACATAGGCACGATGATACCAGCAGCGTGTAACCACCCCACGTGACGGTGCTGTGAGGGGGGAGAGGTTAAGTGGCATCTGCTGCATGCCGGGTGGCGAGTGAGAGAAGAAGGGTCAGAGAGAGAGAAAGCAACCACACATACCCATCCCTGCCTGCGAGCAGGGGAAAGGCAAAGTGCTAAGCCACAGACTTGGAAAGTAAGAACTAGAGAACTGAAGAGCTGTTTCCTATTTTACAAGTAAACACCTCATGGGATTTTACCCCTGGCTGAAACATATTTGTATTTTTTTGATATTTTTGCTAGGCTGAAAAACCCCATGTTCCTGATCCTTTGTGAGCCAGGCTGTGATGCAGAGAAGTGCAGACTGACTGGCTGTGTGCTTTCATATATATTCCGTTTTCCTCTCTGCTGTAACCTGTGGCCTCAGCCCACTCAGCTGTGTTACGGAGTGGTTTCATCTCTGTGTAGAACAGCGATTTTTATTTTTTTTCAGGGCCCATAAACAGAAATAAAACTACTGCTGACTTTAGGCTTGGCTTTGTGGATGGCCTTATTTGGAGAATCAGAATTTCCAGTAGAGTGCAGATCTCAGGCCAGGTGCTGTAAGGTGAATTAATATGCAAAGGTTGTTTGAAATTGGATGAAGGAGGGAAGGACTAGAGTCTAGGGTGCCGGCTGCAGATTGGAAAAGAGAGTTTAAATTACTGTTTGTGAGTTAATGTAATCTCACTAGTTAACATTAAATATTCCATATTTAATATCTGAAAAAATACCATTAAAGGAAGTAATGGTGATTTAGTTGATAGATTGTCTCTGCTTTGTCTTCCGCTCTGTAATACGGTAACTTGTTTGGAAATCCAGATGGATATACACTTCTGTATATGTGAATTAATATATATATATGCACGTGTATACACACATATATAGTCATATACTTGGTGCTACAAATGTATGGCATATAGATTGAAAATTGTGGTGTGTCTGTATACATATGTGTAGGTATATAAACACATGACACATAGCTATATTCTGGCTACTGTACTAAATTTGGAAATGATCACCAATGATGATTTTCATGTCTCTAGTGCTTACACATTTAAGCAACTTCTTTTTTGATTTGTTTAGCAGCAGCAACAGAAGAACCTGAGGTGATTCCAGATCCAGCTAAGCAAACAGATCGAGTGGTGAAAATAGCAGGAATAAGTGCTGGAATTCTGGTATTCATCCTGCTTCTCCTTGTTGTCATATTGATCGTCAAAAAAAGGTAAGAAAATGATCTGTGCTGATCCCTCTTTTTCTTTTTTTTCCTCCGTTTCAAACAACAATAACCAAGTGGGTATTTTCTACAGGTCATTAAAAAAAAAAGTTTCAGGACCAGTAGCTCACATCAGCTTTTGGATGAGTTTTGTGTTTCCTGTTGTTTCGCTGTGATTTTTATGATGGATTTAAAGAGATGATTACTTTATATTTGGGATCCCATAGCTATACACTTTCTCATACGTACTTATTTCCAAGTAGTTTTAAATTGCAGTTAGAGTAATATGCAGAGTATTAAAATGGATGGAATTGAAATTCATGGAGCCTTTTTTTAAAGCAGAAAAAAAGAACAACTTACTGCACTTTTCATGTTGTAATCACCTAATGAATTTGATTTTCTATATGCAGCTCTAATGAGTTATTTGTATCTGTATGTTATCCAACTTGCAAAATAATGTAATTTTATACCTCTATTTATGCTCTTGTAAACCTGGAGTTTTTTCTTAAAAGTCATACCGTATCACTGTAAAATTATCTAGTGAGTCCTTAGTGCATGAAATTGTTTAAAAGTGTATTAATTTAAGTGAATTTTAATTTTGTTAGTGATTTCTTAGACAGTAAGCAATATCGCCATCTTCTGGCATTGTACAATGCTAACTCTGCATCCAAACGCTCTTACCTATAGTAAATTGTGGTATTTGCTCGGTCAGTTTTTAAAAGTCTGGACTTCCCAGTTGTTGCAACTCTTTTAGCCTGGCATAAAAGTTCATTATATGGCTCTATAAATTGGCAGTTATAGCATCGAAACCAATTCCTCTCTTTCTGCGACCCCCCTTCCTGGCAGGTCCCCTTCGCAGGGCACAAGCTGATTTCTCTTGGGTAGAATGAGACCTTTGTCTTCCAGTGGTGTGTGCATTGCATTCCCTTGCCTTTTGCAGAAGTCTTAATGAAAAGTGTATTTGTAAACGTTGCAAATGTTCCTCTGAAATACAGCTTGCTATTATTTTTAAAGATTAAGAAAAAAAATTAAAATTGTACCTAAGATCATTCTATATGTTATAATTACTGGTTTGCATTAGATTTTTTTAATTTATTGCCTCTTTACAATTATCCCTGGAGATATATAACTTGGAGAAGAAACGTCTGCATTAGAAACATTAGGTATGCTTATAGTGTTCTGTGTTAGTTAGCTACATATGTGATTTTTCCCAAAAGTGCTTTTACTTTTCTCTGTTGTTTACCTCTGTGGTTGAGAATTAACACGTATGCAAAAGGTCCAACTCATCATATGCAAAAAAGACATACAGTCAGCCAATTTTCTTTATTTACACAACTTCTGAAAAACAAACAAACAAAAAGTTGTTTTTCAGATTTCAAGAAGAATTCTCTATTTTATAGCTTTATTGCAAGGTATGTGCTGGGGAGTATCATCTTTTTAGTGAGTGTTGCTGTGGTTCCCTTATATTTAATAGAAGACTGTGTGTGTGTGAGAGAGAGAGACTGTCTGCCACTATATCATGTCAGTCACTTCCAGATGGGATTGACTAGTTTTGCAGGTAACAGGAAAAAAAAGGGGGGGCTTAAAATTCAATGTGTTCGTTTTTCCTATCCTTTTTACCTCTTGCATTCAGAGTCCTTTTAGACTCGTACTTTCACTGTTGAATTGTTTGATGAAAGTCAGTTAATTATGTCCGTGAAATGATATTTTAAAATTTCCCCTTTCCCCCGCTTCCCTTCTCTGAACCTGTGAAGGCAGTAGCCTCTTAGGAATGATACTTGATCATCATTCTAAAGCACATAACATTTCTAACCCCTGTACTATTTTGTATTCAAAATAGGTGAGAAATTAACCTGTTTAATGAATCTTTAATGTTTGGCAATTTTTCATCATGATAGTTTAATTGGTTGTCTATCGCGTGTGTTATAGGTGTGCCATTCCTCCCCCTCCCCCCTCCCCCCACCTTAGGGAAAGTGGGCAGGATTTTTTTAATACCAGCTTTAGTCAAGATCTCTTACAAAAAGCATAGAAAACCTTTGTATACCTGAGGTAATTCAGTCCATCTAGTGAACCAGGGCAATTCATATAATGAAGCCAAGAGCAGCTGTAAAAAACCCTGACACATTCACACATACAGAAACACACTTCACTTAGTTGTGGTGGGACTGAAAACGGATCCGTTTGAATCATCTTCTGTAGTGTACATATTCAGTGATCCATTATGTAGTATCCCTTTTGGTACCTGAATTGACCACAGCTTATTACATGGAAAAGTCAATTAAAAAATGGTTTCTGCATTTTCATTGGTTTATTAAGTCGTGCGCACAGCCATCGCTATCTCAATCTGATTAAATGCAGCATTACATTTTATTGAAAAACAGAGTACTAAGCAGTTTTGTTCACGAGCTTGAGATGTTTTAGGCTTTGCCTGATCATTTTGTACAAATTGGTTTGAAGTTTTCCCGAATGAAGCTCTTAACAGCTCTTACGGAGTTTTACTGGAGTAATCAAACCAGCTAAGAAAAGGGATACTGCATCTTTAACAAGCAATGCCATTTTTATTTTCTAAGTCATTGTTGGACTATTTCCAAATGTCCTTCATTTCCTTCCATTTGTTTACCTTCCATATTTTTAATGCTTAGCATGACTACATCAGCATTTCCAATTGTAAGATTTTAAAATAGAAAACATATGTTTGCATTCAGGACATGTGTGGTATATATGTCAGTACACACGTATCTGTTGTAAACGTGTATTCCTTAAAATGTGTGTACTCATATAGCTACATATAGTACGCATACAAACATATATGTATACACCTGTGTACTGATGAAGATGTTAAAATGAATGACGTTAAATTTGTTTTCTGATTAAATGTTTTTATTCATGCAATCTTTAGTTTTTGTAACTGAAAAGTAAAAAGCATATTTACTGCACAAGATTTGTACACAGCTGTTCATTTGTCATGACATCTAGGTGGTAATCATTATATTATGCTGAACTGCATGTTGAAAATACACAATCCATTTAATTTTCAAATTTTTTGGCAATAAATGAAATCTCAGCATGTAATTTTCTCAAGTGATCTTTCTAAAAAACAAATCATTTTTATATGCTAGTGTATTTTTTTTTAATTGCATGGCAAAGTAAGGCTAGTATGTGCATGAGCAAGTTGAAATGCTAACCAAAGAAACATTAATTTTTTAATTTTTTTTTTAAACGCACATTTCTCTGCTTTATTGAATGTGACAGAGTCACGCTTTTCATTCACCATTGCTTCTCTTTTTCCACTGTCTGTGATTTGCTTGCCAGGAGGAGCTACTATTCTTACTCCTACTATCTGTAAGTAGAATACGGGTGACTTACTATTTTACATGTTTTAAAGATGCAGTATCCCTTTTTAAAAAAGAAAAACAGTCTCTATAATTTTCCTGAAGTTTTATTGATAGTTACCTTTCTTTATTCTCAGGCTTGAAAAATTGCTTGGTTCATTGTTCCTGTTATTCTTACCCTTTTTTTTTTTTTAAAGGGATATTGTATTTCTAACTGTATATTGAGACTTCTGCTTTTTGCTACAGTTTTTCCCATAACTATCATTTTAGTTTATTGTAATCATAATTTAATTTGCATTATGATTCACAGCAACACATCACACTAAGGAAAAAACCTCTTCTCCTGTTTCCTAGCTAGAGAACTGTGCTTGTAAATCACAAATTGTTCTCTCTTAGTGTATCAGTTACCAGGAGTGATCCTATGCACCACTTTTCCTACACAGACTGTAGGCAGATGCCAGACCTTTATAATTAAGTCTGTGCCCTACTAACGGCACAGCACCATGCCTGCCTCTGTGGTACCAACCTTTTTTTTTTTTTTTTTTTTTTCTTCCCTTAACAGAAATATCTTTTGTGAAGTGGTCAGCATCTGTTGCTAGTAAGGTGCTTTGCATACACATTTTAAAGTGTGGATCTTGCTTTATGGCATTGGTTTGCATAAAGTTTTGCTTCATTGAAGCAAAGTCGACTTTTTTTTATACATGTGACCAAATGAATTTTTGTGAGGGCTGCAGCAGTTTTGGCTGTGATTGAGCAAAGCAGTTACAGACATTCTTAATTTTAAATACATGTATAAAGCTTTTGACTTCAAGGGGTTCTGAAAATGTAGTCAAGTGCGTTGACGAACTGGCAGTGTCTGATAATGATGCTCTTCCACATTTTTAAGCAGATTAGTTGACTTCTTTAAACAAACTTTTTTTTAAAAAAAAAGCTAAGCTGGCTTAGCTAACTGCCATTCTCTGGTTTATTGTGACAAATTATAATTTCCTTGTTAAATAACAATTGCTTCGGCTCGAGATAATTAACTGCACGGTTTCATCCTATGATGAACACCCACCTGCGCAGGTTCAGCCAACTGGATCCTTTAGCAGATAATGAGAATCATTTACACTTTCTGTCAGCCCCGAGTACTTTAACCTAACGATTTTCTTAAATCTCCTGAAGCGCAGATTGCATGTACCTTTAGCCTAGTGAGGGAAGGAAAAAAGGAAAGGAAAAAGAAGTCGTCAAACCCAAGGGAGCCAGGAGCTGTTGAACAATAAAGCTGTCCTCCCATTTCCCAGCAGCTTTGGGTTGTGGTGCTACAACACAATGGGCCTTTTTAGGAGTTGAAGCAGAGCATAAGAATTAGAAAGTAGCTACTGTAATAAGCTAATAACTTGAAAGCCTTAATAGCTGTTGATTTATTTAGCATAGCTAGCAAGTTTTGTTTGCTTCAAAGGGCTTAATATAGGCAAGAGATGACATGTAATAGTCTTTTTGTTCCATTTCTGAGGTGGTGTTAGAAAAAGGCAATCTTCAGTGTATGGTGACTATCTGAAAGGCTTTGAAACTTAAAAAAACAGTCTGAACTAGAAATGCCACTTTTATGTAAGCTTTGATAGTATTGGGAACCAGTTATAAAACTCAAGCAGTTTCACTTTTGGAAGTTCTGATGGTCTTCATTTGTGCAATCAGAGTATCATTTAAACCAACTTTTCTTAAATAAATCAGAATGTGTGGAGTAAATATATAAAATAAAGCATTTGCGGGGGGGAACATCCAACTGTCAGTGGCTTTTTAGTTTTCACTGAAGAACTGATACACACAGAACACCCATGTACACCACAAGGGTGTGATGAAAAAATGATAGAGATCACCCTTGGGATTTCTGCAGCGAGGGGGTTATTGAGTAGCAATTTTCCAACTAGCCTATTTGTAAATGGAGAAAAGAAAGGGAGGAACACAAAATAAGGAGATTAGTCTGATCAGTGAAAGAATCTTTATTATTGTTGGGAGTACTTTATCCATCTATATCCTGCTTTGTGGCCCCTTATTGAGAACCAAGACTATTAACTTAAGAAACAATCCTCTAACATTTCCTTAAATATGCAAAACCATGAAGTGCTTCCTGCCCCAGAGAGTGGTGTAGATCCTTTCTGGTGGATGTTCCCAGGACTTAACAAATAAATGGATGGATAATTTACACTAATATTCTTTTTCTCTACTGTTAGAGTGTGGCACAGAATATTAAAAGTTATCGAAGTATAGAGGAACAGCAAGCAGTCATTTTAGTCAGAGAAATGCAAGATAAACACTGTCTAAACAGTTAACAGGGTATTTGTTGATATTTTATGCAGAAAAAACTTGTGAAGCTAAGCTGTGTTTTAAATATACATTTTCAAGAACCCAGTATTTTTGTTGATGATTTTGTCTCTCCCACGTGGTGTCAGATTTATCCAAATAATCAGGTTGGCTATCTATCATATTGCAGTCACAGCTTCAGATGAAAATAAGGAGATTTCAGAACAGTCTAATGTATATCACAGGTTCCTGCAGCACTTGATGCTGCTCTGCATACTTTCTACTAGAGATATAAGCTTTAAGAGTAGTAGGCTTTAAGTGATAATTAAAATATATTGTCTGCTTCCATCTGACTTCTGGAGACAGTGAAAATGACTTCCAGTTCTTCATCAAAAGGAAGGAATTGAGAGATATTTCTGAAGTGTGCATTTAGAAGGCATTGGCTGTTAATTTGGGAGGTTTAGTTGTACAAATTAGGTTGCTGTTTAACTGTGATACAGGCAGAGTATAAGACTGTTAATGTCAAAATTTAAGATGTTCCCAAACTTCATGAAAAGGTAAAGTGGTGAAGGGGGTTTTGTTTGCTTTTTAAAGAACCAAAGTTCAGTGTCAGGAGCAAAGTATGGCGTCATGTTGTATCTTGTGTGTACCGAATGGGAAGAACAACTTTTAGCATAAAAGGTAATATGAACCTATATCAAATAATTATGTTTCTTTTGTTATTTCATAGGTTTTTTTGACTAACAAAGTAATTTAGAAGGTTAAATGATTTCTTCCTAACAAGACAAGCAAGGGGAATGAATTATCCATTTATAAAATCAAAACACAGATTTAAATGGAGATGGTTGATAAAACTGCACGCACAGATGCTTCTTATTTATCATTTCAGTTAAAATGTAATTATATTCCCTAATTTGTTTATATTAGTGTAATTACTCCACAGGAAAAAAAAAATATTACCAGGGTACAGAAGTTAGCACTTCCATTACAGCATTTGTGTGTGTATAGAAAACACAGGGTCGTGACTCTTTCATAGCAGGGTGCGTAGTTTTATCAATTTCACGCTGGAAAAGTGAACACAGGAAAATCAGCCAAACTTTTAAACCACTCGGGTTTATAGATAATGATTACTGTAGACATCAATGTTCATCAAATATTAAGGTGGCTTGGGTTTTTTTTTTTGGCTGGGCAGCAAACTTGCAAAGAAGCGCAAGGATGCCATGGGGACCACCCGCCAGGAGATGACACACATGGTGAATGCGATGGATAGGAGTTACGCTGACCAGAGCACCCTGCATGCCGAGGATCCCCTTTCAATCACATTTATGGACTCTCATAACTTCAGCCCCAGATGTAAGTACGACAGTGACAGATACTACTGAGTGTAGGTGCATATAGAAACGTGGAAAACAATTCTACTTTTTAAGGAAAAGTGTTGTAAGCTCCAGGTTTTCTAGAAACACTGGTAAACCCAAAGGTTGAGTAGGCATGTTTGTAAGTTATCCTTGTTGGTGTATGGCCAATTATTTTAAGATTTACAGGTACTTTCAGAATGTGTTAATACTTGTTCTAGGGAAAATATTATACTTCTAGAGTATCTCAATTAAAATCCGAAATTGAGTTTTCCCTCATGAGGATATTTAATACCAACATGTTAAATATTACTGTGTAGCACCATGTCTGTAATGAATAATAATATGAGGTCCAAATTAATTTCTTTCCTTTGGCAGTAAGGATGTTATAACAGAAGGAAACTGGCAATTTTCGTTGTTGGTTATGAAGTTTAGGAACAAGCTTGTTAATATATCTGCAAATTTGCTCTGTATTTATATTCCTTTTTTGTAGACTTGTCAACTCTCTGGTTTTGACAAAGTTTGGCAGTTTGGGTTTCTGACTGTTACGTGTCTGGGTTATAGCTACCACAGTCCAGCATGCCTGCCTCCCAGCATAGAATCATAGAATCATAGAATGGTTTAGGTTGGAAAGGACCTTGGAGATCATCGAGCTCCAACCCCCCTGCCATGGGCAGGGACACCTCCCACTAGACCAGGTTGCCCAAGGCCACGTCCAGCCTGGCCTTGAACACCTCCAGCATCTGTGCTCTCTTGCACAAAAGCAAGATGCTCCACTGGCAGATTCTGAATACCTCAAAACTAGTGTTCAAGTTAGCGAAGGGGCACACTTCTGCCATGGAGCTGGCAGGAACCTGACCTTCTCACGGCCACACGGACTTGTGGCTTGGCTTTAAACAGATCTGAGCAGCCTGAGCTGCTTCCGAATTGCCATCTTTTGGGAATGGCACTTCATCTCCCTCCTCCTACCTCCCATACAGCTTACCATGCTTCAGCAAAATACATCCCTGAAGGCTGTTAAGTTCCTGACTGTTACAAGGGAAATGGATTTTGGAGGAGGGTTTATTGCTCAGTTTATTGAGGCTTACCAAACTGCAGAGTGCTAACTTTTCAAGTGTCTCGTAACCGATTATAAATGGGAGTTTAGTATCAGCCTGTGAGTTTTTGTGCACAGTTTTGGCTGGAACTGCTTGAAAATTCTCCAAAGTTTGATGTCTTATTGGCACTGAAATTTGTGGAGGCAGGTTTGCAAAGACAGTTCGATTTGGACTAAGTTGTGGTGGATCCCAGGCAAAGTATCCATCAGGAACCTATTAGTGGGCCAGGGCTACCAGGCACTTGGGCAGCCTTCCAGATGGACTACAGTGACGCCAGGAGCCCGTGAGCCCCAGCCACCACAGCTGTCCTAGTTGGTTGGCAAAGAAATTTGGCATCACTGTTTTCCAGCGTCTGAGGTATGTGATTTTTGGGGTGTTAGAAGATTCAGTTCTCCTGACCATCATCTGTGCTGAGGCAAAGAACCTTCCAAGCTTCCAGGGTTTCCTGCTATGTGACAAACTTTAGGCAGATTTCTTGAGAACTGGAGCTCGATTTTGTCACAGAGCTGTTGATATTTTAAACTTTTGTTCCAGGTTGGAACAAACCCAAATTCTGGATTCCGCCATTTCTGTCTGAGAGCATTTTTCTCTGAACATTTTTCTCTGTTTTAGTTGTGATAATGTATGATAAAATTCTATGAATTTTATTCAGACATCTATGTCTGTGTATCTGTGATTTTCCTGTACTCATTAAGAGCAATATCTTTGGCATTGCACATAAAAAAAAAAGCTATTCACTGTAAATATGTATATAATTTTTTTAATTACTTGGAAGACTTTAACAAAATACCATTTTGTTTTGAGATGAGCTATTCAAGTATTACATGAGAGGATGGGTTTAAAAAGAAAGGAGTTGGTTCTGAGAAAGTGAGCCTTTATTGTGAAGCAAAAGAACAATAGTGAAGGAGGAGCCCTTTCAAAAACTAAATTGCATGTAATGTCTTCTTTATTTCATTTCAGTAGGAATCTCTTTGCCTTTATAATTACATTTCTGAAGTCCAAAACACTGCCTTTCATTCCTCTTTTATTCAGGATGCTTTCTGGAACTGTCTATTCATTCTGTTTTTCTGTTGTAACAAAATTAATGGGGTTTAGTTATCACTTGGTTATACTCTGAAGTACACTGTTTTTATTCTTAAAAATACACAAATTGAGGGTGATGTATTTCTTCATGAGCTTTGTTTTTCTACAGTGCCCAATGATCCACTTGTGCCGACAGCTGTGTTAGGTGAGGACCCTAGTCCTTCATTATTCATTCCTGCATGAGTTTTGTCTCCTTGCATGGTTGAACTTAGGAACAGCTTGTTTTATGTGAAAGATAGCTATGCTGTTATCAGAAAATAGCTCTACACTCAGTTTATCAATTCAGAATTAAACTGACACTGCTTCTAGAATAAAAATTATTTTA
>NW_009647401.1:1663813-1667979 GCF_000708025.1 Charadrius vociferus | reverse complement strand
AAATGGTAAAAGTTTTCTCCTCAGGGCATTCAAACTAAGTTCCAGTGAACTGACGTGATAAAGATAAGAGATATGTAAAAATAAAATTCAGATCCATATTAGTTTTATTTCATACCCAAAGCTTGATTTTCTAAGTAAGTAACAAGAATGAAAATAGAAAGGGAAGCAATTCTGAAATATCCAAGAACAAACAACAACTTTATTTGCAGGTTCTATACAAATATTCTTGTATACCTATATTAATTACATTTTTTAATTCACCTTAACTAGTAAGTTTTTCGACTTTGTACTTACCGTAAAAAGATGAACAGGTGTTCGGAGTGGCCAGGCTGCTTGTTTCTATGTTGCATCTAACACTGAATGCATGTTTTAGAGTTTTTTAAAAAACTGGTTTTTAAAAAATCTGTTTTGAGATGGGACATTACACCTATAGTATAGACTGTTTCTGGCAATTGGTTGTCTGTTGTGTTTTAAAAATTTGTAGGGAATAGAATCTTTCTTTTGCAGTGGCATGTTCCAGTGCTTCAATCCTCCTAAATAAAAATAAAATTCAGATCTGTATTAGTATTATTTGGGACCCAAAGTTCAATTTTCTGACCGAGTAGTGAGTTACTACTAACCGGGTGTTACTACTGAGTATTACTACTTCTCACTCCTAGTTTTTCCTAACTAGACTAATCTAGACCACATCTTCATTGTTGGAAATTGAACCATTTCCTTTGAAGAGACTCATAGAAAATATGGAGAACTGACACTCCTGTCCTTTCAAAACAGTCTTTTTACCCATTGAAAGGCTCATGAGTCCTCATTTGTCTCTCTTCTAGTTGAGTTAAACCCAGTTCTTTTAGTCATCGTCTCATAGCTCGTGTTTTCTAAACTCGTTATCATTTTTTTCCTCTGAACACTTCCCAACTCATAGGTTGATTTTTTTTTTTTTCAATTGTGGTGCCCCTAATCAGGTACAGTTCTTAGAAGTCTTAATGCTGAGCTGAGTGGAATAGGTACCTCCATGCACTACTTGTAGTGTTCCTGCTACCCAAACTGTATTTTGTCCTTTTTGTTGCGCTTATGTTTCTGACTTGTACTGAGTTACCTGCTAAAATCCTGGTTATCATTACCCCGTCCATTACTCCATTTTGTAGTTATATATTTGACTTTCCTTTCCTACACACAGTAGAGTGCATTCACCATTTAATTCACCTTGTTGATTTTTGCATTGTCTCCCAAATAATCAAGATAACTTTGAAATCTGATCCTGTACTTGTGAAGTGCTTGTGGTGCCTTTACTGCTCAGTGCCCTCTGCCCATACTGTATCCCGTTATGCAAGCTGTGGGTAAAAATATTGATAGAAAATATACCCAGGAGGAGCCTTTGCAGATCTTCATGTAAAGCGTCCTTTGAGACTAACAGCAGATCACTATTTGTGGTTAGTCTTTGGTCTTTGTCAAGCTAGGTATACTCACCGTGCAGGAGATTTATCAAGTCATGTTCTGCCCGTTTCCTTTTGACAATGTTGCAAATGCCATTCTCTTGACTACAGTAGTGTCTTAGAAAGTTTATAACCATCAGAGGAGTTAGCTGCTGGAGCCTTCCACTTTGAGCCAGAGAAACCTAACCAGGTGGTTTAAGAAGTTTATGAAGGGTGGTGAAATAGCACCGTTGCCTGAAAGACCAAAGGGTTAGACTCAGTAATTCTGAATGCTTCCCAAAATTAGACCAATGGACTTACAGTCATAGAAAATGAGTCTTCTGCTAAAATTCTTCTCAGATCATCTTGTACCTTTTAGCTTTATTTCAGGCACTTACAAGCTACATAGATATTCTCTGGTGATACTTGACAAGCTATTCCTAATAGCTACATTTAGGCTATAAACATATTCCAAAGGTCAGTGTGTTGCTACTGCATTGTGGCAGACACAGACATGGGCAGCTGTGAACAGCAAGGACAAGGAGTTAATTGAATAACAGTTTAATAGTTCCTGTCTGCGTTCCCATCTACTGGTGGTGGTGTTTTGGGCATGATAGTCTCCTGGTATAAGTAAAGCAATGCTAGTGGGAAGGGGTAATGTTTTTCATTGCATGGACTGAAATAGCGGAGAGAAGTAGACAAGCTTTTCGGCACACCACGTAAAGGGGTTGGGTACCTGTAAGCTTGTTACTTTGGAACTTGATCATTTGGCCTACTCCATCTCCATATAGCCCTTGCTTGGCCCAACACCACAAAACAGTTTTTCTCTGTTTTATTCAGAGATGAGCAAAATTTTATGGGTTCTACATTATAGAACATGTTATTTTATATGAAGCTCATCTCTTTGTAGCTGTACTAGGTTTCTTTCTCTTCGTGTATAGGTTATTAATGCTACTCTCCATTCTATGTACATTAGCACTACGTTAGTATGACAATTTTGCTTTTCTCAAGTCCCTATCATTACATTGATGGCATAATAATGTGGCCCTTGTATTTTTAAAATGGCTTTCATTGTTACCTATTGTGAAGCTTTAACAACTTTTAATGTCGTTTTCTTTTAGTCATTTTCTAATATAGTCCTGAAATAAATTTCTTATGTTCTGTTCACTCATTGTTTTTTGCTGCTTCAATGGGTTAAAGTGCCTATTACTGGTAAGTATACTGCAAGAAATGGGAAGAACTGCAAATCCTGAGGTGGTTTGAAATGTGTGTGATTTAATATGGGTAACACTACAATAAAAAGTGACTGCTACATGTCACTCACACTATTAGGCAGTGTAGTGAGGCATAAATGTACTGAAATTAGCAACTTGTGTGACTGTTCAAAGAATTGGGTTTCGTACTAGATGATCTCATTTCAGAAGGCGTTAACGGGGTTTGCATTTTGGCGTGATTGTAGATAAGCCAACCTTTGGGGTGTTCATTTTTTTCCTAGAGTGTTTTACTTCCTAATTTAGATCCTTTGCAAGGAAAATGGTAAATTGATTTTGAAGAAGAGTAGAAGGTGTCAGCTACCCACTTCTCATTTCGGTAGCCACTTTCGAAAAAGGTTTCAATTAGAATTTTTCTTCCTGTGTAAATTCATTTGAACTGCTGATTGCTAATTTAAAAAAAAAAATCACAGAAGGGATTGACTAAATGTGATTGCTTCATACAGCTTTGACATTTGGTATTGATAAGAGGATTGGTGTAACACAGGGTATTAGAGGAGGCTTCTTTGTTTATACAGCACAAAAACTGCAGCTGAAATCAGCACACTCAACAGTTTCATTTCAGTACTAAAAGACCTGAGTTAAAATGACCACCGTGGAGTGCTGATTTGTCTTCCCAAATGGAGGTGGTGTTCTGAAGCGGTAGCATAATTGCTCCTCTTTTTTACAGGGATCTCAATTTACTGTTTGTTGGCTTTAGACAAATGATGTGCTGATAGCACTACAGAGTTATTCTAATTTATTGTTTAAGGTGTAGTATTGCTATTGATACATATTAGCCATTAAAAAAGTTACTTTAGGTGATAGAGGCTGGAGTTCCCAAGTACATTAATGTCATAAAGTTTTGTAGCTTCAAATAAAATGCCCTTCAGACATCTTTATTGTGGGATGAAGGATTGCAAACTTTTGTACGTGTTTGCAGTTCAATTCCTTTATGTACTTCACAGTATTTATGTGCTGGAGAGTAGTGCTTTGCGTTCTCAGAAATTAGACATGTTTTTGAAGGAAAAGGTTGGAAATAGATGTTGATATGTATAGCAGCAGGTGTTACTGCCCTGCAGATACCAAATGCATTGATTTCTTGTGAATACAGATGAAAATCACAGTGCGACAGCAGAGTCCAGCCGGCTCCTGGATGTCCCTCGTTACCTCTGCGAAGGCACAGAGTCCCCCTACCAGACTGGGCAGCTGCACCCTGCCATCAGGGTGGCTGATCTGCTGCAGCATATTAACCTAATGAAGACCTCTGACAGCTATGGATTTAAAGAGGAGTATGAGGTGAGATACTCAGTGGTGGGTTTTTGCTAGGAAAAATCCTTTTGAAAGGGGCAGCCTTTTGTTTGTATTGCATTGCAAAAGGATGCAACTAAATGTCATGGGTTTATGTGAAAAACACATAAAGATAAGCAGGCATAAGATTCCTATATATATGTAACCCAAAAGTGAAATAGTGAGTGAAGTCCAATGGTTTGAGCCATTAGAAGTG